>NC_133655.1:49897069-50234280 GCF_009905375.1 Apium graveolens | reverse complement strand
ACCTGATCGAGCTTATCAGCTTGTTTTCTGAGTGTACCAACATTTTCATAAGTAGCAGTATGTAGACCTTGAAGATGTTTTGTAGATAGAGCTGTGATCTTGAGTTGTGTCTTGAAATCAACATTTGTGAGCAACTCATCAGCTTTTGTAATATGCTCTGTCAGAATTTTAGAACATGGAATAAAATCTGATTCATTCCACTTCTTGGTCCACTCAACACCTCTGTGAGTATCCTCCCAAGGAATAGGTGCTTCATTTACAACAAATTTCTTCACCAATTCTTCCTTGCCTAGAATAGGTATTGGAGTCTCAGCAAAAACACTGTCATCAGAACGTGAGGAAGACTCATTCTATTCTGAGAGCTCAACAGTGTGTGAAGCAACTAGAGATTCAGGAATTACATCATCTAAATTCTGATCAGCAGAATTTATCTCTAGAGCTGGTGTCTTTGATGTAGATGGAGCTTCCAGTAAAGAACTTCAGGTATATTCAAATTATAAATATCTATTTCAGAAATATCAGTTTGTTCTTTATCATCATCTATAGCTTTAATAGGAGAGACAGGAAGGGTAAGAACTGTGTCATTAGAAGTGTATTTGGTTTGAGCTGGAAGGGCTGCAATAATATTGGTTCTTGTGAGATCAGAGATTCCTGATCCCCTTCCTCAACTTCTTCAGTATCTTCTGATATAGCCTTAGCGAAATACCTCATTGCCTTCATTTTCTTCAATCTCCTTGCCAATGAAGGAGTTGCTTCAGTAGCATCAGAATTTATAAATTTCCTTTTCAAAGTATCAGAACTTTGAGCTGCTGTTTCTTTCTGAGAAGTAACATTCTCAGCATCAACTATCACAGGTTCAGATGCATGAACTCGTGCTTCACTTGTTTCCTCAAATCATCAAAATTTATTATTGACCATTATTAAATCAAAATATTTATCACGGGATAAAGTTAAAAATGATGAAGTAAAGATTAACAAATTGCAATTAAAATATGCACAGTCATATAATTTGAGAAACAAAGAACAAATCTTGCAATTAAAGGAAATTTCATTAATATATCAGATGAGTACATTTCATGAAATTTATCAATTACATGCAAAAATTACAAGATAGTTCTATTCTAAGATTCTTAACATCAACAGCATTAGTCCTAGTCTAAGAAGACCTGTCGACTAGCTCCTTCTGCTGCTGATGAAGAGCACTGCAAGACAGATGATCCGTTCTTGCTGACGGAGAGCTTCTCTCCTTTCCTCTTCCAAACGATCAAGATGGAGGTGGTAGTCCATCGAAAAGAATAAGAGGTCTGTGTGAACCTCTTGTGGAACTTAGTTCCAGATCTCTTCAGGAATGGCAGTGACATGCCACTCCTGTTGCCAATCATCACAACTCAACTCGATATTGAAGGTTTCATAGTTCAGGAACAGGTTGAAACGAACCATTTTTGTTGATAAGAATAAAAAGAGAATGAGTTTGTGAAAAAATGGATGATGTTTTGGCTGAATTAATAGTCAATTTAAATAGCCAATAGAATACCAAGGGACGCGAGGAGTGTTTAACAATTACAAGTAAAAATAATGATCCCTCAACTCCCTAGACTGATGTGTAATAATAAAATTCAGGAAAATATCTAAAGCAAGAGTTAATGGGCACGAGAAATAATTAACAATTACTGTGCACATGCAGTTTTTCAAGACATACACATTAACCACTAACCCATAATGATTATGACTGTTTTTAACTTACCCAAATTTATTCTGATTTAAATATGACTGTTTCAGATTTTACCACAAATAAGTCAAGTAAAGAAAAATGCCACGTAAGCATCAAAAATTCCATCAGGATTTAATATCAGAACTTAACTCATATCAGATTTTAACAGTCATCAGAATATGGCTTCTGTACTCAAATAGTGAATATCTTTTTCTGTGATTCTTCATACAAATACTGACTTATTTTCTTCAGAATTTAATCATCAGAACTTCCATCAGAACTTGTCCTCAGAAATTATGCAAATGACACTTAACTGTTTGTCAAAAATAACTTAATCACCACAGTAATTTTTCATCATTCATATGGAGTGAAAGTGTGTGCATTCAGCAAAATATCAAATAAGGATTAAAGTCTGATCAACTTCAGTACATCTTAGAAATAAGGCATAACTAAGAAAAATGCTTAAAATCTGTCATCAGTCATGATGTCTACTATAGAACAAATTTATGCAAGAGTCCACCTCAACTGTTTGCGCTCATTTTATGCATCTTTTGAAATTCCTTTTTACAGTGGCTTCTCAGTGTAAGTGAGTCACGACTGCTTATCAGAATTTATGTTGTCATCAGAGTATTTCTCCAGTAATCATAGAGTGTGAAAAGCCACCAAGAATTATTATTTTTTTTGCTTTTCTAATGCATATTACTTAATACCAGCAATGCACTCTGGTCTTCCCTTCCACATTTTTTACTCTAGATCTCAAAGGAGTGCCTGACTTTTATTCTTTTCTTTTCTTTTCTTTTGATAAGTGAGGCTTATCAGCACTTAGTTCATTCTTAAGATTTACTGACATCAGAATTTGACAGATAAGAAACAAGAATCTAGTTTGTGACTTAGTAATAAGATACACAAAGTAAGCTTGACTAAGCTCAATATCAGAATCTGCTTGTGTTAATGAGTTTCCACATAAACAACTAATTCAAACATGGGATTTCTAGTATGTTAGAGACTACTAGGTCAGCATCTAGCACAGTTATCCTCATTGGATTGAATAGTCACGGAACATTCAAAACACTTATCAGAGTATATAAATCCACATCAGATAATAATCAGCATTTAAAGAATTTTCAAATTAAGCACAGATTACATATAGATAATATAGTCTGTAAACATTGATCATAAAGTCTGATGCATGAGAACAAAAACTAAGCAGATTTAGAGAAAGAACCTGAAACCATTCCAAGTTTATTTACCAATCTTATAAAAGTAGCTTCACATAGTGGTTTTGTGAAGATATCTGCTAGCTGTTGATCTGTTGGAACAAAATACAATTCCACTGTACATTCATCCACATGTTCCCTTATAAAATGGTACCTAATGCTGATGTGCTTTGTCATTGAGTGTTGAACTGGATTACCTGTCATAGCAATAGCACTTTGATTATCACAGTAAATAGGGATTTTAGAAAATTCTAACCCATAATCCAGTAACTGGTTCTTCATCTAAAGAATCTGTGCACAACAACTTCCTGCAACAATATATTATGCTTCTGCAATTGATGTGGAAAATGACTTTTATTTCTTGCTAAACTAAGAAACCAATCTACCTTCAAGAAATTGGCAACTTCCACTAGTGCTTTTCCTGTCTGTTTTGCATCCTGCAAAATCTGCATCTGAGTAACCAATTAGCTTAAAATCTGATTCCCTAGGATACCACAATCCTAGATCAGCTGTACCCTTAAGGTACTTGAAAATTCTTTTCACAGCTAATAAGTGAGGTTCTCTTGGATCAGCCTGAAATCTTGCACAAAAACAGGTAGCATACATGATATCAGGTCTACTTACAGTTAGATAGAGTAATGAGCCAATCATACCTCTGTAGCTAGTAATATCTACTGATTTACTAGTATCCTTATCTAACTTGGTTGCAGTGGCCATGGGAGTGGATGCAGTTGAACAATCTTGCATTCCAAATTTCTTCAGTAAATTTCTGGTATACTTGGATTGACAGATAAAAGTGCCTTCTTCAGTTTGCTTGACTTGAATGCCCAGAAAATAGCTGAGTTCTCTCATCATACTCATTTGATATCTTGACTGTATTAGCTTTGCAAACTTCTCACACAGTTTGGAATTAGTAGAACCAAATATGATATCATCAACATATATTTGTACCAAAAGTAATTCCTTTCCATGGTTGAGGTAGAATAAAGTCTTGTCAATTATGCCTCTGTGAAATCCACTTTCCAGAAGGAATTGAGCTAAAGTCTCATACCATGCTCTTGGAGCTTGCTTAAGGCCATAAAGTGCTTTGTCAAGCCTGTAGATATGATTGGGAAATTTAGGATCTATAAAGCCTGGAGGTTGTTCAACATATACCTCTTCTTCCAATTCTCCATTGAGAAAAGTACTTTTCACATCCATTTGAAAGACTTTAAACTTCTTGTGGCGCCCCAAAACCCGGGGTCAGGAGTCTCGGAAGCTATGCTATCTAAACTCACATAAATCACACTACAATATGTAAATACTCACGCTTCACGACCCCACACTTAACACACACACACACACTACAGGTTATTGTCTTGGAAACGAACCATCATTACTAGAGAATTTTTATTACAACCCAAATATAATTAGTCTTACCGGGGGTGACCTTTAAGTAAGGTTAATCCGCCGGTCGAATATACGTTTCTTATTTCTTATCTTACATAAACCATACTTATAAATAAGCCGAACTATAAACAATTGAAAATTAATCCAGCTTATTCCGACTACCTGAGGTACTGCACCAAACAATCTACGGAACAGCTGACCATTTCCTACCCGTTTCCTGGCTGTGGTTCTCATGGCAGGCATCTTGATTCACTGTTGTGTTGTGTCAATTTAAGAAAACAAGTGTGAGCTATGATGCCCAGTATAATAATGTACAGTATAAAAATGACTGTATAATAACATCATATATTATATATATGTTTTATTTAAAAGTAGGTTTCTTGGTGTCCCACACCTTCTTATGAAAACAATTCTTTTAAGGGGGTTTTATAACCTACGAATACCTTAATAGTAATCCCAGCACCTAGGTTTGGGTTACGATATTGCATATCAATTCCAATTGGAAGAGTTTGGACATCTCACAGGAGCCACAGCATACGATGATCAGTCGTCCTACGGAAGTAACCTTCTTTACTAGTAAAAGGATGAATACCGTCATCTCTCGGGTATCACCCTGGCCGCATTCGGGCTACGTGTCCCATTTTTGGGTATACACATACTTTACAAGTTCCTGAGTACACAAAGTACCTTCGCATACGGTACCTTTGGTAGCCCATCCAGCACACGTAGTACCAGAGTCTACCCCTCCATTGTCCTTCAACAGAATTCTATCAATCTCGGGAACTTGAACCACATCGAAGTTCCCCAAGCATTTTACTTGTTGATAGAAATAGTTTATCTTTTTAAAATATAAGTGTATATATGTATATACGTACTTCCGAGAATTTCGGAGGAAGTACTAGGGATGTGTGTTGACCGTTGTCAACAGATAATTAATAAGGGGAAAAGTTTCTTCTCGAAACTATATTCAATATATTAATAAGTCGGGATAATATTCACCGACGATCTGAAATTATTCGAATGATACTTCTAAATCAGAAGGTATATCAGGATCTATAATCTTTCAATCAATAACCATCCTTTAATAAATAATCATTACTTAAATAGTAGTCTATAAATAATTAAATGATAATTGATATTAATCATACCTCGAATGAGTTATTCTTTAAAAGATTTATTTAAATAATATTCCTCAACTAGTTTATGTTTTAATAATCTATAATGATTAATCGGGTTTGAAATAAATAAATGTTGAAGTATACTACTCCTATAATAAAGGAATACGTATATAATATTTAATATCCGAATCAATAAAATATAGTTGAGGGAATATGCTCGTTAAGAAATCGTTTTACAAGTTCGAGGTGTTTTAATGTTTCGTAAGTGGACGACGAGTCCCTTTAAAACGTACCACTATGGACTTATAACCGCCCTATAATATCTCCGGAATGATTCCCGGGTTTTATCTTAATTCACGACCGACCCTCGATCTTATATAAAATATCACGCTTAAAGCGAAATAACATTTCACGATATATACTTATCGTACAACATCTCTATATTATGCGAAAATTCAAAAACTACGTATCATGACAAACATGGTATTTAAGCGATGATAGTAAAACAATCCTTTTACAACACAACAGTAAAATGGAGTTAGGTTTGTAAACTTGCCTGGGTATCTCGAGGTGGAGGATGCTCTAGGTTCCGCTCGGAAATCTATAACCATAAACACATTTCATTTCGTTAGGTTCCGTCCTAATTTACGGTAACTCGCACTCATGCGCTACTCATTATACACCCTCTCAACTCATACTACCCTTAACATTTCTTTTAAGTCATAAACACTTTATGGTCACTTCATTTTCCTAAGTATCTTAGTTCATTCTCAATATCGACGTCGGCTCCATTTAAGGATTCTTACGGTTTCTACTCGCATGGTCTCGGCTCCGACATTTTTATAAAATTGAGAAATCATTATTTTCACTTGAAATTTTTATGACAGTTAGGAAACTCAACATTTTACTCTCTGTAAAATTTTTATGATTTATGAATACTTTTAAGTCTATCCTTTATATTTTCAAAGTTCGTGATTCGTAGCACTTTTTGTCGCGTAAAACACTTTTACTAAAACGATCATAACTTTTGATCCGTAAATCGGAATTAAGCGATTCAAGCGCCTAAATGATCCTTATAACATTGTATATCTTAAACAAAGGTTATTTCTCAAGACTCTACAGTTTAAAATTTCGAGACTTTCTGCAGAAACTTAAAGTTACGGTTTGTTGGTTTTAACGAAGTTACGTTTACGATCGGGGTTTCGTTTACGCCTTAACTATCAACACAACCACCAACAATCATCATATCATCATCAACACACAAACTCCTCTCAATAACATCATGTGCTTGAGCCAACAACAACCAACCTTTAATCTACTTAACTTAATCATCAAGATTTCATCAACAACACTTAGTAAGCTAGGTTTACTAACACCCACTAAATGGATCTTAAACATGAACCTTAAATAAAGTTAGGCCAAAGATTTTTACCTTTCTTGAAAGCTTGAGATGTGTTCTTCAAGATGGTGGAGGCTTGTAAGTGCTTGGTATGATTTTTTGGAACCTAAAACCACCATTAAAATCAAGAAACCAAAGAGAGGTTACTATTCACACTATTCACTAGTGAGTTTCTTGAATTTATTTCACCCATCAAACCTTGATAAAAAGAGATGAAAGATTTTTCTTACCTTATTTTATTTTCTAGGAGGCTTGGGAAATAATTGTGGGATTTTACAAGAACTAGAGCTTGGAGTTTTGAATTGCAATTTCCTCTTTATTCTTCAAATTGCCGAATGGAGCCAAATGGGGGTGGGGGGGTATTTATAGCACTTGGTTGCTTCTCTTGGATGATTTCTAGGTTGCTTCTTGGAAGGTGACTTGATATCTTTGAAAGTTGATCTTTATTCTTCCTAGGATAGCTTAGGTTTATTCCTTGTCTCCAAATCCATGGACAAATCTTTGTAGCTTGCTAGCTTACAAGTCAAACTACAAGGTTAGCTCCTTAGCACACTATTTGCTAGCTAGCTTGGTCATCCTAGGGTTAGCTCACTATTTGATGAAGTAACCATGGTTACTTCCTTACCATGGTTTAGTTAGTGCGTTACGTTTAATTAATCATTTACGCGTTCGCTCGGTTACTTAAACGTTCTCCGCAATACTTTTTCGTAAATGGTTCGCAACGTAATTCTTTTCGTATGTATTCCTTATATTTTTATTTATCCTAATTGAATATAAATCCGTAGGATTTTAATCTCGTAATTATATTGTGATTCCCATAGTCCTTGATAAGTCGTAATTACGGTCATTTTTCAAAGTTCGTTTTCTTCGAAAACTAATAGCGTTTACATACACTTATTTGGTATGTATAGTTGTAATATCGATTCCGAAACTCATTTTCTTATGCACTATATAGTGTGGGCTCAAAAGTTTTTCCCGTATGTCAGGGTTACTATTCATTAAACATTTTACAGGGTCTCCAAAAATTTGAGTTATTACAGTCTTCCCCTCTAACAAGGATTCTGTCCCGGAATCAAATAGAAAATAAGTGGGGATATCTATTCCTCATGGTGTCTTCAAGTTCCCAAGTTGATTCCTCAACATTTTGATTTCTCCACAAGATCCTAACTAGCTTCACCGTTTTGTTCCTCAGCACTTGTTCTTTCTGGTCCATTATCCTTATTGGTTGCTCGATGTAGGTCAGGTCTGGTTGTAAATCTACCTGCTCGTACTCTATTACATGTCGGGCATCGGCATGGTACTTTCTCAACATGGATACTTGAAACACGTTGTGTACTTGTTGCAAATTAGGAGGCAAGGCGAGCTCGTAAGCTAGAGGTCCTATCCTCCTCAAAATTTCAAAGGGTCCTATGAATCTGGGACTCAGCTTCCCTTTCTTTCCAAATCTCATCACTCCTTTCCATGGAGATACCTTCAATAACACCGAATCTCCTACTTCATATTCCCTATCCTTCCTGGTCTGATCGGCGTACTTCTTTTGTCTGTCCTGGGCTGCTACCAGTCTCTTCCTGATGAGTTTTACCATTTCTCTGGTCTGCTGGACTAACTCTGGTCCTAATAGCTTGTGTTCTCCAACTTCATCCCAATACAGGGGAGAGCGACATCTTCTCCCGTAAAGAGCTTCATACGGGGGCATTCCTATGCTAGCGTGATAGCTATTGTTGTAAGAAAATTCTATCAGGGGTAAGTGATCATCCCAATTTCCTTTGAAGTCGATGGCACATACTCGCAGCATATCTTCTAGGGTCTGTATAGTCCTTTCGCTTTGTCCATCAGTCTGGGGGTGGTAAGCGGTACTCATGTTTAGTCTGGTGCCTACACATTCCTGAAAGCTTCTCCAAAATCAGGAATTAAACCTCGGGTCTCTATCTGACACTATGACTACAAGAACGCCATGTCTTATTACAATTTCCTTCAAGTAAATATCTACCAACTGTCTACGGTGTACCTTTCGTTGATTGGTAGGAAGTGTGCGGACTTGGTCAGTCTATCAATGATAACCCATATAGCATTGTGATTAGTCTTTGTCCTAGGTAAGCCTGTCACAAAATCCATGGCTATGTGTTCCCATTTCCTTTCCGGAATTTCTAGGGGTTGTAACAGTCCACTAGGTCGCTGGTGTTCCGCCTTCACTCTTTGGCATGTCAAGCACTTGCTAACCCACTCCGCTACTTCTCTCTTCATGTTAGGCCACCAATAATATTCCTTAAGGTCACGGTACATTTTCGTACTTCCTGGGTGGATTGAATATCTAGAGTTGTGCCCTTCATGCAACAGCTCATCCTTTAATTCTTGCACATTCGGAATCCAAATCCGGGACGCATACCTCATGATCCCTCCCTTATCCTTCTCGCATCTCACTTCTTCACCGGTCAATGTCCCTTTTTCCTCACTCATCTTCTTTTCCTGACATACTCGTACCTTTACAGTCAGTTCTGGTACTATCTTAATCTTAAATAATCCTTCCGTTCCCTTACCGGTCATTCTTACATCAATTTCCATCTTCTCAAATTCCTTAACTAATTCCTCTGATGTCATTATCATCTTGAGTCTTTCCTTCCTACTAAGGGCGTCAGCCACCACATTGGCTTTACCCGGGTGATACAAAATTTCACAGTCCTAGTCTTTTATCAACTCTAACCATCTCCTCTGTCTCATGTTCAGTTCCTTCTAAGTAATAATATATTTGAGGCTTTTATGGTCAGTGTAAATCTCGCATTTCTCACCGTATAGGTAGTGTCTCCAAATTTTTAGGGCAAATACTATGGCTGCTAATTCTAGGTCATGCGTAGGGTATCGGCTCTCATATTCCTTCAATTGTCGAGAGGCATACGCTATAACCTTGCCGTGTTGCATTAGTACACATCCTAATCCTTTAAGTGATGCGTCGATGTATATCACAAACTCTCCCTTTCCATCGGGAAGAGCGAGCACTGGTGCTGACACCAGCCTCTTTTTCAGTTCTTGAAAACTTTCCTCACACTTTTCCGTCCATACGAACTTTTCTGCCTTCCGGGTAAGTCTAGTCAGTGGACCGACTATCTTAGCGAAGTCTTGCACGAATTTTCGGTAATATCCTGCTAAACCTACGAAACTCCTAACTTTTCTGCCTCAAGATTTCTAAGACTATCCTCAAATGTTCTGCATATTATTGCTATGTCTTTGAGTAGATCAGAATATCATCTATAAAAACTATCACACATATATCCAGGTACTTTTTGAACACTCTGTTCATCAAATCCATAAAGTCTGCGGGTGCATTGGTTAATCCAAACGACATGACTAAGAACTCATAGTGTCCATACCTAGTGCGAAAAGCAGTCTTTCGTATATCTTTCGGTTTGATTTTTAACTGGTGATATCCTGTCCTTAAATCTATTTTGGAAAAATGTACAGCTCCTTTGAGTTGGTCGAATAGGTCGTCAATTCTCGGAAGAGGGTGCCTATTCTTTATAGTGAGTTTATTCAGCTCTCGATAGTCTATACATAATCTCATGTTGCCGTCCTTTTTCTTTACGAATAGTACTGGTGGTCTCCATGGTGACACACTGGGCCTTATCATTCCGTTATCTAATAATTCTTGTAGTTGAGAAGCTAGTTCTTTCATCTCAACTGGGGCTAACCTATATGGGGCCTTGGATACTGGTGTCGTCCCTAGTGCTAACTCTATAGCGAACTCTATTTCTCTGTCAGGTGGTAATCCTGGTAAGTTTTCTGGAAATACATCCTCGAATTCGTTTACTATAGGTATGTCCTGTATGTTGGGGACCTCCTCCTGGGTATCTACCACATAAGCCAAATAGGCCTCGTTACCTTTCTTTAACAATCTTTTTGCTTGAAGCATGGTCAAAAATTTCTGGTTCTGCCGTTGACCTTTAAACACTACTTATTTATCATTCTGCACTCTTATCTTAACTTTCTTCTGTTCATAATCTATTTGCGCTCCGTTACTGGATAACCAATCCATTCCTAAGATCACATCAAATTCTCCTAACACGAATGGTATTAAGTCGACCTCGAAGATCTTCTCTTCTAATTTCAGCTTGCACATAGGGTATATTTGATTTACAGGGATTATTTCCTTGTTTGCTATTTCCACTCGTAATACCTCACGTAAGGGTGTGGCATTAAGTTTTAACTTGCTAGCAAAATCTTGAGATATAAAAGACTTGGTTGCTCCAGAATCAAATAGGACATTTACATGTTCGGAATTTAACAAAAGGGTACCTGCTATCACGTCAGTGTTTCGGACAGCATCCTGAACAGTCATGTTAAAGGTCCTAGCGGCTGGAGGTCGGTTGGATGCAGTTCTACTCATTCCTGAGGCTGGGGGCTTCAACGTTGGGCAATCCCGCTCCATGTGTCATGCCTTCCCATATTGGAAACACGTTACTTTGGGCCGGGTGCAACTGTTGGCAAGGTGCCCGATTTGGTCACACAGGTAACATCTCAGAGGGGCTCTTGTCTGGTTATACACTCCAAGGTGCCTCTTCTTACAGGTTTGACATTCTGGTATTGGGGCACGTGGTTGGCTCTGAAATGTTGCCCTAGATTGTCCGCCGCCCTGGCCAACGCTCTCACTTGGGGCCTTTCTGAATCCGGGGCCTCTTGCAGGTTGGGACACCGCTCCCCTGACGAACCTACTTGGAAGGCTCCTATTTCCGGTTCCTATTCCTTGGCTTCCTATCTTCCTCTTCCTATTCTTCTTTTCTTTCACAGTCTACTCACTACCAGCTTCAACAATCGAGGCTTTCTGTACTAAGGTGGCATAGTCTGTCAGCTCTAACACTGCTACCCGGTTCTGTATCCATTGTTTCAGACCAAGCTGGAACCTTCGCGCTTTCTTTTCTTTGGTATTCACAAACTCAGGCACAAATCTAGAAAACTCAGTAAATTTGGCCTCATATTCTGCCACGGTCATCTTATCCCGTTTCAACTCCAGAAACCTAATCTCCATCTGGCTTTCCATAAACCTAGGGAAGTACTTGTCTAAGAACAGTCGGGTAAATCTATCCCATGGGATCACAACATTATTTTCTAGGTTTCATTTGGACTCACACCAATAGTTAGCTTCTCCTTTCAGCATGTAAGAAGCGAAAATGGTCTTATGTCGTTCCTCAACTCCTAGTATCTCGAAGGACTTTTTTATCTCTTTGAGCCAGGCCCGTGCTTCAACGGGGTCAGCAGATCCTAGAAACTCTGGGGGTTTGAGGGATTTGAAGGCTCTAAAAGAAGTAGTTGCAGTCTGTTGGGCAGCATGGGGCTGTGGTGGAATGGGCTGTTGGTTCAGATTTGCTCTTAGCAGTTCCATAAATTCATTTACGGGGTTCCCTCCCTGATGGGTATCCTCAGCCTCTTCTTCTACATATTCTTCCTCATCATATTCATTATAGTCTATTTCTTCTTCACTTTCCTCATTTACTACTGGGTCACCTCATTGTTGGTTAACAGACTCTGCGAGCTATGCCCTGGTTCCTCTTCCACGGGGTGGCATTATTCTGATAAGGAAAATTGGTCATATGATTATAACAGTTAGGTTATTTTATTCATATATAAGCATGTCATTTATTACTTAACAGGTTTTATAAAGTGCATTAATATAGATATCAATTCTTTAATAACTGCTTAGATATATATTCATAAGATCTCCCAATTATATCTTGGGGATGAAACAACTAGCCGAGTTCATACATGCCTGATTACAATCTATCACTACTAGTTCTAAATACTGAAATGAAAATACATAAGCCGTGTACCCTGAAAGGCTAGGAACGCTATCTACTACTAGCAATCCTATCAAAATTGGTGACAAGTCACTCAGCCCTTTTCAAGGTCTACATCTAGTCACTAATCTCTCAGTCACTATCACTGCGAGTGAGGTCACGCACCCTCCTCATCGCTCCTACAATCATCATCTCTGCATCGACTATCGGGGTGTATCCTCCCACTGATGTCATCCTCATCTGAACCCTGGTATGGAGCTCGATCCCATCGATCTCTCTATGGGCTATGGCTGGGGAAGCAGCTCTGAAATCTCCGGGGTATCCTAGTCGGGTAGCTCTCTCAGCTGTCAGTGCCTGGCGTAACTCAGCAATGCGGGCAGACGCCGCTGTGATCTCAGCGTTAAGCTGACTCACTACCCAGTCATGTACGTCTACATGCATGGTCGCCGGTGGTGGTAGAGGTGAATCTGGGTCGCTAGAGGAAATGTCGTGGACCTCATGGAACTGTGCGCGTATCGCCTCCTCATCATCATCATCAGTATAGGATATAGGGCTCTGGATCCCTGGGGGTGGTGTAGGAGAGTGAATAGCCTGGTGTGGGTACATCTTTACATCTCTCCATACTACGCCATTAGCTACGGGGACAGGAAGCTCAGTCTCCTCCTCAAGGACATCCTCAGTAGGGTCATCGTCTGAATCATCAATGGGTGGGCTCTCTGGCTCGGGAATAGGATTATGCTCAGGAATCATGACATCATCAACAGGGTCAACTTCCCTCCTAGGCTCCACTGGTACCTGACACAATAGGCAAGGTGTTACTAACTTAGAGTTTGAATTCCCTTGAGGGTAAAATAGTCAAGACTACCTGTGTAGCCCGACGACAAACTCGACTTGAGCTCTAATTGATTGTTTTATTATTCTTAGGTCTACATATTTTATATCCTATCGTTTCCAAGATTTGATAACCAAAGGCTCTGATACCATTTCTGTGGCGCCCCAAAACCCGGAGTCAGGAGTCTCGGAAGCCACGCTATCTAAACTCACACAACTCACACTACAATATGTAAATACTCACGCTTCACGACCCCACACTTAACACACACACATTACAGGTTATTGTCTTGGAAACGAACCATCATTACTAGAGAATTTTTATTACAACCCAAATATAATTAGTCTTACCGGGGGTGACCTTTAAGTAAGGTTAATCCGTCGGTCGAATATACGTTTCTTATTTCTTATCTTACATAAACCATACTTATAAATAAGTCGAACTATAAACAACTGAAAACTAATCCAGCTTATTCCAACTACCTGAGGTACTGCACCAAACAATCTATGGAACAGCTGACCATTTCCTACCCGTTTCCTGGCTGTGGTTCTCATGGCAGGCATCTTGATTCACTATTATGTTGTGTCAATTTAAGAAAACAAGTGTGAGCTATGATGCCCAGCATAATAATGTACAGTATAAAAATGACTGTATAATAACATCATATATTATACATATGTTTTATTTAAAAGTAAGTTTCTTAATGTCCCATACCTTCTTATGAAAACAATTCTTTTAAGGGGGTTTTATAACCTTTGAATACCTTAATAGTAATCCCAGCACCTAGGCTTGGGTTACGGTATTGCATACCAATTCCAATTGGAAGATTTTGGACATCTCACAGGAGCCACCGCATACGATGATCAGTCGTCCTACGGAAGTAACCTTCTTTACTAGTAAAAGGACGAATACCATCATCTCTCGGGTATCACCCTAGCCGCATTCGGGCTACGTGTCCCATTTTCGGGTATACACATACTTCACAAGTTCCTGAGTACACAAAGTACCTTCGCCTGCGGTACCTTTGGTAGCCCATCCAGCACACGTAGTACCAGAGTCTACCCCTCCATTGTCCTTTAACAGAATTCTATCAATCTCGGAAACTTGAACCACATCGAAGTTCCCCAAGCGTTTTGCTTGTTGATAGAGATAGTTTATCTTTTTAAAATATAAGTGTATATATATGTATATACGTACTTCCGAGAATTTTGGAGGAAGTACTAGGGATGTATGTTGACCGTTGTCAACAGATAATTAATAAGGGGAAAAGTTTCTTCTCGAAACTATATTCAATATAATAATAAGTCGGGATAATATTCACCGACGATCTGAAATTATTCGAATGATACTTCTAAATCAGAAGGTATATCAGGATCTATGATCTTTCAATCAATAACCATCCTTTAATAAATAATCATTACTTAAATAGTAGTCTATAAATAATTAAATGATAATTGATATTAATCATACCTCGAATGAGTTATTCTTTAAAAGATTTATTTAAATAATATTCCTCAACTAGTTTGTGTTTTAATAATCTATAATGATTAATCAGGTTTGAAATAAATAAACGTTGAAGTATACTACTCCTATAATAAAGGAATACGTATATAATATTTAATATCCGAATCAATAAAATATAGTTGAGGGAATATGCTCGTTGGGAAATCATTTTACAAGTTCGAGTTGTTTTAATGTTTCGTAAGTGGACGATGAGTCCCTTTAAAATGTACCATTATGGACTTATATAACATATCACGCTTAAAGCGAAATAACATTTCACGATATGTACTTATCGTACAACATCTCTATATTATACGAAAATTCAAAAACTGCGTATCATGGCAAACATGGTATTGAAGCGATGATAGTAAAACAATCATTTCACAACACAACAGTAAAATGGAGTTGGTTTTGTAAACTTGCCTGGGTATCTCGAGGTGGAGGATGCTCTAGGTTCCGCTCGGAAATCTATAACCATAACCACATTTCATTTCGTTAGGTTCCGTCCTAATTTACGGTAACTCGCACTCATGGGCTACTCATTATACACCCTCTCAACTCATACTACCCTTAACATCTCTTTTAAGTCATAAACACTTTATGGTCACTTCATTTTCCTAAGTATCTTAGTTCATTCTCAATATCGACGTCGGCTCCGTTTAAGGATTCTTACGGTTTCTACTCGCGCGGTCTCGGCTCCGACATTTTTATAAAATTGAGAAATCATTATTTTCACTTGAAATGTTTATGACAGTTAGGAAACTCAACATGTTACTCTCTGTAAAAATTTCATGATTTATGAATACTTTAAGTCTATCCTTTATATTTTCAAAGTTCGTGATTCGTAGCAGTTCTTGTCGCGTAAAACACTTTTACTAAAACGATCATA
This sequence comes from Apium graveolens, assembly GCF_009905375.1. NCBI lineage: Eukaryota > Viridiplantae > Streptophyta > Magnoliopsida > Apiales > Apiaceae > Apium > Apium graveolens. The sequence continues at coordinate 50,218,439 of NC_133655.1, read as the reverse complement.
ACTTTTGATCCGTAAATCGGAATTAAGCGATTCAAGCGCCTAAACGATTCTTATAACATTTTATATCTTAAAAAATGGTTATTTCTCAAGAATCTACAGTTTACAACTTCTAGACTTTCTGCAGAAACTTAAAGTTACGGTTTGTTGGTTTTAACGAAGTTACGTTTACGATCGGGGTTTCGTTTATGCCTTAACTATCAACACATCCACCAACAATCATCATATCATCATCAACACAAAAATTCCTCTCAAGAACATCATGTTCTTGAGGCAATAACAACCAACCTTTAATCTACTTAACTTAATCATCAAGATTTCATCAACAACACTTAGTAAGTTAGGTTTACTAACACCCACTAAATGGATCTTAAACATGAACCTTAAATAAAGTTAGGCCAAAGATTTTTACCTTTCTTGAAAGCTTGAGATGTGTTCTTGAATATGGTGGAGGCTTGGAAGTTCTTGGTATGATTTTTTGGAACCTAAAACCACCATTAAAATCAAGAAACCAAAGAGAGGTTACTACTCACACTATTCACTAGTAAGTTTCTTGAATTTATTCCACCCATCAAACCTTGATAAAAAGAGATGAAAGATTTTTCTTACCTTAGTTTAGCTGCTAGGAGGCTTGGGAAATAATTGTGGGATTTTACAAGAACTAGAGGTTGGAGTTTTGAATTGCAATTTCCTCTTTTTTCTTCAAATTGCCGAATGGAGCTAAATGGGGGTGGGGGGTATTTATAGCACTTAGTTGCTTCTCTTGGATGATTTCTAGGTTGCTTCTTGGAAGGTGACTTGATATCTTTGCAAGTTGATCTTTATTCTTCCTAGGATAGCTTAGGTTTATTCCTTGTCTCCAAATCCATGGACAAATCTTTGTAGCTTACAAGCTAAACTACAAGGTTATCTCCTTAGCACACTATTTGCTAGCTAGCATGGTCATCCTAGGGTTAGCTCACTATTTAATGAAGTAACCATGGTTACTTCCTTACCATGGTTTAGTTAGTGCGTTACGTTTAATTAATCGTTTACGCGTTCGCTCGGTTACTTAAACGTTCTCCGCAATACTTTTTTGTAAATGGTTCGCAATGTAATTCTTTTCGTATCTATTCCTTATATTTTTATTTATCCTAATTGAATATAAATTCGTAGTCTTTTAATCTCGTAATTATATTGTGATTCCCGTAGTCCTTGATAAGTCATAATTACGGTCATTTTTCAAAGTTCATTTTTTTCGAAAACTAATAGCGTTTACATACACTTATTTGGTACGTATAGTTGTAATATCGATTCTGAAACTCATTTTCTTATGCACCATATAGTGTGGGCTCAAAAGTTTTTCCCGTCTGTCAGGGTTACTATTCATTAAACGTTTTACAGGGTCTCCAAAAATTCGAGTTATTACAGTCTTCCCCTCTAACAAGGATTCCGTCCCGGAATCAATTAGAAAATAACTGGGGATATCTATTCCTCATGGTGTCTTCAAGTTCCCAAGTTGATTCCTCAACATTTTGATTTCTCCACAAGATCCTAACTAGCTTCACCATTTTGTTCCTCAACACTTGTTCTTTCTGGTCCATTATCCTTATTGGTTGCTCGATGTAGGTCAGGTCTGGTTGTAAATCTACCTGTTCGTACTCTATTACATGTCGGGCATCGGCATGGTACTTTCTCAACATGGATACGTGAAACACGTTGTGTACTTGTTGCAAATTAGAAGGCAAGGCGAGCTCGTAAGCTAGAGGTCCTATCCTCCTCAAAATTTCAAAGGGTCCTATGAATCTGGGACTCAACTTCCCTTTCTTTTTAAATCTCATCACTCCTTTCCACGGAGATACCTTCAATAACACCGAATCTCCTACTTGTTGTGAGCAGCATAAGCCAAAAAGATCCTTATGGCTTTTAATCTAGCAACTGGTGCAAATGTTTCACCATAATCAATACCCTCCTGCTGAGAGTAACCTTTAGCAACCAGTCTTGCTTTATTCTTTGTAATTATGCCATCACTGTTCGTTTTGTTTCTGAACACCCATTTTGTACCAACAACTGATCTGTTCTTTGGTCTTGGCACTAGGGTCCGGACTTTATTTCTTTCAAATTCATTTAACTCTTCCTGCATTACTTGCACCTAATCAACATCTTGAAGTGCTTCTTCCACTTTTTTTGGTTCAGTCTAAGATAGAAAAGAATGATAGAGACATTCATTTGAAGTTGCAGTTCTAGTTCTGACACATGCTTCAGGATCTCCAATGATTAAATCAGGTGTATGTGCTTTAGTCCACTTCCTTGCAGATGGAAATCGATCTCTAGAACTGGATCCTCCCCATGATCCATGTTGTCTCCATCAGCATTTTCTGATGCTCCCCATGTAGTTATGCTCTCTGAGACTTCATAATATGAATTTGATTTTTCAGAAGTTGACGAATCAGAGCTTCTAGAATTATCAGACTTTGGCTCATCAGAACTAGATGAATCAAAACTTGAAGAGCCAGTGACAGGTTCTTATGCTTCTCGAGAGTCTTAGATGTAGTAGGATCTCCAGCTTGCTCCCCCTGGACAGGTGCATTTTCCTTTGGAGTTGTTACCACAGTTTCAATGACATCAGAACTTAATCCATCAGAACTTACAGGATCAGAATTTTTAGAATCAGAATTTACATCTTCATTCTCAAATCTTAGCTGATCATGATCACCAAAATCTTCAAGTCCAGTAATCTTCTTATCATCAAAAGAGACATTGATAGATTCCATGACAACTCTTGTTCTTAAATTGTAGACCTTGAAGGCTTTTGTGGAAATTGGATATCCAACAAAAATTCCTTCATCAGCTTTTAGATCAAATTTTGACAGCTGCTCAGTATGAGTCTTAAGAACAAAACACTTGCAACCAAATACATGAAAGTATTTCAGATTTGGCTTCTTCTTCACCATTTCATATGGTGTTTTTCCATGCTTGTTTATGAGTGTTGCATTTTGTGTAAAACAAACAGTCTGCACAGCTTCAGCCCAAAAATAGGTTGGTAGCTTTGCTTCATCAAGCATTGTTCGTGCAGCTTCAATGAGAGTCCTGTTCTTTCTTTCTACAACTCCATTTTGCTGTGGAGTTCCAGGTGCAGAAAATTCCTGTTTGAATCCATGATCTTTACAGAACTCTTCCATGATTGAATTCTTGAACTCAGTGCCATTATCACTCCTTATGATTTTAACAAAATCTTTTATCAATTTATCCAGCTATCTAACATGATCAGTTAAGGTAGATGAAGTTTCAGTCTTCTTGTGCAATAAGTACACCCATGTGTACCTTGTGAACTCATCCACTATAACCATAGCATATTTCTTCTTTGCAATAGACATGACATTGACTGGACCAAATAGATCAACATGCAGTAGGTGATAAGGCTCAAGAATTGATTACTCAGTTTTGCTCTTGAAAGAAGATTTTCTTTGTTTTGCCTTCTAACATGAATCACAAAGGCCATCAGGAGCAAATATTGTTTTTGGCAGTCTTCTCACAAGATCTTTCTTTACAAGCTCATTTATATTGTTGAAATTTAAATGAGAGAGTTTCTTGTGCCAATTCCAGCTTTTTTCAATTAATGCTCTACTCAACAGACAGATTGCAGAACCATCAGTACTTGTTGAAAGTATGGTTTCATAAATGTTACCATGCCTATATCCTTTCAGAACCACTTTGCCTGTTGAATTACTTATAACTTCACAGTGTTCTTCAAAGAAATCCACATGATAACCTCTGTCACAGATTTGACTTATACTCAACAGATTGTGTTTAAGTCCTGAGACTAGAGCTACTGATTCAATGATGACATTCCCAAGATTGATCTTGCCATATCCCAGAGTTTTCCCAATATTTCCATCTCCATAAGAAACTCATGGGCCAGCTTTCTCCACAAAGTATGATAGCATGGCTTTATTTCCAGTCATATGTCCTGAACATCCACTGTCCAGAACTAGGATGTTCTTCCTGTTTCCCTACAATCACAAAGACCACTAAAGGTTAGTTTTAAGGACCCAGACTTTCTTGGATCCTTTAGCCTTTTTAAGTTTGTTAACATTTGCAGCGGATTTAACATCAGAGTTTATGCTAACAATTTTCTTATCAGTATTAACATTATCAGACTTTGCATCATACTTTACACTAGAAGGAATTAAAGTAACTTTCTTCAAAGAAGTTTTTATCTTATAATAATCATTGTACAAACTATGATATTCCTTACAAGAATAAATGGAATTCCATACACTACCACAATGAAAACAAGGATTTTGTGGCTTAAACCTAATAGACTGGCTCTTAACTCCTGATTTAGAAGGTAAGGAGTTTATATTCTTATTTTTCCTGCAAAAAGAAGCCATATGGTTAGAATTTCCATAGTTAGAGCATTTCTTTCTAGAAGCATTAGGAACAGGCATATAATTATTGCTTTTATTCACACCTTCCTTTCCATTCCTATTTTTCCTAGCTTCCTTTACCTTATTTACACTGGTAATCTCTTTCAGCTTATGTTTAAGCTGCTTTTTTGTCATTAAGCATATGTTAACTTCAGTTGGTTTATCCTGTTCTAATTTGTCAGAAGTTGACTCTACTATCACTTCTGTCTCAACATCTTTCATCTTTTCAGAATCAGACTTTACAGTTTCAGTTACAAATTTAACAGGATGTACCTTTGTCTTAGTATTCTGTTTAACAATAATTGGCTTAACTTGTTCAGTTCCTTTTTCATTTTTCTCATCTCCATAACCTAAGCCCTATTTCCAGTTCTCACTACTTAGTATATTCTAAGTTGTTCTGCCAGAGTTAGTCCAAGTCCTGATAATCTCTCTCTTCTTTTCTAACTCAGATTTTAGAGATTTATTCATTTTTAGCACTTCATCTCTCACATAGAAAGCATCATCTATATCCTTCTGAGTTTGATGGAACATAACTAACTCTTTTTCTAAATAATCATTCCTCTTTTTAAAAGCAAGATTTTTAGAAGTTAATCTTTCACATGTTAAAGTTTGATCTCTATAGGTAATAAACATGATTTTAAGATATAATCTCAACTCAGTAATATCATCAGTATGAAAGGCATAAGTTGTTTAAGGTACCTCTAACTCAGCAGCATCAGAACTGCTATCAGCATTTTCATCAAGGCATAGTTCACCTCATCTTTAGAATCTGAGGTGTCTGTCCAGTTTTTCTTCTTTGTGACAAGTGCCTTGCCTTTGTCACTCTTTCCTTTCTTGCAGTCAGGAGATATGTGGCCTTTCTCACCACAGTTATAGCATTTGACATTTGAGTAATCTCCTCTATCAGACTTTCCTCCTTTGCCTTCAGATTTTCTGAAACCCTTCCTATCAGAACTTCTTCCTTTCCTGGAAAACTTCTTTCCCCTTCTCAATTTCCTGTAGGCTATCTTTGTGATACCCTTCACCATAAGAGCACACAGCTTCATCATCTCTTCATCAGCATCTACTTCAGGTATACTTTCAGATCTGAATCATCATCATCAGAACTTGATGATTCTGAATCAGACTTTATGATGAGAGCCTTTCCTTTTCCTTTCTTTGAGACAGCCACTTTGGGGGATTCCTCCTCAGCATTAAGAGCAGCTGTTCTTGACTTTCTCCCATGTCTCTTGCTTTTTTGATCCATCTCAAGTTCATAAGTCTTGAGCATTCCATAAATTTCATCAAGAGCATAGTTATCTCTTAAAATAGTAGCTTTCAAATCCCAACTTTCAGGAAGAGCTAAAAGGAATTTTAGATTTGAATCTTCAATGTCATATCCCTTGTCTACCAGTGACAAATCATTCAAGAGTTTGACAAACCTGTCATATAAGTCAGTTAATGACTCATCACTTTTTAAGTTAAAGTGCTCGTACTCTTGAGTGAGTATAGTCTTCCTATTTTTCTTGATTGCATCAGTTCCCTGACACCTTGTCTCCAAAGCATCCCATATCTCCTTTGCAGCTTGCATTGAATTACCCTATTTGACATGACATTATCAATGGCACTATGCAGCAAATGCCTTACCTTTGCATCCTTGGCAATAGATGAGATATCTTCAGCTGTGTATTCACTTTTCTCCTTTGGTATGGTCTTTGCTGGCAGATCTGCAACTACAACAGAGAGCTTGGTTGGCTTATGCGGTTCTTCATAAATTCTGTCATGGTATTCAGGATCTGTAGCTTCCAGAAATATAGCCATCTTCACTTTCCATATGGGATACTCAGACGGTCTCAGCATGGGAACCCTGATAGTCTCATATCGACTATGGGTTTGAGTCTTTGGAGTTTCTTCAGTTTTAGCGAGCTTGGTTGGATTTTCTGCTTCTTCAGACATGATTATTTTGGATCTTTACTGTATGTGTATTAACAGATAAGCTCTGATACCACTTGTTAGGTCACACAACACTGTAAAAGGGGGTTGAATACAGTGTAGAATACAATCAAATCGATTTAAAGCACAAGTTACAGAAAATAGATGTGTTAGGTCACACTATCACTGTAGAGGGGGTGAATACAGTATTTATTACAATCAAATCGAACTTCAAGAACTTAAGTAACAGAAAACAAACTTTATTGAAACAATAAACTCTGTTACAATCTGGAACTGTTATCTCTCAGTGATGAACAAAATATCACGAGAGCTGCTAGGGTTAAGTAAATAATATTCTCGATTATGATAACACTTATAGTGTAAACCCTATGTCTGTGTTTATATATTACACAGTTACAAGATAATCGCTAATTGATATGGAATATAATTCTGCTTCCTAATATATATCAATCAGATATCTTCTCTTCCAAGTATTCCATTCTTTATGGAATTCCTTCTTCATGCATATCTCTTCTTATGTTTATCTTGATCTTCTTAACTTTAATCAGCTGCTGTCCTTATCTGATCGTCCTTCAGCACTTAAGTTCTGATATCTATCTCCTGATGCTTATCTCCTGATAACATAAGTACTGATATCTCTTAAGTCCTGTCGTCCAGTATAAGTACTGATCAGTTAAGTACTGATTTGTCCTGTTCAAATAAGATCTGAAATCTAAACATAAAACATATTAGCCATGACATTATCAAATATATCTAACAATCTCCCCCAACTTGTAAATTAGCAAAATATACAAGTTTAACAGATATTTGATGATGTCAAAAACATTAAGTACAAATGCATGAGAATTAGACAAGATAACTACAACTTACAGTCCTTAAAGCTTTTACCAATTCAACTTCTGATAACAACTTTAGTCTGTATACACATCAGAATTTAAGCAGTTGTAGATCTTCGACTTGGCTTCATCATTTTCTGATCTCTCTGATGTCAGGAGTTGTTCTGAGATAATTCTTCAACAAACATTTCTCAGCATATCTGAGTTCATCAATCATTCTCCGTTTGACATCTTTAAGCTCTGCAGTATCTTCACCAGTTTGAAATATTGCGGCTCTGAGATCATTAATCTTTGCTTTTCTCAACTCCTGATCTAGTCTTATGACATAAGCTTTGTCAGACTCTAGATTAAACTCAAGCCCCTTAATACCAAGATATGTTCTGATCTGTGCAGTATTAGGCTTCATATCAACAATATCACCATTGTGATTTCTGTACTTTGGAACATATATGCTGTCAGACTTAACAGAATAAAGTCTTTTCTGTCTCTGAATCTGTTCTTTCAAATAGTTTGCAGCAGTCCCTGTCAATCTGTCATCCACTTGAAGTAAGAATAATACATGCTCCAATTCTTCAAAATACTTCAATGGAATGGCATTTTGTCTTATATGATATACCCTACCATCTGTCATGAAATACAATAAGATGTGTTCCTTCAAGTAGGTATGGTAAACCATTTGTACAGATTCCAGTTGATTCAATCTTTCAGGAGTTGCTCCAATACCTGGTTCACTCAAGGAAGTTGGATCATTGGTAGTGTTGTGTACTCTTCTTTCATCAGCACTTCCCAATCTAGTTTTATCTCTTGCTTCCTTTCCAGTAACTACTCTAGCTTCAAAACGACTTGCAGTAGTCTTCAAAGGTTGAGTTTGTTTTGCTTTAGTGAATCCTGGTAGGAGTGTTTTTGATCTTCCTTCTGATATCAAGTTAACTTGAGCTGTGTCAGAGGTTACTTGCTTCTTTTGAATATCAGAACTTTTAATTTCTTGACTCTGAACAACTTGAGCCATGTCAGAGGTTGTTTTAAGAACTTTTCTTGAAGTCAGAGCAAGATTATCTTTGTCATCAGTAATTTCTTCATCTTCAGGAGGTACATAAACTTTAACAGGTTCACCAACCTTTTCTTTACCCTTGGATCTTGGATCTATCTTTGGTTGTGATTTAGCAAATATTGCTTCAGTTTGTGCCTTTTCTTTAATCACAATACCTTTCAGTTTTGGAAGTGACTTTTTACCAGAAGCTTCAGATTTAGATGTGGCTTTCTTTGATTTAAGTCTAGCTTCTTCTTCCTTTAAACTTTCCAAGTCCATTCCTGGATTTTCTTGAAGAAATAACTGTCTTGACATTTCTTCATCAAGATCTAAAAGTTCATCAGAATTTATTCTTTTACCAGTATCAGAACTTAATCTCTTCCCAGTATCAGAACTTATCCTGTGACTTGCAATTTCAGCATTTCTTGATGAGAATCTTTTACCTTGACTATGACCTCCACCCATTCCAGAGTTTCCTTGGTCATCTTTTTCATCATCCTTTCCTTGCAGTGTCTTGTCATCCTTGCATTTGGACTTAATTACTTTCTCCCCCTTTTTGGCATCAGTAGGAAGTAGAAGAGAGATAAGCAATTCCACTGAAGATTGGATTTCAGTCAATTGTGATTGCTGAGAAGCTTGATTTTGCAGAATTTGATCAATCTGTGCTTGTTGACGATCTTGAGTCTTCTCAATATAAGCAATCCTGTCAATAGAAGGTTGAAAGAACTTTTTCTTATCAAGTTTCCAAACTTGTTCCTGCTTGATTAAGTTCTCCTGAATCTGGTGTATTTCTGCATGAGTGGTTGAATGAAGACCTTGTAGATTTTTAGTACTCAATGCAGTGACACGAAGCTGGGTTTTGAAATCATCAGAATTTAACATTTCATCAGCTTTAGTCAAGTGCTCAGTAAGATGTAACGCGGATGGAATACATGAAACTGAGTTCCATTCCTTAGTCCACTCCTGACCTGCAGGAGTTTCACTTCAAGGCACTGGTGGTTCCTCTGTAACAAACTTCTTTACTTGTTCAGACTTAGAAAGAGGAATATGTCCTGAAGGACCTGCTGCATCAGTATCTGTAGTTGGAGCAGCATCACCAGTATCTCCAGCATGTGCAGCATCAGAACTTATAGAATCAGTATCATCTGATATAATAGCAGTGTGAGTAGCAATGGAGACTTCAGCATCCTCTAATTGCTGATCTGATGCTAAGTTCTGATCAACAGCCATATCCTGATGCTCACCTAAAGTCTGATCATCAGTGTCTAGATGCAGAGAAGGTGACTTAGATAATTCCGGAGTTTGAATAGCATCAGTAACAGGTGTTGGCAAAAGATTTGTTGCTGTTAGAGCTTCTAAGAAAATTACTCCAGGCACAACTAAGTGTTGATCAGCATTATCAGCACTTGTGCCTTGATTACCAAGAGACACAGAAGGGGAATTAGCCTTGTCAGATACTGTTTCCTGAGATGGAGTGGATGGAGAAGAAGTAACTGGAGCACATTCTTTGTCTTGTGAGATCAGAGATTCCTGATCCCCTTCCTTAGCTGCTTCCTCCTCATCATCTGAAACTGGCCTTTGTGCCCTCTGTTTCTTGTATTTCTTGTTTGATTTGGATTCTTTTGGAGTTTCAGGAACAGTCATTCGTCTATGCCTTTTGAGAAGCTTAGAACCCCTAATATCAGAATCCTTCTGAGAAGTTGCTTTCTCAGCTTCATTTACCACAGGTTCTGAAGAAAGAATCTGTTCCTCAGAATCTGATTCATCTCTCAAAGTAATCCTCCTCTTCTTCTGAGGTGTTTGAGAAACAGTCTTTGTTCTCTTTGACTTAGAAGATGTAGGCTTCACATAGGACTTGAGATATGTTCTGAGAGATGGTTGAGAGGTTTGAGGTGGCTGAGTAGAGGTGGTAGGTGCTGATGAACCAGGTTCTGATGTTTGAACATCAGGATAAAGTGCAGTGTACTTCACAGGATCATAGGTGATTAAGGCTTGTGTAACACCCCCAGATCCGGGGTCGGGGATCCGGGTTGTCACGGTCTTTCTTTCCACAATATCACTTCACTTAATTAATAATAAATAACCTCATGTTGTGACCCCATACTAACACACACCACAACCCGTTATAGTCTCAGAGATGAAATTGAAATAAGTACAAGTCTTTGAATCCACAATTTAAAATTATTACAACCCAAAATGATTACTTGATAATTTACAGTTAATTGCCATTATCTGCCACAAGTTATAATTATACATAATTTGATTCTCAAAAGTAGATGGTCTGAACTACAATGGATCTACCTCTGCAGCTATAGCAGCTACAACATCATCGGGAAGGCGCGGGACGCTTCCCACGCGCTTGCGCTGGGTCTGCTGGAGTCTGGCCATCTCTCCTAACTGTTTTTGTGTGATGAAGAAATAAAGCAAGAGTGAGCCTTACAGCTCGCAAGATAATACATAGTGATAACAATAATATAAGTATCTAAATGGATACTTAATAGAATCTCTATCATGCGTAAGATAATTACTTACTAGATATAAGTAAAAACAAGGAATGAAGTTACCAATACTTCACCACGCTTATATCATTTATAAAGCTACTTGAACTACCACCGTTCAAAGTATTATAAGTTTTAAGAAAAACATCCCATAGATGAGACCACAAGTTGAGACTTTGAATAGATTCAATCTTTGAAATATTGTTGAATGAAAAAGTTATGAGATACTTTATTTAGTCCCGATATATATATATCCACATATATATATCTCTAAAACATTTCCTGGAACCTCTGTTATGTAAAGTATGAACAGAGTTTGAAACATCCAATGAATTTTGGAAAGGAAAAGAATTTTGGCATAAACCAGATATCTTGCTGATCAGGCAAAGATACCAATAAGTAACCTTTTCTACTGTAGATGGATGAATTCCTCACCGGTCATCACCCTGGCCGCATTAGGACCTCGCGCTAGACCGTTACCCGGCCCCTCACGCGTTGATGGACTGCCACCCAGCCACTTACACAATAATAGACCGTACCCCGGCATGTCGCTTATGCCGACTCAATCAAATGGACTTACTTCCCGAACATTGGGCAAGTAATCAAATTGTTTTCTCAAAACAGCAACCTCGTTGCGAATATAAAATACACCACAGAGCCGGATTCCCCAGGTTTTGAGCGAGTATTTAAATCCCCTTAAAAGGAAGATCTTAAATATAAAAAAAAGAGTTTTGGGATCCACTCTGACTTTTAAAAATCATTTTGAAGACTCGAAAACACTTTAAAGAGTGTTTGGAGTAAAGCTGATTTAATGAAGTAAATCAGTCCCCAGAATATTTAGAAAATGACCGAATATTATTATTTAAATAATATTCCCATAAAGAATAGTCTTTATAAAAATAATTGAAGTAGAAGTATTAAAATTTATACTTCAAACGAGTATTAAATAACCAAAGATATACTTATATGAAAGTATTATCTTTATTTGAATAATCGAAAATAAGTTTGATTATTTACACCTTATTCTTTAATAAAATAAAGAATATATCTCAGCAAATAATCGGAGTCATAGATCCTCAAATGAATATTCAAATAATATTCAGATAAATAAATAAAAGGAGTCATAAGTCCTCGAATGAATATTCAAAATAATATTCATTTAATATAAAGGAGTCATACGCCTTCGAATAATATTCGAAATAATATTCAATAATAAAATAAAGTTAAAGTTATCGAATAAACCTTATTCGATTAATAGTTTTGAAAACTATGACCATATATATATAAATATATATATATATATATATCCATATCCATATATATACAAAATCTACTCGGGATCCTCGACTCCCGGTTTTAGAAAATATTTTCACCTTTGGGTCCCTATACTAAGGGTATATGCAAGATACCGCTATCCTCTAGCATAGGTATTATCAACTGAACCAACAGATATATATTTCAAGAATATGAAACAGGCATGCATATATACCATATCACATGCTACAATATATCGCAAGAATTTGCTAAATAACCAACATGCATCTATCGCGAGATAATGCATATACAAGTGTATACATCACAACAACAGTATAACGGATAGAATACTTGCCTGAGCGACTTGGGGGTGAGAAAGGCTCGGGACGAGTCTGATAACTTATAAACAACAAGTAAGTTGGAATTAAACCAAAATCACTTGTAAATCTATACTTTAACTAACTTAGACTCTAATGCTTGTTTTGCGCTCACTGATTTGCTTAAGTCACTCGGGTGCCCTCGGCTCCACCATTTTTAATAATTTAACCTTTATGAGTTTTAAAGCGATTCCTTCGCGAATGTCTTACCAACTGCCTAACACACTTACCATAAATGTTTCATACATTAATTAACCCTTTTTGGTCTTTAACCTATGTTTCAAAGTAAGGCGAGGGAAAAAGTTTCGTTCGCGAAACGCCGTTACTTGAAACGGTCGTTTCTCCTAAACCGTGCATCGGAATCGAACGAACTACATATCAAAACGAAGCTCGTAACATGAGCTATCTAAACATGGCAGTGGTCATAATCTAGCAGGGGGTTCTCGGGTCCTAATGCTATGCACAAAAACAGTCCAAAGAAAATCGGACGTTACGACGGCTATGTTTACGCGATTTCCAAATTTTAAACCATACAAAACCAACCACAACCATCCTCAAATCCAACATACAACCAACATCCATCCTTATCACATCATAACAACCCCAACCAATTCAATTTAATCATTCATACTTATGCTTAAACTTAACTTTAATCATACTTAAGTTCCTTTAAATCAAAACCACAACAATTACCATTCCATTTCACTACCATTCCAAATCCCAAACTCTAAATCATAACAACAAACTACAATATCAACCCACTAATCAAAATCATCTTATAATATATAAGAATCTAGGGTTTGGAGATGGTATACCTTCCTTGAAGTGGTGGGTGGAGCTAGGAAGCCTTAAGAAGCTTTGAGAAGTCTTAAGAATGCTTGGATCTTCAAGAAAAACAAGAAAAAGTTCAAGTTAAAAACTTGAAAACACTATTCATTGTCTTCTTCTTTGATTAAATGAAGAAGATTGAGAAAGAATTAATGGCTTAAACTCATGATATAGTCCTAACTAAGCATGAAGATGATTAGGGAATTATCTTACCAATTTAGGAGGCTTGGATCTTGAGTTTTGAAATTCTATGCCTTTAAAAATGCTAAAAGCCGAGAGTAAATGAAGAACTAATGCCTTGGTTGCTTTTGATTTTTGATGGAAATGATTTTTACTTGGCTTGGTTGACTTGTTTTGTATTTGATTTAGTCAATTACTTTCTTGCCCTTGAAATTGTGTGGTTACAAAGCTACCACACCTCCTTCCTTCCCATGTCATGCTTATGTCATCCTCATGATGTCATCCTCCCTTCCTTGTCCTCTTTCTATTGGTTGGATGACATCATTCCCACTAATCCCTTTGATTAACTTCCTAATCGTTTGCCTAATGACCGCTGATCTGTTACACGGTTCGCTTAACTTTCGTTCTCGTTTATCGTTTGAAGGATCATACCCGGGATCTTATTACTTAGGTTCCCTTAACCTTTCTCAATACATTTTATTCCTTTTTATGATCCTCTATTATAATCCTTTAATTTAAATCCTTTTTATCCTGTTACCTTATACTCAATTCTCTCCGTATCTTGTGGATTTCCGGGAAAAACCAAAGTGTTCGGAATTGGATTCTGACGATCTTTACATACACTTATATACTTCATAGAGTACTAATAATATCCCAGAATATCCATAACAGAACCCCTACATAGTGTGGCATGAAAAGTTTTCTCATTCAGCTAAAACACTATTCACAAGGGTTACAAAAAGTTGAAAATTTTGGGGTTATTACAGTCTCCCCTCCTTAAAAGGATTCCGTCCCGGAATCAAACAGAAAATAAATGGGGGTACTTTTCTAGCATTGTGCTCTCTAGTTCCCAAGTTGATTCTTCCACATTATGATTCTGCCATAGTACTCTGACTAGCTTGATCACTTTGTTCCGAAGCACCTGCTCCTTCTTATCCATAATCCTTACTGGCTTCTCCACGTAAGTTAGATCTGGCTGCATATCCACCTGCTCGTACTCCACTATGTGCCTGGCATCCCGATGATACCTCCTTAGCATTGACACATGGAACACATTATGAACTTGTTGCAAATTAGGGGGTAGGGCTAGCTCGTAAGCTAACTTTCCAACCCGTCTTAATATCTCAAAAGGTCCAATGTATCTTGGGCTTAGTTTTCCTTTCTTTCCGAACCTCATTAACCCCTTCCAAGGGGATACTTTCAACAGTACTAAGTCCCCTACTTCATATTCCTTGTCCTTTCGGGCTAGGTCTGCATATTTCTTTTGTCTGTCTTGGGCTGCTACAAGTCGCCCTCTGATAAGATCCACTATATCTTTGGTCCTTTGGACCACTTCGGGTCCGAGCATCTTCCGCTCTCCTACTTCATCCCAGTATAAGGGAGATCGACACCTTCTTCCGTACAGGGCCTCATAAGGCGGCATTCCGATGCTAGCATGAAAGCTATTGTTATAAGAAAACTCGATCAACGGCAAGTGATCATCCCAACTTCCTTTAAGGTCTATTGCACAGACTCTCAACATATCCTCTAGTGTCTGGATGGTCCTTTCACTCTGTCCATCCGTTTGGGGATGGTACGCGGTACTCATATTTAACTTGGTCCCCGCACATTCCTGAAAGCTCCTCCAAAATCTGGAGTTGAACCTAGGGTCTCGGTCTGAGACAATGGACGCTGGGACTCCATGTCGCGTCACTATTTCCTTAAGGTAAATGTCCACCAGTCTATCGACTGTGTATCTCTCATTGATAGGAATGAAATGAGCTGACTTTGTCAGTCGGTCTATAATTACCCAAATGGCGTCGTGATTGGCTTTCGTCCTTGGCAAGCTTACAACAAAATCCATCGCTATCTGTTCCCATTTCCATTCGGGAATCTCCAGGGGTCGCAAAAGTCCACTGGGTCTCTGGTGCTCTGCCTTTACTCTTTGGCAAGTCAAACACTTGTTTACCCATTCTGCTACGTCCCTCTTCATGTTGGGCCACCAGTAATATTCCTTCAAATCCCTATACATCTTGGTACTTCCCGGGTGAATTGAATACCTTGAACTATGGCTTTCATCCAAAATCTCATCTTTAAGTTCTTGAACATTCGGAACCCAAATTCGGTAGGAATACCTCATTATCCCTTTATCATCTTTCTCAGTATGGATCTCCTCTCCAGTCATTGACTCTCTGCCTTCATTCATTATTTTCTCCTGGCACAATCTGATCTTTTCCAATAACTCTGGCTGCATTGAGATCTCAAAAAGCTTTTCAGTTCCGGTTCCGGTTACCTTTACTTCTATTTCCATTCTCTCAAAATCTCTTATCAACTCTTCCGAAGTCGTTATCATTCTGAGTCTTTCCTTTCTACTAAGGGCATCAACCACCACATTGGCTTGCCCTGGATGATAGAGAATCTCACAATCATAGTCCTTGATTAGTTCTAACCATCTCCTCTGGCGCATGTTGAGCTCTTTCTGCGTAAATATGTACTTGAGGCTCTTATGGTCTGTGAAAATCTCGCACTTCTCTCCATACAAGTAGTGCCTCCAAATTTTTAAAGCAAATACTATTGCCGTGAGCTCAAGGTCATGAGTAGGATATCTAACCTCGTATTCCTTCAGTTGTCTCGACGCATACGCAATAACTTTACCGTGCTGCATAAGCACACATCCTAATCCTTTGTGCGACGCGTCACTATATATCACAAAATCTCCTTTTCCGTCCGGCAATGCCAATACCGGAGCCGTTATCAACCTTTTCTTTAATTCCTGAAAACTGTTCTCGCATTTCTCCGTCCATTCAAACTTCTCTGTCTTACGAGTAAGTCGTGTCAAAGGGGCTGCGATCTTCGCAAAGTCCTGTACAAATCTACGATAGTAGCCGGCCAATCCTATGAAACTCCTTACCTCTGTGGGTGTGGTTGGCCTTTCCCAATTTGAGACCGCCTCTATCTTGGAGGGGTCGACCAATACTCCTTCTTTATTGATCACATGTCCTAAAAACTGTACTTCATTCCGCCAGAATTCACACTTCGAGAATTTGGCATATAACTGCTCCTCTCTGAGTATTCCTAGAGCTATCCTCAAATGCTCTGCATGTTCTGCCTCAGTCCTTGAGTAGTTCAAAATATCATCGATAAAAACTATCACACACTTGTCCAAGTACTTCTTAAATACTCTATTCATTAAATCCATGAAAGCCGCTGGGGCGTTGGTTAATCCAAAGGACATTACCAAGAACTCATAATGCCCATACCTGGTACGGAACGCTGTCTTGGAAATATCTTCGGGTTTAATCTTTAGTTGGTGATATCCAGTTCTCAGGTCAATCTTGGAAAAATAAATAGCATCCTTTAGCTGGTCGAACAGATCGTCTATTCTAGGTAATGGGTACCTGTTCTTTATGGTTAGCTTGTTCAACTCTCGATAGTCTATGCACAACCTCATGCTCCCATCTTTCTTCTTAACAAATAAAACTGGTGCTCCCCACGGAGACACACTGGGTTTATCATACCCTTATCCAAGAGTTCCTGCAATTGGATAGCTAATTCCTTCATTTCTAACGGGGCTAACCGGTAAGGTGCTTTTGAAACTGGCGCCGTCCCTGGGGCCAACTCGATAGCAAATTCAATCACTCTATCGGGTGGTAATCCCGGAAGGTCTTGGGGGAATACATCTTCAAATTCGTTGACTACTGGAATATCTTGTAAGTTGGGCACCTCCTTCTGCGTGTCCACCACATAGGCTAGGTAAGCCTCACTTCCTTTTCGTAGCATCCTTTTGGCCTGGGCCATAGTCAAAAATTTCTGCGTCTGCCTCTTTCCTCTAAATATAACTTCTTTCTTCCCGGGGATATTTAACTTAACTTTCTTCCCTTTACAGTCTATCTGAGCATCGTTGCTAGATAGCCAGTCCATTCCCAAAATCACATCAAACTCCCCTAATTTAAAAGGAATCAGATCAACACTGAAAGATTGCTCCCCTATGCCTATCTCACAGGCGGGGTGAATCTGGTTAACAGGAATAATTTCATGATTGGCTATTTCTACTTGTAAGGGTTCTATCAAGGGTTCAGCCTTAAGTCTTAACTTACGCGCAAGGTCCTTTGATATAAAAGATTTAGTTGCTCCCGAATCAAATAAAACATTTGCACTGACTGAATTTAGAGAAAAGGGTACCTGCTATCACATCTGAATCTTTCATAGCATCCTGGACTGTCATGTTGAAAGTCCTCGCAGTAGGTGGCTTATTGGAAGCAGCCCTGCTTGCTCCCGAAGCTGCTGGTTTGTTCATTGGGCATTCCTTCTTCCAATGACCTGGGCGTCCGCACTGATGACAATTGGTGGTTGGAACGACGGCAGGGGTTGATGATGGGCACTTATTTGAATAGTGGCCCTCCCGACCGCACTTAAAACAGGTTACTGGCCTTTCTTTACACTCCTCAGTGTGATTCCTTCCACATATGTTACAGGCTGGCAATGGGGGTCGAGACTGGTTGGAATAGGACATTCTTGACTTCTGGCCGCCCTGGCTCACACTCACACTCATTGGCCGCTTAAACCCAGTGTTCCTTCCTGGTAGGGACACTGCTCCTCGATTAAATCTAGTTGGGAAGCTCCTTCCTGCGGAACCTCCACCCATGCTCATACTTTTCCTCTTTATTCCTTTCTTCTCTCTTTCCTTCTGCATCTGTTCACTTCCGACTTCTACAATCGTTGCCTTTTGCACCAGAGTGGCATAGTCCGTAAGCTCAAGGATTGCCACCCTATTCTGAATCCATGGTTTCAGTCCCTGCTGAAACCTCCTAGCTTTCTTTTCCTCGGTGCTCACAAACTCCGGCACAAACCTTGATAACTCAGTAAATTTCGCTTCGTACTCTGCTACAGACAAGTTATTCTGCTTTAGCTCCAAGAACTTGAGCTCCATCTGGTTTTCCATAAACCTCGGGAAATACTTTCCCAGAAACAACTGACTAAATCTCTCCCAGGTTATAATAGCATCTGTCTCCATGTTTTTCTTGGCCTCCCACCAGTAGTTAGCTTCTCCTTTCAGAAGGTAGGTAGCAAATACAGTTTTCTGTGCCTCATCGATACTCAAAATCTCAAAAGATTTCTCCATTTCCTTTAACCATGCCCTTGCCTCAACCGGGTCGGCTGATCCGTGGAACTCAGGGGGCTTAAGGGACTTAAAAGCCCTGAAAGAGTTTGCCACTGCATTGTTACTTCCTTGAGGGGGTGGGTTGGGTTGACGTTCCAAATTCTGTCTTAGGAGTTGCATGAACTGGCTCATGGGATCCATGCCTGGGTTTGGTACTGGTTGCTCAACCTCGGTTTCTCCTTCTTCAGCCTCTATCTCAAATCCCTCAACATCATATGTTTCCTCTTCCTCTTCATACAGGGAGTCATCCTGTTCCACATAATCCTCATCTTCCTCTTCACTGTGTTCTTGGTTTCTATTGTCCTGAGTCCTGATTATGGCTTCCCTGGTCCTCAGACCCAGGGTTCGCCCTAGTTCCAATCTTTCTTGGCGGCATGATTCTGATAATAATAAAAACAATTATTGGGAAAAATTCAACGTTAGGTCACAATCATATACAACATTGTGCCTTGCACAGCTCTTATAATGGGGAGAACGTATATCACAATTCTATTATTTTAAGAAAGTTCTAATACGAAGTGCAGTAATAATAATAATAAAACAGTGATCCCGTCACTATGGAACTGAACCGAAAGGAAACAAATATATACATAATGCGAGAAATACATAGTTTGATCTGGTCAAAAGTACAACAGTGCTACAGTCATCTGTCCCAAAAGTGATACACAAGAGTCTATCTGTCTAGTCAGAAAAAGGGATGCTATATACAAGTCAACTATCCCGGAAAATTGGCTCTTACTAAGGCCTCGGCTAACTAGACAACTAGACTATTCCATCATCAATCCTGAATCACACACCGGAGCGGGTCAGCTCCCAAACCCTTTCCATCGCACGACGGAAGATATAGTCGGCCTGCCGCCTGGAGATCCTACCATGCCTGTCCCCCTGGAGAGATCTGAGTCTCGCTCGGGACGTGAGCTCTATCCCCGTAAGCTCCCTCCTCAAGGATCGGGGTATAGAAGCCCTGGTCTCATAAGCTCGGGTACGCCTACCCGCCCTCTCTGCATCCAACTCCCTCCTGGCCTCATCTAGTCGGCCCTCGGCAACAGCCACTCGGGTCCTCAATACATCCTGAACATATCCATGAGCTAACGAAGACTGCCTGTGGGCAGGGTCAAGAGGTGGTGAATCCGGAGCCGCTGAGGGTGCCTCCTCGGTCTGTCTAGGCTCGGAAGTATGGGTCTCTGAGCTGTCATCATCAGGAATCCAAGATAGTGGTGGAGGGGTAGGGGCTCTGACCACCGGAAGTGTGGGTAAAGGGATACCAGCATACACTACCATAGGTCCAACACGCTCCTCAGCTACTGGGACCTCATCCGGGTCCTCCTCATCTGGAATAGCAATAACCTCTGTCTCTGACTCCTCTGAGGGGTCCTCCTCATCTGAAACAGCAATGACCTCCGTCTCAGGCTCCTCTGAGGGGTCCTCCTCATCCTCCTCCATCTCAGGCTCCTCCTGATCCTCAACATCTAGCAATGCCTCATCGTGCTCACGCTCGAACATCTCAGGGTCCTCTATCTCAGGCGCCTACACATTAAACGAGCTAAGTTACTATCATGATACTTATAAGGGTTCCCGTAAGGGTTTTAACTGTCACCACTACTTTAAGTAGTCCGACCATGAACTTGGCAAGAGTTCTTATTATCTTTGTGAGTTTGTTATTATATCGACGCATCATCTCTGAGGTTTATAACGCTTAGCTCTGATACCATTTCTGTAACACCCCCAGATTCGGGGTCGGGGATCCGGGTTGTCACGGTCTTTCTTTCCACAATATCACTTCACTTAATTAATAATAAATAACCTCATGCTGTGACCCCATACTAACACACACCACAACCCGTTATAGTCTCAGAGATGAAATTGAAATAAGTACAAGTCTTTGAATCCACAATTTAAAATTATTACAACCCAAAATGATTACTTGATAATTTACAGTTAATTTCCATTATCTGCCACAAGTTATAATTATACATAATTTGATTCTCAAAAGTAGATGGTCTGAACTACAATGGATCTACCTCTGCAGCTATAGCAGCTACAACATCATCGGGAAGGCGCGGGACGCTTCCCACGCGCTTGCGCTGGGTCTGCTGGAGTCTGGCCATCTCTCCTAACTGTTGTTGTGTGATGAAGAAATAAAGCAAGAGTGAGCCTTACAGCTCGCAAGATAATACATAGTGATAACAATAATATAAGTATCTAAATGGATACTTAATAGAATCTCTATCATGCGTAAGATAATTACTTACTAGATATAAGTAAAAACAAGGAATGAAGTTACCAATACTTCACCACGCTTATATCATTTATAAAGCTACTTGAACTACCACCGTTCAAAGTATTATAAGTTTTAAGAAAAAAATCACATAGATGAGACCACAAGTTGAGACTTTGAATAGATTCAATCTTTGAAATATTGTTGAATGAAAAAGTTATGAGATACTTTATTTAGTCCCGATATATATATATCCACATATATATATCTCTAAAACATTTCCTGGAACCTCTGTTATGTAAAGTATGAACAGAGTTTGAAACATCCAATGAATTTTGGAAAGGAAAAGAATTTTGGCATAAACCAGATATCTTGTTGATCAGGCAAAGATACCAATAAGTAACCTTTTCTACTGTAGATGGATGAATTCCTCACCGGTCATCACCCTGGCCGCATTAGGACCTCGCGCTAGACCGTTACCCGGCCCCTCACGCGTTGATGGACTGCCACCCAGCCACTTACACAATAATAGACCGTACCCCGGCCTGTCGCTTATGCCGACTCAATCAAATGGACTTACTTCCCGAACATTGGGCAAGTAATCAAATTGTTTTCTCAAAACAGCAACCTCGTTGCGAATATAAAATACACCACAGAGCCGGATTCCCCAGGTTTTGAGCGAGTATTTAAATCCCCTTAAAAGGAAGATCTTAAATATAAAAAAAAGAGTTTTGGGATCCACTCTGACTTTTAAAAATCATTTTGAAGACTCGAAAACACTTTAAAGAGTGTTTGGAGTAAAGCTGATTTAATGAAGTAAATCAGTCCCCAGAATATTTAGAAAATGACCGAATATTATTATTTAAATAATATTCCCATAAAGAATAGTCTTTATAAAAATAATTGAAGTAGAAGTATTAAAATTTATACTTCAAAC
Organism: Apium graveolens; assembly: GCF_009905375.1. NCBI lineage: Eukaryota > Viridiplantae > Streptophyta > Magnoliopsida > Apiales > Apiaceae > Apium > Apium graveolens. Next base: position 50,196,803 of record NC_133655.1, on the reverse strand, counting down.
GAGTATTAAATAACCAAAGATATACTTATATGAAAGTATTATCTTTATTTGAATAATCGAAAATAAGTTTGATTATTTACACCTTATTCTTTAATAAAATAAAGAATATATCTCAGCAAATAATCGGAGTCATAGATCCTCAAATGAATATTCAAATAATATTCAGATAAATAAATAAAAGGAGTCATAAGTCCTCGAATGAATATTCAAAATAATATTCATTTAATATAAAGGAGTCATACGCCTTCGAATAATATTCGAAATAATATTCAATAATAAAATAAAGTTAAAGTTATCGAATAAACCTTATTCGATTAATAGTTTTGAAAACTATGACCATATATATATAAATATATATATATATATATCCATATCCATATATATACAAAATCTACTCGGGATCCTCGACTCCCGGTTTTAGAAAATATTTTCACCTTTGGGTCCCTATACTAAGGGTATATGCAAGATACCGCTATCCTCTAGCATAGGTATTATCAACTGAACCAACAGATATATATTTCAAGAATATGAAACAGGCATGCATATATACCATATCACATGCTACAATATATCGCAAGAATTTGCTAAATAACCAACATGCATCTATCGCGAGATAATGCATATACAAGTGTATACATCACAACAACAGTATAACGGATAGAATACTTGCCTGAGCGACTTGGGGGTGAGAAAGGCTCGGGACGAGTCTGATAACCTATAAACAACAAGTAAGTTGGAATTAAACCAAAATCACTTGTAAATCTATACTTTAACTAACTTAGACTCTAATGCTTGTTTTGCGCTCACTGATTTGCTTAAGTCACTCGGGTGCCCTCGGCTCCACCATTTTTAATAATTTAAACTTTACGAGTTTTAAAGCGATTCCTTCGCGAATGTCTTACCAACTGCCTAACACACTTACCATAAATGTTTCATACATTAATTAACCCTTTTTGGTCTTTAACCTATGTTTCAAAGTAAGGCGAGGGAAAAAGTTTCGTTCGCGAAACGCCGTTACTTGAAACGGTCGTTTCTCCTAAACCGTGCATCGGAATCGAACGAACTACATATCAAAACGAAGCTCGTAACATGAGCTATCTAAACATGGCAGTGGTCATAATCTAGCAGGGGGTTCTCGGGTCCTAATGCTATGCACAAAAACAGTCCAAAGAAAATCGGACGTTACGACGGCTATGTTTACGCGATTTCCAAATTTTAAACCATACAAAACCAACCACAACCATCCTCAAATCCAACATACAACCAACATACATCCTTATCACATCATAACAACCCCAACCAATTCAATTTAATCATTCATACTTATGCTTAAACTTAACTTTAATCATACTTAAGTTCCTTTAAATCAAAACCACAACAATTACCATTCCATTTCACTACCATTCCAAATCCCAAACTCTAAATCATAACAACAAACTACAATATCAACCCACTAATCAAAATCATCTTATAATATATAAGAATCTAGGGTTTGGAGATGGTATACCTTCCTTGAAGTGGTGGGTGGAGCTAGGAAGCCTTAAGAAGCTTTGAGAAGTCTTAAGAATGCTTGGATCTTCAAGAAAAACAAGAAAAAGTTCAAGTTAAAAACTTGAAAACACTATTCATTGTCTTCTTCTTTGATTAAATGAAGAAGATTGAGAAAGAATTAATGGCTTAAACTCATGATATAGTCCTAACTAAGCATGAAGATGATTAGGGAATTATCTTACCAATTTAGGAGGCTTGGATCTTGAGTTTTGAAATTCTATGCCTTTAAAAATGCTAAAAGCCGAGAGCAAATGAAGAACTAATGCCTTGGTTGCTTTTGATTTTTGATGGAAATGATTTTTACTTGGCTTGGTTGACTTGTTTTGTATTTGATTTAGTCAATTACTTTCTTGCCCTTGAAATTGTGTGGTTACAAAGCTACCACACCTCCTTCCTTCCCATGTCATGCTTATGTCATCCTCATGATGTCATCCTCCCTTCCTTGTCCTCTTTCTATTGGTTGGATGATATCATTCCCACTAATCCCTTTGATTAACTTCCTAATCGTTTGCCTAATGACCGCTGATCTGTTACACGGTTCGCTTAACTTTCGTTCTCATTTATCGTTTGAAGGATCATACCCGGGATCTTATTACTTAGGTTCCCTTAACCTTTCTCAATACATTTTATTCCTTTTTATGATCCTCTATTATAATCCTTTAATTTAAATCCTTTTTATCCTGTTACCTTATACTCAATTCTCTCCGTATCTTGTGGATTTCCGGGAAAAACCAAAGTGTTCGGAATTGGATTCTGACGATCTTTACATACACTTATATACTTCATAGAGTACTAATAATATCCCAGAATATCCATAACAGAACCCCTACATAGTGTGGCATGAAAAGTTTTCTCATTCAGCTAAAACACTATTCACAAGGGTTACAAAAAGTTGAAAATTTTGGGGTTATTACAGCTTGTTTGACAGATAAAGGTATTAAGAGGGGTCTTAACACAGCCTTTTTATTATCAGAAGATAATAAATCAGTAAAAGCTCTCTTAGCTATTCTGAAAGATGGAATTAGATCACCAAAATTTTGGGGCTGATTATAACAAAAACTATAAATAAGCTGACAAAATCTTGCAAAATATTCAGTATTGCGATCTTCTGTCATCCTATCCCCAATAAAACCTAAGACTGCTCGTGCATAATCAAAATCAGTGTGATTTAGAAGTGCATACCCGATTTGTTGGCTGAATATGGGAATTGCATCAAAATTTGAACATTTGTTGGCGAAAGCTTTGGTAATGCAATCAAAGAAGAAACTCCATTCCCTCCTTATGAAAGATCTCTTCAACTGTCCAAGCTTGGTCAATGTTCCTTCATATCCCAGGCTAACCATCATGTGTTGAAGAACTGAGTCATCAACAGTAGAATAAACACAGTCCTCAGGTAGTTGTAATGCCTGTCTAACTGTAGACAAAGTCACAACATACTCATCTTCCCCTGATGAAAATATTATACTTGGGGACCCTTGAGCACCACCATTGTCATATACTCCACTCCTCCAAAACTCCAGTACTTGAACTCCAGAAATGGATGTAGGCTCAGTTAGAGCAAACCCAATATCAGAACTAGTGAGAAAGTCCTGAATGAAATGAAGTTCAGAGGGTGCCTCTGTAGTGTTTGGTATCGCAGAGAAGTTATTAGGAACAAACTTTGCTCCATCAAAGAGAATGTCCTTTGGTGCCATTATGTTTGGAAAGAAATCGGTAACCTGTAATGTGTTTGAGAAAATGTCTCTTAAAAGAAAATCGTCAGTAGATGAGAGAGTTGAATAGTAAAGAGAGAGATAAAATATAAAGGTAAATAAAAGATTTGACAATCTTTGCTCTCTTTTACTTATACACAAAAAGTAACCGTTGAGGACACATGGCAGACATGCATTTAAAAGTAGTGGTAAATACCTTGACACCTGTTATACATAGAGAAGGAAAAAAGTAATGGGCACGGTAAATGAGGAATAATTACCACCCACTTGCAGTTTTTTAAGGAAAAAACCGTTCCACTTACCTAGATTCCATTAATCAAGGTGAATCAGTTTTAATTTAAAATTGAAACTGTTCCCACTAATTCAAATATTTTACTCTGCAATATCAATATTCTGAAAAAAAACTGTGTGTGAGAATGAGTAATATCAATCAGTTAAGTAAGTACTGATAAAACATTATCAGAACTTAAAGTCAGACACAATTTAGACGATCAACAGAATATTTATCAGGATTTATCAATGCGTATCAAAATTTCTCAGAGACAAGATCATAAGACAAAAACAAATTCCATTAATATATCAAAATAATACATTGATGAAATTGAAATTACATCAGAACTTTTACAATCTTGTCCTAAGCTTCTAAATCTAACATCAACAGCCTTAGTCCTAGCTAAGAAGCCTGACAAAGCTGAGGATGAAGAAGAACAGGAAGAAGACGAGATTAAGTCATCTTCCTCTTCCTATCTTCGACAAACAAGATAGCGAGTCGAATGATTCGCTCTTGCTGACGGATAGCTTCCCGCCTTTCCTCCTCCAATCGATCAAGATGAAGCTGGTAGTCCATCTCGAAGAACAGAAGTCGGTTCAGCACCGCCTGTAGGACAGAGCCCCATATTTCTTCAGGAATGGCAGTTATATGCCACTCCTGCTGCCAGTCGGCGCAGCTTAGCTCCATATGAAAATTTTGGTAATTCAAAAACATGTTGAATCGGACCATGATGTTTTTGAAAAAGAATATGAAGTTAAGATTGTGAGAAAAATGGATGGAAAGGGTAATGTGAAGTGGCTGTTTATATAGGCAAGAGAATGCCAGGAGACGCGAAGATATTTAATGCTGACAGATAGAGTTAAGTCTACCTCGTCTCCCTAGACTTGAAAAAGAATAACAGTCATTGGAAAAGGAATGTGCACATGTAACAAGAGTGAACTGTTCAAGGACGAGTGCCATTAGTCCTAACCATAGACTATTAATCTTCCACTTCAACATATTCTAAATTAATCTGAGACTGTTACCAAATTGTACTCACAGATAAGTCAAGTAAAGGGTTAGACTGAAAAATCAGAACTTAGACCTATACCAGAACTTAACAGTCATCAGAACATAATGTCTTAACTCGAACAAGGAATATCTATCTTAGTAAGTTTTCATACAAGTTCTGAGTTATAGTCTTCAGAACTTAATCATCAGAACATATAACTAGAACGTGTCCTCAGAATTTGTGCAAGGTGACACAGTGACTGTTTGTCTAAAAGAACATAGACCACCATAAAATTTTCATCATTCATATGGAGTGATTTGTGTGTGCATTAAGCTAAATAACTAATAAAGAGTAAAGTCTGATTTACTTCAGTACATCTTAGAAATAAGTCATAATTAAAATTTTGCTAAAGAGCTGTCATTATCCTAAAACCTACTGAGAAATGAGTTCATGCATGAGTCCACCTCAACTGTTTTTGTGCTAATTTTATGCATCTTTTTAAATTCTATTTTACAGTGGCTTCTCAGTGTAAGTGACTTACGACTGCTAATCAGAATTTATGCTATTTTCATAGTATTTCTCCAGTAATCATAGAGTGTGAAAAGTCACCAAGAAAATATTTTGCTTTTCTAATGCATATTTACTTAATACCAGCTATGCACTTGGGTCGTCCCATTCACATTTTTACTCTAGATCTCAAAGGAGTACCTGATATTATTCTTTGATTCTTTTTCTTCTTCTTTTGATAAGTGAGGTTTATCAGCACTTAGTACATTCAGCAGTTTTACTAGAATCAGAACTTAAACAGATGAGTAGCATTATTCTAATTTGGGACTTAGTAATAAGATGAATAAAGTAAACTAAACTAAGCTCAAGTATCAGAATTTGCTTGTGTCATAAAATTTCCACAGAAATAATTACTTCTTTCATGGGATCATTTGTTTATTGAAGACTAGTAGGTCAGTATCTAGCACAATTATCCTCATAGGATTGAATGATTACTTAAACAGATATATCACTTATTAGAGTTAAGAGATATATATCAGACAACAGTCAGTACTTAAAAACATTTATCAATTAAGCACAGAATACACAAAGAGATTAATTCTGTAAATACTGATCATAAAGTCTGATAACATAGAACAAGTTTAAGCAGATTTAGAGAAAGAACCTGAAATCATTCCAAGTTCATTTACCAATCTTGTAAAGGTAGCTTCACACAGTGGTTTTGTGAAGATATCTGCTACTTGTTGATCTGTGGGAACAAAATGCAATTCCACTGTACCTTCATCCACATGTTCCCTGATGAAATGGTACCTGATGCTGATGTGCTTTGTCATAGAGTGTTGAACTGGATTACCTGTCATAGCAATAGCACTTTGATTATCACAGTAAATAGGGATTTTGAAATATGTTAACCCATAATCCAGCAACTGATTCTTCATCCAAAGAATCTATGCACAGCAGCTTCCTGCAGCAATATACTCTGCTTCTGCAGTTGATGTGGAAATTCACTTTTGTTTCTTGCTATACCAAGAAACCAATCTGCCTCCAAGAAATTGGCAGCTTCCACTTGTGCTTTTCCTGTCAATTTTGCAACCTGCAAAATCTGCATCTGAGTAACCTATTAATTTAAAATCTGATTCTCTAGGATACCATAATCCTAGATCAGTTGTTCCTTTAAGATACTTAAAGATTCTTTTTACAGCTGTTAAGTGAGGTTCTCTTGGATCTGCTTGAAATCTTGCACAAAGACAGGTAGCAAACATGATATCTGGTCTACTAGCAGTTAGATAGAGAAGTGAGCCAATCATACCTCTGTAATCAGTAATATCTACTGAATTACCAGTATCCTTATCCAGTTTTGTTGCAGTGGCCATGGGAGTGGATGCACTTGAACAGTCTTGCATTCCAAATTTCTTCAGCAAGTTTCTGGTGTACTTAGATTGACAAATAAAAGTGCCTTCTTCACTCTGCTTGACTTGAAGGCCCAGAAAATAACTAAGTTCTCCCATCATACTCATCTGATATCTTGACTGCATTAGTTTGGCAAACTTGTTGCAAAGTTTGTCATTTGGAGACCCAAAAATGATATCATCAACATAAATCTGGACCAAAAGTAAGTCCTTGCCATGGTTGAGATAGAATAGTGTTTTGTCAATAGTTCCTCTGTTGAATCCACTTTCCAGAAGAAACTGAGCTAAAGTCTCATACCATGCTCTAGGAGCTTGCTTAAGTCCATAAAGTGCTTTATCAAGCTTGTAGACATAATCTGAATGTTTGAAATCTACAAAGCCTGAAGGTTGTTCAACATATACTTCCACCTCCAATTCTCCATTGAGAAAAGCACTTTTCACATCCATTTCAAAGACAGTAAACTTTTTGTGAGCAGCATAAGCCATGAATATCCTTATGGCTTCTAACCTAGCAACTGGTGCAAATGTTTCATCATAGTCAATTCCTTCCTGTTGAGAATATCCTTTTGCAACCAGCCTTGCCTTATTCCTTGTAATTATGCCATCACTATTAGTTTTATTTCTGAATACCCATTTTGTACCAACAACAGATCTATTCTTAGGTCTCGGCACTAAGGTCCAGACTTTGTTTCTTTCAAATTCATTCAACTCTTCCTGCATTGCTTGCACCCAATCAGCATCTTGAAGAGCTTCTTCCACTTTCTTTGGCTCAGACTGAGAGAGAAAAGAATTGTAAAGACATTCATTAGAAGTACCTGTTCTAGTTCTGACACCTGCATCAGGATTTCCAATTATCAAATCAGGTGTATGTGATTTTGTCCAATTCCTTGCAGATGGAAGGTTTTCTCTAGAACTGGATGCTCCCCCATGATTCATGCTGTCTTCGTTTTCATTTTCTGATGCTCCCCCTGAAACTATGCTCTCTGAGTTGGATCCTTCAGCATTTAGATTTTCAGCACTGTCAGTACTTGGCTTATCAGAACTTGACGAATCAGAACTTGAAGAGCCAGTTGTGTGTTCTGATGCTTCTTGAGATGTGATAATATCTTGAGTATGCTCCCCCTGCATTGGTGCATCTTCCTTTGACGTAGTCACCACAGTTTCAATAACATCAGAGTTTAATCCATCAGAGTTTACAGTATCAGGACTTAGACTGTCAGGACTTAAGGTATCAGAATATGAATCTTCATTTTCAAATCTCAGCTGATCATGATCAATGCAATCTTCAAGTCCAGTGATCTTCTTGTCATCAAAAGAGACATTGATAGATTCTATGACCACTTTTGTTCTCAAATTATAGACTCTGAAGGCTTTTGTGGAAAGTGGATATCCAACAAAGATTCCCTCATCAGCTTTTAGATCAAACTTGGATAGCTGTTCAGGATGAGTCTTGAGAACAAAACACTTACATCCAAAAATAGGTTGGCTTCTTGTTCTTCACCATCTCATATGGTGTTTTTCCATGCTTGTTAATGAGTGTTGCATTTTGAGTAAAACAAGCAGTCTGCACAGCTTCAGCCCAGAAATAGGTTGGAAGCTTTGCTTCTTCAAGCATTGTTCGTGCAGCTTCAATGAGAGTTCTATTCTTCCTTTCAACAACTCCATTTTGCTGTGGAGTTCCAGGAGCAGAAAATTCCTGCTTTATTCCATGATTTTTGCAGAACTCTTCCATTATCAGATTCTTGAATTCAGTGCCATTATCACTCCTCAAAATTTTCACAGAATCTTTGATCAATTTATCCAGATGTTTGACATGATCAATCAGGATAGATGCAGTTTCACTTTTTGTGTGCAAGAAATACACCCATGTGTATCTGGTGAACTCATCTACTATGACCAACGTATATTTCTTCTTTGCAATAGACATGACATTCACTGGACCAAATAGATCAACATGAAGTAGATAATAAGGCTCAAGAATTGATGATTCAGTCTTGCTCTTGAATGAAGATTTTCTTTGTTTGGCCTTCTGACATGAGTCACAAAGACCATCAGGAGCAAACACTGATTTTGGCAGTCCTCTCACAAGATCTTTCTTGATCAGTTCATTTATCTTGTTGAAGTTTAAATGAGAGAGTTTCTTGTGCCAATTCCAGCTTTCTTCAATTGAGGCTCTACTCATCAAACAGATTGCAGAACCATCAGAACTTGTTGAAAGCTTAGCTTCATAAATGTTACCACGCCTGAATCCCTTCAGAACAATTTTTCCTTTAGATTTACTAACTATTTCACAATGTTCTTCAAAGAAATCAACATGATAACCTCTGTCACAGATTTGACTTATACTCAGTAAGTTGTGTTTAAGTCCTGAGACCAGAGCTACATTTTTAATGATGACATTCCCAAGATTGATATTGCCATATCCCAAAGTTTTTCCAATGTTGCCATCTCCATAAGAAACACTTGGGCCAGCTTTCTCCATAAAGTCTGATAGCAGGGCCTTATTTCCAGTCATATGTCCTGAACATCCACTGTCCAGAACTAAAATATTTTTCCTGTTGCCCTGCAATCAAAAAGACCACTAATTATTAGTTTTAAGGACCCAGACTTGCTTGGATCCTTTGGCCTTTTTAGGTTTGTTAACATTTGCAGCGGATTTAGCATCAGATTTTATGTTAACAGTTTTCTTATCAGAACTTATACTACCAGACTTTGAATCAGAACTTACACTAGAAGGAACAACAGAAACTTTCTTTAAAGAAGGTTTTATTTGATAATAATCATAGTACAAACTATGATATTCCTTACAAGTATAAATGGAATGCCATAAACTACCACAATGAAAACAAGGATTTTGTGGTTTGTATCTAACAGACTGACTCTTAACTCCTGATTTTGAAGATAAGGAGTTAATATTCTTATTCTTCCTGCAAAAAGAAGCCAGATGGTTAGAACTTCCACAGTTATGACATGCTTTCCTAGGAGCATCAGGAACAGATTTATAGTTATTGCTTTTATTCATACCTTCCTTTCCATTCCTGTTTTTCCTAGGTGATTTTACCTTGTTTGCATTCTTAACATCTTTCAGCTTATGCTTAAGCTGCTTCTTTGTCATTAAGCCTATGTTAACTTCAGCTGTCTTTTCCTGTTTTAGTTTGTCAGAAGCTAATTCCTTTTTAACTTCTGATTTCTCATTTTCAGATTTTTCAGTTACAAACTTAACAGGTTTTAACTTCGGCTTTTGCTTATCAACAGGCTTAATTTCTACAGTTCCTTTTTCATTTTTATTTTCTCCATAACCTAAGCCCTCTTTCCAGTTTCCACTGCTTAGCAAATTTTGAGTTGTTTTGCCAGAGTTAGTCCAAGTTCTAATAATCTCTCTCTCCTTTTCTAACTCAGTTTTTAGAGATTCATTCATTTTTAGCACTTCATCCCTAACATAAAAAGCATCATCTCTATCCTTCTGAGTTTGATGGAACATGACTAACTCTTTTTCTAAGAAATCATTTCTTTTCCTAAAAGCAAGATTTTCAGAAGTTAATCTTTCACATGTTAAAGTTTGATCTCTATAACTAACAAACATGGTTTTAAGATATCTTCTCAACTCATTAATATCATCAGTATGAAAAGCATAAGTAGTCTGAGGTACCTTTGTTTCAGCAGCTTCAGAACTGCTCTCAGAACTTGATTTATCAGCATTTGCCATCAATGCATAGTTCTCCTCACTTTCAGAGTCTGAGGTGTCTGTCCAGCTTTTCTGCTTTGTGACAAGAGCTTTGCCTTTGTCACTCTTGGTCTTCTTGCAATCAGGAGATATGTGGCCTTTCTCACCACAATTATAACATTTAACATTGGCATAATCTCCTCTGTCAGACTTTCCTCCTCTTCCTTCAGATCTTCTGAAATTCTTCTTATCAGAACTTATGCCTTTCCTGGAAAACTTCTTTCCCTTCCTGAACTTCCTGTATGCAATCTTTGTGATTCCTTTCACCATAAGAGCACACAGCTTCATCATCTCCTCATCAGCATCAGTTTCAGGCAAGCTTTCAGAATCTGAGTCATCATCACTCTCAGAACTTGATGACTCAGTATCAGACTTTATGAAAAGAGCTTTACCCTTGTCTTTCTTTGAGGAAGGTGCTTTGGGGGATTCCTCTTCAGCCTTGAGAGCAACTGTCCTTGACTTTCCTCCTTTCCTCTTGCTTCTTTGTTCCATCTCAAGTTCATGAGTCTTGAGCATTCCATAGATTTCATCAAGAGTTGTTTCATCAAGATTGTAGTTGTCTCTTATTGTTGTTGTCTTCAAATCCCAGCATTCAGGAAGAGCTAACAGGAATTTTAGGTTGGTATCTTCAAGATCATACTCTTTATCAACCAATGACAAATCATTCAAAAGTTTGACAAATCTATCATATAAATCATTCAATGACTCATTAGATTTTGAGTCAAAATGTTCATACTCTTGAGTGAGTATTGTCTTCCTGTTCTTCTTAACTATTTCAGTTCCTTGACACCTTGTCTCCAGAGCATCCCATATCTCCTTGGCAGTCTTGCAGTTGATTACCCTGTTTGACATTACATTATCAATGGCACTATGCAGTAAGTGTCGTACCTTGGCATCCTTAGCAATAGATGCTATATCTTCAGCAGTGTAATCACTCTTTTCCTTTGGTACAGTCATTGCTGTTTCACCTGCAACTACAACAGCGAGCTTGGTAGGTTTGTGAGGCCCTTCCTTGATTCTATCAAGGTATTCTGGATCTGTTGCTTCCAGAAACATGGTCATCCTTACCTTCCATATGGGATATTCAGATGGTCTCAGTATGGGAACTCTGATGGTCTCATATCGACTCAGAATTAATGTCTTTGATGATTCCTCAGTTTTGGCAGGCTTAGTTGAAGTTTCTGTGCCAGACATGATTGTGTTTGGATCTTTAACTGTATGTGTGTTTACAGAAGGCTCTGATACCACTTGTTAGGTCACACTATCACTGTAGAGGGGGTGAATACAGTGTTTATTACAATCAAATCGAACTTCAAGAACTTAAGTAACAGAAAACAAACTTTATTGAAACAATAAACTATGTTACAATCTGGAACTGTTATCTCTCAGTGATGAACAAAATATCACGAGAGCTGCTAGGGTTAAGTAAATAATATTCTCGATTATGATAACACTTATAGTGTAAACCCTATGTCTGTGTTTATATATTACACAGTTACAAGATAATCGCTAATTGATATGGAATATAATTCTGCTTCCTAATATATATCAATCAGATATCTTCTCTTCCAAGTATTCCATTCTTTATGGAATTCCTTCTTCATGCATATCTCTTCTTATGTTTATCTTGATCTTCTTAACTTTAATCAGCTGCTGTCCTTATCTGATCGTCCTTCAGCACTTAAGTTCTGATATCTATCTCCTGATGCTTATCTCCTGATAACATAAGTACTGATATCTCTTAAGTCCTGTCGTCCAGTATAAGTACTGATCAGTTAAGTACTGATTTGTCCTGTTCAAATAAGATCTGAAATCTAAACATAAAACATATTAGCCATGACATTATCAAATATATCTAACAAGATGTATTCAATATAACAAACTATGTTACAATGGAACTGTTCTCTCTCAGTGATGAACAAATATCACGAGAGCTGCTAGGTTACAATATATGATCTTCTCGATGATCGTAACTCTTATAGAGTAAACCTATGTATGTGTTTATATAGACACACAGTTACAAGATAACTTCTAGTTGATATGGAATATAATTCTGTCTCCTAAAATATATCAACCAGATATCTTATATAATTCTTCTAGTCCTCGAACTCTTTCCATACATATCTTATTTCGTATTAGCTTCGATCTTCTTTCCTGTAAATCAGCTTCCTTCCTTAACTGTTAGTCCTCCAGTACTTAAGTTCTGATATCTATCTTCTGATATTATCTTCTGATAATCTAAGTCCTGATATCCTTAAGTCCTGACTTCCAGTAAGTCCTGATTTCAGTAAGAACTGATATTGAAGATTATTGAAAAAGTTTAGAATGGTCGATTGCTCACCTGTATCTGCACCAATGTCTACGACTACTAAGTTAGATGAAGATAAGAAAAGAAAAAATATAGACATATCTGGATATAGAGGAATAATTGGATATTTGCTATACTTAACTGCTAGTAGACCAGACATCATGTTTGCAACATGTCTGTGTGCTAGATTTCAATAAAATCCCAAAGAATAACATTTGATGGTAGTAAAGAGAATTTTCAGATATTTGATGGGAACAACAAACTTGAGATTGTGTTATCCTAAGGGGACTGGTTTTGAAAATGTTGGATACACAAATGCAGATTTTGTTGGATGCAGGATTGATAGGAAGAGTACTAGTGGAAGTTGTCAATTTCTTGGTCAAAGACTTGTATCTTGGTACAGTAAGAAATAGCAATATGTGTCAACTTCTAGAGCTGAGGCTGAATATATAGCTACAGGAAGTTGTTGTGCTCAAGTGCTTTGGATTAGAAATCAACTAATGGACTATGGCCTAGTGTTACATAAAATTCCAATCATGTGTGAATATACTAGTGTCATATCTATTGTTGCTAATTCAGTTAATCATTCTAGAACTAAGCACATTGATGTAAGGTGCATTTTATTAGAGAACATGCTGAAAATGGTACTATTGAGCTCATTTTTGTTCCAAAAGAAAAACAATTAGCTGACATTTTCACTTAACATTTAGATGAAGCAACTTTCACTAGACTTGTTAGTGAAAATTGAAAAGTTAATTCTTCATCCAAAGTCAAGAACTCGGCTAATATGTTGCAGAAGATTTATTTCTAATAAATCAAAATTAATTTGATTAAATTGGAAATTAACTGGAATATGATTTACAGATATTACAGAATTCTTAGAATATTTATTTTTCAATTTTTAATTTTCAGCTTGAAATTTTTTAAATACGGAGAAAACTGTCTAAATGTTGATTTACATTTTCAATATGTGAAATTAACAATAAGACAAAACTGAAAGGATCGTATGTAGAAAACTGAGTTCTCGGTAAGTCTAAAATACTTCTTGACAAGTCACTTTGAGACTTCTCGACAGAGTTCTCGATAAGTCTTTTTTATGACCTCTCGATAGATTTCTCGACAAGCCTCTTCATGACTTCTCGATAGGACTAAATTACTTCTCGATAAGTATTGTATAGATTTCGACACACACGCACACACATGCACATATACTCACGCACACACACACAGATATATATATATATATATGTATATATATATATATATGGAGTTTCTATAAGTATAACTTTTAGACTTATCAATAACTCAGAACTGAGATAATTTAATTCTATAAACTATTTTAGTAAAATACTTTTGACACAAAATCAATTCTAATTTTATGTTGATTTACTCAATATAAATTGGAATAATTCAGTCCAATCAGGATAAACTGGGTTTTTATTCCACATCTCGATTAGTCACTATCTAGTTCTCGATAAGAGTCAAGAAAGTGATATCTCGATATGAGTTTACAAATTCACGTGACTTCTCAATAAGCATCAACCGTTTGTTCCTACTTTTTGACAAGTCACTTATTTTTTTCAATAAATACCCAGACATCTCGTCATAACCCCTCTTTATGCTTTCGAGATCTCAATTGACCTAGCTTTTGCAAATCTTCACCATTCTCTCTCATTTCAAGTTCTTTCTCTCTCAAATTTCTTACCCATTCAAACTCATACACTTACAATGGTTGCAAACAATGTTAGAGATGTTATCCCAAAGGACGGTACCAACTACATAGCTTTCACTGATGCTAACCAAGCTCTTGATAGCTTCAAGAGTTTTGTTAAATTTTTGTCTGAGTCTTATTTTGAAGGTGCCTTGACTGTTAATCCTATCATGTACTTGGACGTGCTCAATTAGTTTTGGAACTCAGCTGTGGTGAACACTATTGTGCATGGCATTCAAGCAGTGTCTTTGGTGGTAAACTATTCAATTCAGGGTAAACAGGTGAAATTTGATGCCAATGATGTCAACAAAACAATGGGTATCCCTACAGACAACATAGTGGAGGTACCAACTCAATAGAAGCTAGCTGAGTTTATTGATTTCATAAATTATAGTGAGAAGATCAACCTTTCCAGCTGAAACAAGAAGCATCTCATGAGGGAATGGTCATTCCTGTTTGATTTAATTATTAGAGCCTTCACCTGCAGGAAGACTAGCTATGACAACATATCCAGTATGTTCTAAAAGCTGGTGTTCTCTATGGCTCACAACAGGCACATTAATGTGGGACTATTGATCCTGGAAGAATTCGGCACTAGGCTCACAATGCCATTGGCCAACAGAGATAACGAATTTTTTTTCCTAGGTTTATTATGTCTACTTTAAATCATAAAGTTGCAGACATACATTTTACTTGATGGAATTGATAGAACTAAAATAGGAAATTGTAAAAAAGTGTCTGAAATATTATTTGGTTCACTAATTACAAAGAACCAGGTGAAGGTAGCCCTAAATGTCACTAACTTTATGTTGGAGAGATTTAGGAGCTACCCATATCATATGCCTGACATGAGGTCTAGTGTCATATCTAGTACAGTTATGGCTTATATACCTATGGAAGTACAAACACAGGATAACCAACAGGGGCCTTCCTTAATTGAGACCACTTCTTCATTATCATTAGAAGATAGGAAACCAACCACTTCATCCACTCAACAGGGTGGGGCGAGTAAAAAAAAGAGAAAGAATGCACCCTTGACTATCATTTCTAAGAGTGGTGAGAAACAAACACAAATAGAGTCTAACCTGATCAGAAAGCCAAAGAAGACAAAGAAAGTTAAGTTGACCACTCAAGTAGTCACCTCTGCATCTTCCCAAAAAGATGCAGTTGTAATAGAGGGAAATAAATAGACTCGAGAAACATATTCTCAACAAGGTGACTCTATTAAATCAAGCATTCTCCCAAATGCAATCTGTAAAGAGTCTGCACCCCAACTTGAGCACTCTCAAGTTGGTGAAAGAAGAAATTTGGTTGGCACACACAAAGAGAGCACATCATTTGAAACTCCCTCATTTACTCAGAGGGAGTTTCCAACACTCAATTCTGATCTCACAAATCTCATTTCACAAATTTCTTATTCTTATAGGTACATAAGAATCCTCACCTCAAGTTTTTCCAAAATCAAGTGACATGGTTCAAGAAACTGTGATCACCACCCTGACACTACATTCAGTTGGTGAGAGCTACATGTTGGGGTAGACCTTGATCACACCAACACAAATACAAGTATTTCATCATTTTTAATTGAAGAACATGTGCAAGATACACTAGTACCTTCATGTTCCCAACAATCTTCATATATTGACAAGTTTGAGGGTACTGCTCTTGTGGGGGAGCTACCTAAACCCTCTTCAATTCAATTGGAGGTTCCTCTAGCAGGGACAACTCCCCTCAAAACCCTGGCTGATATTTCTATGACAATTAAAGCTGGGAGTATAATTGCCAATGATTCAGCTATTCGGGAGGCAAGTATAGCACATTCAAGTGCCAGTTCTTTGCAAGAAGAACAAAGGTTTGAGACCATGGTACGTGAAAGTAACCTGTTCAAATCCCCTCTAATTCAAATGAAGGTTCCCATTATTGGTGAACAATACACTGTCACAACCACAGTTCGAACTATGAGTGCAACTATGACCACTGTCACAGGTGATGTTCCTACCTCCATACCCTCTACCTCAAACACATATCACCAAACACCAAAACCAAACACTTCAAATCAACATTCTACCTCAAGCATCAACCCTCAACCCTCACATCTCATTTCTCAATGGCTGGAAGATGCTCAAGCCCAACCAACAAATGTTAATGATCTTTTAGTTGAGCAACTTGCAGGCCTAGCTAATATCACCCAATAACTCCTCATTACCGATATGTCAAACCAAGCCTATCAAGCAATACTACTTTCTTACAAGGAGGATGTTGAAGAGCAACAAGAGAAAATTGTAGATGAAGCAGATGGTAATGTGAATGCATGGCTTTCCAAGGACTTTACCACAACTATGAAGGAGGAGGCCTTAGAAAAGTTTAGAGATGAATATGTGACCATTTTGGGAAGCACTGCTAAGGTCCTCACTCCCCAAGAAGTATATGATGTTGTGATAGAGGTAGAAGTGTACAAAGCACAATTGAAGGCCTTTAATCACATTGAAAGAGCTATGTAAATCACTCTGGGCAAGTATCAAGTTGCTGTAATAAAATTGATTAATGACAGAATTGATGAGCTGATGCCAGTATTTCAAGATATCAAGACAAAGTTCAACATGTTTTCTGACAGGCTTCAAGCCCTCTCTCTATCCCCAGTGAAAGAAAGTGTGTCTAAGTTGAGAGAATCTTTCAAAGCTTTACATGAGGTGATCCAGAATTAAATCACTCAGAATAATAAGGTCAAGCTGGATCAACTGTACAAAGCTAGGTTTGAACCTTTAGCCTTGGTTATAGAGGAGGTCAAGAATATTGTGCATAATTCTTTTGGTACTTTGGAAACATCTACTTCACAACAACCAATTTCTACATCCACAAATCTGCAAATCCAGTCTCTCCAACAACAATTCTCATCTTTTCAAGCTTCAAATGATTCTCTTTCAGCTTAAGTCAGTTCTCTCACCACTCTAGTTCAATCTCAACAACAGGACATTAAGTTTTTGGTAGATTCTCATAAGCATCTCCAAATGGAAAAATTAGTTTCTTTGGGAGCTATCATGGGAGCTCTAAATGTACCACTGCCAGAAACAGCTAACTCTGTAAGATCAAAGATCCCTTTACCTTCAATATTTATGCCTTCTAACCAGATTAAGGGGGATATGGTGACCAAGCCAAAATCCACAAGCCAAACCACTCAAGATACACCTGATGTTGGTAAAGACAGACATCAGTTGGATGCAGAAGGACCTTGCCTTGACAAGGAGTTCAATGAATTACTTACAACACTGAGAGTTTCTCTAAATAATAACTACATCACATACAAAAGGTTCATGGTTAAAAACAAAATTTTTTTTAGAGTGGTGTTAGTGATCAATGGAAACTTCAGAGAAAAGAGGATTGTTGCAAATGTCAATGACTGTGATATAGACAGGTGTATGCAGGTGTCTCTCTAAAATCTTCAATCCAAGAGAGCATCTGAGCTGGATGTCATTATTGAGAAAGTCAACAGGGTGATTCCAGAGGATACTCAACTACTTGGAGAGCTTAAAAAGACACAAATTGTTGCATTTCCTGAAGCCTATCTTCAACCAAGTAAGGAGGTGGCCTACATTTTCTCTACAACCAGAAAATGCAAACAATACATGATTCCTAAATATTCTATTATAGGTAACTTAAGATTGATCATGACATTGGAGACTGACCAGAAGACAAAGAAGATGAAGATTGTTGAAAATGAGGAAATTATCAAGATTCTGAGCAGATATCTGAGAGATGTTGAAACCACATTGCCCAAAACTCAAATCAACACTAGAGACGACCTGGATGATGATGAGAAGAAGAAAGATAAACAAAAAACCTTTTGACTCAAATCCAAGTCAGTCTAGCAAAGTAGCTGGTAGCAAGGTGGTTGAGAAGAAGAAAGATACGGAAGAAAAGAAGGGGATAGATGATAGCAAGAAAAGAAAGAAGGATGGAGAGGAAGAAACAAAACAAAGGAAAGTCCAAGAAATCCAAATCAATCTAACTCAAACCCTCAAACCTAGCCAGTCAAACACTCAACAAACTCCAACCTCAAAGCCTAAATACCTCTATAAACAAACTGCAAATTCCTTACTCAAAATACCAATCACAACCAACCTTGTCTCTCTAAAGATTCATTCAAGCCTCCAATCAAGACTCATTTCAATATTGTTGGAAGAAAACCAAAGAAAAACCAAGTTAATGCTGGTGCTATCTGGAACTACTTCAATCAGGCTGATTTTCTACATATAACTGGGATCATAACAAATGATGATTATCACCAACAATTAGCTGAGGAGATAGTCAAAGTTTGGGTTGTCTCTCTGGGAGAAGTCAAAATCTACTACTTGGATGGCTCCTTAATTTTGCTGAGCAAAGAAGTAATGGAAACATTTTCAACCGCAGAATTGAAGAGAGTGATAAGTTTGATGAAGGATAAGGATTCTAGCACAAGAATGTGGAAGGCTGTGATGTCTGAGAGGTTGAGAGAAATGGATGGAAGGTATGCTAGGATAAAGGCTAAGAGGGAAGAAAGATAAAGGCAATATGCCAAGGAGATTGAGATGTTTGAACAAAGATCAAATGAACTCAAGGCCAGGGGGTTGAGTAGAATTTCAAAAGATGGACATTTTTTTAACATTAAAGTTGGGAGATTTTCAAGATTCAGGGTTAACTATCTCAACAATTACTCATTGAAATTATTAAGGACTTCAAGTGATGGTAAATCTTATTATGCAAGTGCTTGTAAATCTTAAGGACATCATTAGGAAAGAACCCGATTATGAGAAATTCAAAAGATGGACATTTTCTTAAAATTAAATTTGGCATATTTTCCAGATTCGGGGTTAATTATCTCAACAATTACTCATTGAAATTATTAAGGACTCCATATGCTAGTAAATCTTATTGTGCAAGTGCTAGTAAATCTTAAGGACCTCATTAGGAAAGAACCCGATTATGAGAAATTCACCTAATATTTGTAATTTTAAACTGATGTAATTGATCAATGTATAAATGGTTTAATTCTTATTTAATCTGTCAATTTATTGCATTTGATTTTTTATTGGGGTTAGTCTTGTTATCAGGCATAAATTTGTGATAAGCAATCTTCTCACAAATTGGGGGAGATTGTTGTGCAAGACATGCCTGTATAATAACAAGACTAAGTCATATTAGCAGCCCTAAGATTAAGTTGTATGATAATCAATATTTGTATTCTTTAATTGTATTCCTTGATTTTGTAAAAATGATTAGTAGATTAGACTGGGGGATTTTTCTAAGAACAGTTTCAAGCTAAGGAATAAACTCTGGAAGAAGATCAAGTCATGATCATGCCTCAGAGAAAAGATGTAGAAGCTTGGTGTTGAATAATGTTATTCTATGAAAAATGTTCTAAGTCAAGATATTGACAAGTCACATATCAAGTATATCGAGAAGTTATTCGAGAAGTCCAAAAGGACTTATAGAGAAGTCTGAGAGATATCGACAAGTCAATTCTGCATATCGACAAGTCAAATGAAGATGTAGAGAACTGGAGATATCGACAAGTCAATTCTGCATGTAGAGATCTTAAAGATATCGACAAGTCAAATTCTTCATGTAGAGAACTCGAGATGTCAACAAGTCAAAAGCTTATATCGAGAACTGAAAGAAGTCAACAAGTCATTTATATATGTCGAGAACTAAGACATATTGATAAGTCATTTTACTTATCGAGATGTCACTTCTCTACAGAACCAAAAAGACATCTCAACATGCTATCTCAAATTCAAAATATAGACAAGTTCAAGATTCAAGATTATCAGTCAACAAATAATTCATTCACTGAATTTGAAAGTCTACAAAAGCAGTTTGAAGAATACAAGACACGGGCCAAGATTCACTGGAGAAAGGATGGTCACAGACCTGCAAGATTCTGCACAGATTTGCTAACACCAGAAAAGGAAATAGACAAGGTTGCTTTAGAAATTGGTTTAGTACATTTTAGTGTAATTTTTGTAAACCCGTGTTGCTAGTCTATAAAGCATTCACGGGTCTTCATTTTATAAGTAACAAATAGATCTAGATTTTCTTATATTCTCTTAAGATAGAAGCTGAGTTCTAATTTTCTTAAGAATGCAGATTTGTAGCAAGACAAACATAATTAATACAATTAAGTGAGTTTTTGATATTGTGTGTTCTGTGTGATTTTTTGAAACATAATATCTCTAAAAATATTAATTGCTTTGTTTGCCATAATCCAAAGAGCTTAAAACAAAAAAAAATCCAAGAAACACATTCACCCCCCCTCCCCGTGTTACTTTTCTGTGCATTCAATATCTAACAACTATATCGATTCTCTTAGATATATTTGATAATGTCATGACTAATATGATTTATGTTTAGTTTTCAGATCTTACTTAAACAGGACAAATCAGTACTTAACTGAAATCAGCACTTATACTGAAGTCAGAACTTAAGTCATCAGTACTTAAGGTTCAGGAGATATTTATCAGAAGATAATATCAGGACTTAAAGGAAATGTTCAGATAAGGAAGGCAGCTGATTTACAGGAAGAGAAGATCGAGACAAACATAAGAAGAGATATGCATGAAGAAGAAATTCTATGAAGAATAGAATACTTGGAAGAAAAGATATCTGATTGATATATTTTAGAAAGCAGAATTATATTCCATATCAATTAGCGATTATCTTGTAACTGTGTAGTATATAAACACAGACATAGGGTTTACACTATAAGTGTTATCATTATCGAGAAGATTATTTATTGTAACCCTAGCAGCTCTAGTGATATTTGTTCATCACTGAGAGAGGACAATTCCATATTGTAACAGAGTTTATTGTTTTGAATAAAGTTTATTTTCTGTTACTTGAGTTATTAAAGTTTGATTTGATTGTGCTATACACTGTATTCACCCCCCTCTACAGTGTGTGTGACCTAACAAGTGGTATCAGAGCCTATCTGTTAACACACAAACAGTTTTAAGATCCAAAAACAATCATGTCTGAAGTAGAAACTCCAACTAAGCCCACCAAAACTGAAGAACCTCCAAAGACATAAATTCAAAGCCGATATGAGACTATTAGAGTTTCCATATTGAGACCATCTGAATATCCCATATGGAAGGTGAGGATGACCATGTTTCTAGAAGCTACAGATCCAGAATATCTTGATAGGATCAAGGAAGGGCCTCACAAACCAACCAAGCTTGCTGTTGCAGTTGCAGGTGAAGCAGCAAAGTCAGTACCAAAGGAAAAGAGTGACTACACTGCTGAAGATATCGCATCAATTGCTAAGGATGCTAAGGTACGACACTTACTGCATAGTGCCATTGATAATGTAATGTCAAACAGGGTAATAAACTGCAAGACTACAAAGGAGATATGGGATGCCTTGGAAACAAGATGTCAGGGAACTGATACGATTAAGAAGAACAGGAAGACAATACTCATTCAAGAGTACGAACACTTTGACTCAAAGGCTAATGAGTCATTGACTGATTTATATGATAAATTTGTCAAACTCTTGAATGATTTATCACTGGTTGATAAGGAGTATGATCTTGAAGATTCAAACCTTAAATTCCTGTTGGCTCTTCCTGAAAGCTGGGATTTGAAGGCAACAACAATAAGAGACAACTATAATCTTGATGAAACAACTCTTGATGAAATTTATGGGATGCTCAAGACTCATGAACTTGAGATGGAACAAAGAAGCAAGAGGAAAGGAGGAAAGTCAAGGACAGTTGCTCTTAAGGCCGAAGAAGAATCCCCCAAGGCAGCTACCTCAAAGAAAGGCAAGGGTAAAGCTCTCTTCACAAAGTCTGATACTGAGGCATCAAGTTCTGAAAGTGATGATGACTCAGAATCTGAAAGCTTGCCTGAGACGGATGCTGATGAAGAGATGATGAAGCTGTGTGCCCTTATGGTGAAAGGAATCACAAAGATTGCATACAGGAAGTTCAGGAAGGGAAAGAAGTTTTCCAGGAAAGGTGCAAGTTCTGATAAAAAGAATTTCAGAAAATCTGAGGGCAAAGGAGGAAAGTCTTACAGAGGAGATTATACAAATGTCAAATGCTACAACTGTGGTGAGAAAGGCCACATATCTCCTGATTTCAAGAAAGTGAAGAGTGACAAAGGCAAGGCTCTTGTCACAAAAAACAAAAGCTGGACAGACACCTCAGAGTCCGAAAGTGAGGAGAATTATGCCTTCATGGGAAATGTTGATATGGCAAGTGCTGAAAGCAGTTCTGAAGCTGCTGAGCTAAAGGTACCTCAAACTACTTATGCCTTTCATACTGATCATATTAATGAGTTGAGAAGATATCTTAAAACCATGTTCATTAGCTATAGAGATCAAACTTTAACATGTGAAAGATTAACTTCTGAAAATCTTGCTTGCAAAAAGAGGAATGATTATTTAGAAAAAGAGTTAGTCATGTTCCATCAAACTCAGAAAGATAGAGATAATGCTTTCTATGTTAGGGATGAAGTACTTAAATGAATGAATAATCTGAGTTAGAAAAAGGAAAGAGAGATTATCAGGACTTGGACTAACTCTGGAAGAACAACTTAAAATTTGTTAAGCAGTGAAAACTGGAAAGAGGGCTTTGGTTATAGAGAGGGTAAGAATGATAAAGGAACCGTAGACATTAAGTCTATAGTTGTTAAACAAAATTCCAAGTTAAAACCTATTAAGTTTGTAGCTGTAAAATCTGATACTGAGAAATCAGAAGTTAAAATGGAATTAACTTCTGAAAAACTAAAACAGGAAAAGACAACTGAAGTAAACGTAGGCTCAATGACTAAGAAGCAGCTTAAGCATAAGCTGAAAGATGTTAAGAATGCAAACAAGGTAAAATCACCTAGGAAAAATAGGAATGGAAAGGAAGGTGTGAATAAAAGCAATGATTATAAGCCTGTTCCTGATACTCCTAGAAAAACATGTCATAACTGTGGAAGTTCTAACCATCTGGCTTCTTTTTGCAGGAAAAATAAGAACATAAACTCCTTACCTTCAAATTCAGGAGTTAAGAGTCAGTCTGTTAGATATAAGCCACAAAATCCTTGTTTTTATTGTGGTAGTTTATGGCATTCCATTTATACTTGTAAGGAATATCATAGTCTGTACTATGATTATTATCAAATAAAACCTTCTTTAAAGAAAGTTAGCATTGTTCCTTCTAGTGTAAGTTCTGATTCAAAGTCTGATACTGTAAATTCTGATAAGAAAAATGTTAACATAAACTCAGATGTTAAATCCGCTGCAAATGTTAACAAACTTAATAAGGCCAAAGGATCTAAGCAAGTCTGGGTCCTTAAAACTAATCATTAGTGGTCTTTGTGATTGCAGGACAACAGGAAAAACATCCTAGTTCTAGAAAGTGGATGTTCAGGACATATGACTGGAAGTAAAGCCCTGCTATCAGACTTTGTGGAGAAGGCTGGCCCAAGTGTTTCTTATGGAGATGGAAACATTGGAAAAATATTGGGATATGGCAATATCAATCTCGAGAATGTCATCATTAAAGAAGTAGCTCTGGTCTCAGGACTTAAACACAATCTGCTGAGTGTTAGTCAAATCTGTGACAGAGGTTATCATGTGGATTTCTTTGAAGAACACTGTGAAGTAGTAAGTAAATCTACAGGCAAAGTTGTTCTGCATGGATATAGGCGTGGTAACATTTATGAAGCCAAGCTTTCAACAAGTACTGATGGTTCTGCAATCTGTCTGATGAGTAGAGCATCAATTGAAGAAAGCTGGAATTGGCACAAGAAACTCTTTCATTTAAATTTCAATAATATAAATGAACTAGTCAAGAAAGTTCTTGTGAGAGGACTGCCAAAGTCAGTATTTGCTCCTGATGGTCTTTGTGATTCTTGTCATAAGGCTAAACAAAGGAAATCTTCATTTAAGAGCAAGACTGAATCATCAATTCTTGAGCCTTATCACCTACTGCATATTGATCTATTTGGTCGAGTAAATGTCATGTCTATTGCAAAGAAGAAATATGCTATGGTCATAGTGGATGAGTTC
Source organism: Apium graveolens (assembly GCF_009905375.1). Classification (NCBI taxonomy): domain Eukaryota; kingdom Viridiplantae; phylum Streptophyta; class Magnoliopsida; order Apiales; family Apiaceae; genus Apium; species Apium graveolens. Next base: position 50,172,580 of record NC_133655.1, on the reverse strand, counting down.
ACCAGATACACATGGGTGTATTTCTTGCACACAAAAAATGAAACTGCATCTATCTTGATTGATCATGTCAGGCAACTGGATAAGTTGGTCAAAGATTCTGTAAAGATAATAAGAAGTGATAATGGTACTGAGTTCAAGAATTTAATAATGGAAGAGTTCTGCAAAAACCATGGAATCAAGCAGGAATTTTCTGCTCCTGGAACTCCACAGCAAAATGGAGTTATTGAAAGAAAGAACAGTACTCTCATTGAAGCTGCACGTACAATGCTTGATGAAGCAAAGCTTCCAACCTATTTCTGGGCTGAAGCTGTGCAGACTGCTTATTTTACTCAGAATGCAACACTAATTAACAAGCATGGAAAAACACCATATGAGATGGTGAAGAAAAAGAAGCCAAATATGAAGTATTTTCACGTATTTGGATGCAAGTGTTTTGTTCTTAAGACTCATCCTGAACAACTATCCAAATTTGATCTAAAAGCTAATGAAGGAATCTTTGTTGTATATCCACTTTCCACAAAAGCCTTCAGAGTCTATAACTTGAGAACAAGAGTGGTCATGGAATCTATCAATGTCTCTTTTGATGATAAGAAGATTACTGGACTTGAAGATTTTATTGATCATGATCAGCTGAGATTTGAAAATGAAGACTTAAATTTTGATACTGAAAATCCTGACAGTCTAAATCCTGATACTGCAAACTCTGATGGATTAAACTCTGATGTTATTGAAACTGTGGTGACTACGCCAAAGGAAGATGCACCTATGCAGGGGGAGCATACTCAAGATACAACCACATCTCAAGAAGCATCAGAACATACATCTGGCTCTTCAAGTTCTGATTCATCAAGTTCTGATAAGCCAAGTTCTGATAGTTCTGAAAACTTAAATTCTGAAGGATCCAACTCAGAGAGCATAGTTTCAGGGGGAGCATCAGAAAATATTGATGAAGATAGCACAGATCATGGGGGAGCATCCAGTTCTAGAGAAAACTTTCCATCTGCAAGGAAGTGGACTAAATCACATACACGTGACTTAATAATTGGAAATCCTGATGCAGGTGTCAGAACTAGAACTTCTACTTCAAGTGAATGTCTTTACAATTCTTTTCTTTCTCAGACTGAACCAAAGAAAGTGGAAGAGGCTCTTCAAGATGCTGATTGGGTGCAAGCAATGCAGGAGGAGTAAAATGAATTTGAAAGAAACAAAGTCTGGACCCTAGTGCCAAGACCAAAGAACAGATCTGTTATTGTTATAAAGTGGGTATTCAGAAACAAAACTGATAGTGATGGTATAATTACAAGAAATAAGGCAAGGTTCGTTGCAAAAGGATATTCTCAACAGGAGGAAATTGACTATGATGAAACATTTACACCAGTTGCTAGATTGGAAGCCATAAGGATATTTTTGGCTTATGCTACTCACAAAAAGTTTACTGTCTTTAAAATGGATGTGAAAAGTGCTTTTCTCAATGGAGAATTCGAGGAGGAAGTATATGTTGAACAACCTCTAGTTTTTATAGATCCCAAATATCCTAATCATGTCTATAGGATTGATAAAGCACTTTATGGCCTTAAGCAAGCTCCAAGAGCATGGTATGAGACTTTAGCTCTATTTCTTCTGGAAAGTGGATTTAACAGAGGAACTATAGACAAAATATTGTTCTACCTCAACCATGGAAGGGACTTACTTCTGGTTCAGATATATGTTGATGATATCATCTTTGGTTCTACAAATGACAGACTTTGCAAGAAGTTTGCCAAACTGATGCAGTCAAGATATCAAATGAGTATGATAGGGAAACTTAGCTATTTTTTGGGCCTTCAAGTCAAGCAGAATGAAGAAGGAACTTTTATTTGTCAAACCAAGTACACCAGAAATTTGCTGAAGAAATTTAGAATGCAAGATTGTTCAAGTGCATCCACTCCCATGGCCACTGCAACAAAACTACATAAGGATACTGGTAAATCAGTAGATATTACTGATTACAGAGGTATGATTGGCTCTCTACTCTATCTAACTGCTAGTCGGCCTGATATCATGTATGCTACCTGTCTTTGTGCAAGATTTCAAGCAGATCCAAGAGAACCTCACCTAACAGTTGTGAAAAGAATTTTCAAATATCTTAAGGGAACAGCTGATCGGGGATTGTGGTACCCCAGAGAATCAGATTTTAAACTAATAGGTTACTCAGATGCAGATTTTGCAGGTTGCAAAATTGACAGGAAAAGCACAAGTGGAAGCTGCCAATTTCTTGGAGGTAGATTGGTTTCTTGGTTTAGCAAGAAACAAAAGTCAATTTCCACATCAACTGCAGAAGCAGAATACATTGCTGCAGGAAGCTGTTGTGCACAGATTCTTTGGATGAAGAATCAGTTACTGGATTATGGGTTAACATATTTTAAAATCCCTATTTACTGTGATAATCAAAGTGCTATTGCTATGACAGGTAATCCAGTTCAACACTCAATGACAAAGCACATCAGCATTAGGTACCACTTCATAAGGGAACATGTGGATGAAGGTACAGTGAAATTGCATTTTGTTTCAACAGATCAACAACTAGCAGATATCTTCACAAAACCACTGTGTCAAGCTACTTTTACAAGATTGGTAAATGAACTTGGAATGGTTTCAGGTTCTTTCTCTAAATCTGCTTAGTTTTTGTTATGATGCATCAGACTTTATTATCAGTATTTACAGAAATTACTCTCTTTGTGTATTCTGTACTTAATTGAAAATTGCTTAAGTACTGATTATTGTCTGATGTGAATTTCTAAACTCTTAAGTACTGATTGTTGTCTGATGTGACTATTCTATCCTATGAGGATAACTGTGCTAGATACTAACCTAGTAGTCTTTAATATACTAGAGATCCCATGTTAGAAGTAATCATTTATGTGGAAATCCATTGACACAAGCAAATTCTGATATTGAGCTTAGTTAAGTTTACTTTGTCTATCTTATTACTAAGTCAGAAACTAGAAGAATGCTTCTCATCTGTTAAGTTCTGATGTTAATAAATCTGTTGAATGTACTAAGTGCTGATAAACCTCTCTTATCAAAAGAAAAAGGAAAAGAAAAAGAAATAAAAACCAGGTACTCTTTTGAGGTCTAGAGTAAAAATGTGGAAGGGACGACCCAAGTGCATTGCTGGTATTAAGTAATATGCATCAGAAAAGCAAAATATTTTTCTTGGTGACTTTTCACACTCTATGATTACTGGAGAAATACTCTGATAATAGCATAAATTCTGATAAGTAGTCGTGACTCACTTACACTGAGAAGCCACTACAAAATGGAATTTAAAAAGATGCACAAAATTAGCACAAGACAGTTGATGTGGACTCATGCATGAACTCATTCAAAAGTAGGCTTTAGAATAATGACAGATTTTAAGTAAAGTTTTAGTTATGTCTTATTTCTAAGATGTACTAAAGTGAATCAGACTTTACTCTTTGTCTGATATTTAGCTTAATGCACACACTAACACTCCATATGAATGATGAAAATTACTGTGGTGATCCATGTTGTTGTAGATGAACAGTTTATGTGTCAGATTGCATAAATTCTGAGGATAGGTTCTGTTGAACGTTCTGATGATTAAGTTCTGAAGAATCGATATCAGAATTTGGGTGAAGAATTACGGAGATAGGCATTCATTTTTCGAGTTAAGAAATCATGTTCTGATGACTGTTAAGTTCTGATATAAGTCTAAGTTCTGATATTAAATTCTGATCCTTTACTTGACTTATTTGTGATTAAAATATGAAACAGTCTCATTTTAAATCAGAATATGTTTGGGCGGAATATTAACAGTCAATATAATTAGGGATAGTGGTACACGTACATGCACAATAATTTTTACTTGTTTCTTGTGCGCATTAAACCTCGTTTTACACTTCCAATGACTGTTTTTCCTCTTCCCAGTCTAGGGAGACGTGGTAGAATTATTTCTACCTGTCAGCATTAAATTTCCTTACGTCTCCTGGCATTCTCTTGCCTATATAAACCAACACTTCACATCAGCCTACACATCATTTCTTTTCTCACATACTCACTCTCCTTTCCTTCATACTCACACAAACATGGTCAACTACAATATGTTTTTGAACTATGAGACCTTCAATACGGAGCTGAGCTGTGAGGACTGGCAGCAGGAATGGCACGTAACTGTCATTCCTGATGAGATATGGGACTCGGTTCCCCAGGAGGTTCTCACACACCTCTTGTTCTTTTATATGGACTACCATCGCCATCTGGAGCGATTGGAAGAAGAAAGGTTGGAAGCTCTCCGCCAACAAGAGTGAATCATACGACTCGCTATTCTTTTTTTAGAGAGTAGGAAGAAGAAATAATTTGTTTTCTTCTTCCTATTTTTCTTCATCGTCAATTTTGTCCGGCTTCTTAGCCACAGACAAAATCTGTTGATGTTAGGTTTAGTAGCTTAGGACAGTCTTGTAATGTTCTGATGTAATTTTCAATTTCATGATTGTATTTTCTTAATATATTAATGGAATTTTATATTTTTACAAGATTTTGTCTCTGAGATGTTTGCAATTCTACTGCATTGTTAAATCCTGATATATCCATATTATGTTGACCATTTTAATTATTGATTTAAAATAAGTTCTGATTTTAACATATCAGTACTTGTTTACTTGATTTTTTTTGGTCATACTCACACTTGGAATTTTTTTTAGAATATTGGTTTTGTAGTGAAAATGATTAAATAAGTGGGAACATTTTAAATTTTGAATTAAAACTAAATTACCACAATTAATGGGATTACTTGGTAAGTGGGACGGTTTTTCCTTGAAAAACTGCATGTGCTAAGTAATGATTACTGTTTTTCCGTGCCCATTAACTATTCATTATTACTTCATGTCTGACAGGTGTCCAACGGTTATTTTTTTTAACCACGTATAAGTAAGAGAGAGAGAAGATTATACAATCTAGTATTTACTTTTACACTTTATCTCTCTTTCTTTGCTTTTACTCTCTCTCATCTCCTGACGATTGTTTTTCATACAGAAATTTTATCAAACACCTTACAGGCAATCTTAATTTTCATTTTTTCTCATGGCACCTAAGGATTTGATCATCGATGGAGCTAAGTTCGTTCCAAACAACTATGCTGCAATCCTAAATCATGATGAAGCTCCGTCTGAGTTGCATTTTGTGCGAGATCTTCTTGCACACAGTGAAATTGGTTATGCATTGACCCAGCCTTCAGTCTTTTCAAGCCAACAAATTATGACGTTTTGGCGGACTGGGCATTTTGATAATGGTGGTGCAACTGGTACTCCCAGTATTGTTTTTGAAGTGGATGATTCTGAACATGTGGTAACTCCTGGTACAATTCACAAGGCCTTACATTTACCAGAAGGCTATATTTTTTCAACACCGGAGGAATCAGCTCTACAAGAGTTAATGGACAGTTTGGGGTATGAAAGGAGTTTGGCTAAGCTTGGACAGTTGAAACAGGCACATCATAGAAAGGAATGGAGCTTCTTCTTCGACTGCATCACTAAAGCCTTCGGGAATAAGTGTTCCAACTTTGATGCCATTCCAATAATGAGTCAGCACATCGGGTATTCTATTATTAACCAAACTCATTTGATTTTGCAAGTGCTGTGATAGGTTTTATTGGGGATAGGATGACAGAGGATAAGAATGTTGTCTACTTTGCTAGATTCTGTCAGCTTATATATAATTTCTGTTGTGCTGATGAACCCCAACCTATTACTGACTTATATCCGCCTTTTAAACTTACAAAACGAGCCTTTAATGACTTGGTAAATGCTGACCTTAAGAAAACGGTGGTTAGACCTTTACAGATTCCTCAGTCTGTAAAACAGATCTTGGTAAATGCTGATCCTGAAACCTATAGATTTGTTTATCCTGATGTACAACCTACCACCACATCCCAAACACCACACCAACCATCAGAACATACCACTCATCCATCTAAACCTCAACCCTCCCTCAGAACATATCTCAAGTCATATCTCACACCTTCACAGACAGCTCAACCTTCATCCTCAGCACCTACTGTGAAGCCTTCATCTTCCAAGCCCAAGAGGACAAAGACCGTTCCTCAAACACCACAGAAGAGAACGAGGATTGTTCTGAGAGATGAGTCTGATAGTGAGGAACAGGTTTCAGCATCACAACCTGTTGTTAAAGAAGCTGAGGAGGTCCCTTCTCAGAAGGATTCTGGAATTGGAGGATCTAAGCTTCTCAAAAGGCTTAGAAGAATGACTTTTGCTGAACCTCCCAAGAAATCCCCACCTTCAAAGGGATACAAGAAACAGAGAGCTAAAAGGCCAGCTTCAGATGATGAGGAAGCAGCAGCTAAGGAAGGAGATCAGGAATCTCTGATCTCAAAAGAACCAGAATATGCTGAAGCTACTGCATCTCCCTCTCCTTTGTCCCCAACCAAGGAAGCTGCTACAGACAAGGCCAACACACCATATGTGTCTCCTGTACATGAAATTGTATCTCCTGTAGACCCAGGCACAAGTGCTGAAGTTGATATTCATAACCTGGTTGTGCCCGAGGTTCTTTACTTAGAAGCTCCAACAGCAATTACTCCATCAACAAAACCTTTTCCTGATGCTACTCAAACTCCAGAATTGTCTACTACACCTTCTCTGCATCTAGATGTTGATGATCAGAATATAGGTGAGCATCAGGATATGGCTGTTGATCAGAACTTGGAACCAGATCAGCACTTAGAGGATGATGCTGAAGCCTCAATTGCTTCTCATACTGCTGTTTTATCAGTAGATGCTGATTCTGTTAGTTCTGATGCTTCAAATGCTGATCCTACTGGTGATGCTAATATTAATGCAGATGCTGATGTAGCTGGTCCTTCAGGACATGCACCTCAACAAACTGTTCATAAATCTGAACTAGTTAAGAAGTTTTTTACAAGAGAAGCACCAGTACCTTGGAGTGAAACTCCTAGAGGACAGGAGTGGACTAAGGAATGGAACTCAGTTACCTTTGTTCCATCTGACAAGACTCTTGCTGAGCACTTGGCAAAAGATGATGAAATGTTAATTAATGAAGATTTCAAGACACAACTTCGAGTCATTGCATTGAGTACTAGACATCTGCAAGGTCTCCATTTAACAACTCATGCAGAGTTACATAAAATTCAGGAAGAATTGCTCAAGCAAGAAACAGTTAAGAAAATTGAAAAGAAAAAATTCTTCCAACCTACCTTTGATAGAGTTGCTTACATTGAGAAGACCCAAGAGAAGCAACAGTCTCAGATTAATGATATTTTGAAAAATCAAGCTTCGCAGCAATTTCAACTCGATGAAATCCAAGCTTCAGTGGAATTACTTGTCTCTCTTCTCTTATCTGCTGATGCCAAAAAGGGGGAGAAAGTAATTAAGTCCAAATGCAAAACTGATCAGACACTGAAGGGGAAGGATGATGACAAAGATGACCAGGGAAACTCTGGAATGGGTGGAGGTCATGGTCAAGGTAGAAGTTTCTCATCAAGAAGGACTGAAATTACAAGTCACAGGACAAGTTCTGATGCTGGAAAAAGAATTACTTCTGCTACTGGTAAAAGGATAAGTTCTGATGAAATTTTGGATCTTGATGAAAAATTATCAAGACAGGTATTTCTTAAGGAGAATCCGGGAATGGACTTTGAGAGTCTGATGGAAGAAGAAGCTAGACTTAAGTCTGAAAAGGTCAAATCTAAATCTGAAGCTTCTATTGGTAAAAAGAAACTTCCAAAGACCAAAGGCATTGTGATAAAGGAAAGAACAAATCCTGAAGTAACCAAGGCTAAATCACAATTGCAGATAGATCCAAGGTCCAAGGGCAAAGAGAAAGTGGGTGAACCTATCAAGGTTTATGTGCCTCCTGAGAATGAAGAAATTACTGTTGAAGATGCTGATCTTGCTCTGACTTCAAGAAATATTTCTAAGACAACCTCTGACATGGCTCAAGTTGTTCAGAGTAAAGATATGGTTAGTTCTGATATCTCAAAGAAGCAAGTAACCTCTGACATAGCTCAAGTTAACTTGATATCAGAAGATAAATCAAAGGAAACCTCTGACACTGCTCATGTTAAACCTTCAAAGATACTCTTACCAGGATTCACCAAAGCCAAACAGACTCAACCTTTGAAGACTGCTGCAAGTGATTTTGAAGCAAGAGTGGTTACTGGAAAGGAAGCAAGAGATAAAACCGGATTGGGTAGTGCTGATGAAAGAAGAATACAGAACACAACCAATGATCCAACTTCCTTAAGTGAACCGGGTATTGGAGCTACTCCTGAAAGATTGAATCAACTAGAATCTGTACAGATGGTTTACCATACCTACTTGAAAGAACACATCTTGTTGTACTTCATGACAGATGGTAGGGTTTATCATATAAGGGAAAATGTCATTCCACTGAAGTATTTTGAAGAACTGGAACATGTATTATTCTTACTTCAAGTGAATGACAAAATAACCGAAAGTGCTGCAAACTTTTTGAGGAGTCAAATTCAGAGACAGAAAAGGCTTTATTCTGTTAAGTCTGACAGCACATATCTTCCAAAGTACAGAGATCACAAGGGTGATATTGTTGAGATGAAGCCTAACTCTGCTAATATTATAACTACCTTTCTGGGTTACAAGGCTGTGGAATTCAATCTTGAGTCTGACAAGGCGTATTTGATCAGACTGGATCAGGACATAAAGAAAGCCAAAATTAATGATCTCAGGGCTACAATCTTTCAAACTGGTGAAGACTCTGCAGAACTTAAAGATGCTAAAAGGAGGATGATTAATGAACTCAGATATGCTGAGAGATGTTTGTTAAAGAACTATCTCAGAACAACTCCTGACATCAGAGAGATCAGAAGGTGAAGCCAAGTCAAGATCTACAACTGCTCAAATTCTGATATGAATACAGACTGAAGTTGTTATCAGAAGTTAAAGTTGGTAAAGCTTTAAGGACTGTAAGTTGTAGTTATCTAGTCAAATTCTCATGCATTTGTACTTAATGTTTTTGACATCATCAAATATCTGTTAAACTTGTATATTATGTTAATTTACAAGTTGGGGGAGATTGTTAGATATATTTGATAATGTCATGACTAATATAATTTATGTTTAGTTTTCAGATCTTACTTAAACAGGACAAATCAGTACTTAACTGAAATCAGCACTTATACTGAAGTCAGAACTTAAGTCATCAGTACTTAAGGTTCAGGAGATATTTATCAGAAGATAATTTCAGGACTTAAAGGAAACGTTCAGATAAGGAAGACAGTTGATTTACAGGAAGAGAAGATCGAGACAAACATAAGAAGAGATATGCATGAAGAAGGAATTGTATGAAGAATAAAATACTTGGAAGAAAAGATATCTGATTGATATATTTTAGGAAGCAGAATTATATTTCATATCAATTAGCGATTATCTTGTAACTGTGTAGTATATAAACACAGACATAGGGTTTACACTATAAGTGTTATCATTATCGAGAAGATTATTATTGTAACCCTAGCCGCTCTCGTGATATTTGTTCATCACTGAGAGAGGATAGTTCCATACTGTAACAGAGTTTATTGTTTTGAATAAAGTTTGTTTTCTGTTACTTGAGTTATTAAAGTTCGATTTGATTGTGATATACACTGTATTCACCCCCCTCTACAGTGTGTGTGACCTAACAGATACATATATAAGAAAAAACATGACAAAAAGTGTTATTTCATGAATTACAATAGAAAACTGAAATTTTACTTTTCAGCAACACACACGTATATTACGTGTTTGATTAAAAACTTAAAAGACATACTAGCATATTGGTATAGTAGTGTGAGAACTAATAGGTAGACTATGGTTCGATTCCCGCCAATAACACTGTTTTAATTATAGATGATACAGGGGCAAATTCGTCATTTTACTGTGAAGCAAAAGTCTCACTATTTTTATCCCCATATTCGGGTCATTTTCTAGAGTTTTTTATGCATCATGCAATTATAATATTCTTAGTTGTTTTCTTATTTGTAAATATTGTACAATGCCTAACGTATATCAAATACAATTTGATTATTTATCGCTGTGTATAATTTTCATACAAAACATTACCAAATTCCACAACGTTTCTAATATAGCTCATTAAGCAAAATATATATATTCTTGTCGTGTTGTATAGTTTTTATTTAATGAATGAATATAAACAGGGTAATTAGTGTGCGTTTAAAACGAACGTTTAAACTTAATTTGTAGAATGTCGTTAGTATATTTACAAAGAAAAAGCTAAAAATTAACATATATGTTGAATACACGGTTGACCAAAAATTTTGAATTTATTTAAATAAACTATATGTACTGATCTATATTATTACTGAGTTCAAAACTAACTTACAATTAACTTACTCAGAATGACTTTCAATCAAAATATACAATAATGTAAAATTTACCCTAATGTTAATGTAAAATTTGATTTTAATGAAAAATGTTAGTTTTTGAAATTCAACGTATGTATTTATGAAAAAATGTTAGTTTTTTAAACGTAGTTTTTTATTTAAAATTCTGTTAACATAGTAAGATTAAGTTATATGTCTGTGTGTGTCAGCATATAAATTATTGCAAGTTACATTTCTTAGTAAATTACGATTATTTCAATTATTTATATGCTAAATATCTGATTTATGTACATGTATAATCATTATTAACATCTAGTGAGGCAATTTATTACTTAAATAACATGCATTTATAATTATTCAAAAATTAAAATTACATAATAAATTGCAATAATTTATATATAATATTCTCACTCCATACATAGTTTTTACGCAACCGAGTATCAATCATGGTTGTAACATAAAAATAAATTATAAATTGTAAAGACTTATTATTGATATTCATGAATTTTTTTCAAGAATTCGAAAGAAAAATTGTAATTATGTCGTTATTAAAATCGTTTTTAAGTTTCTTTCATTACGACTCTAATATTTCTTATTATAATAATTTGATAACATTGTATAATATTCTCCTAAAATTAAATATTTTCAGTTTGATAAAGTTTTATAAATATCAGTTCCCACTTGAGATATATACTTAGATATATCTAACTTAGAGGCATATTATGTTTTATTATATATACTTAGATATACTCCCACTTGAGATGCGTATTACGTATCAGGAATTTTGTTAATAAGAAGTCGGTACAAATAGGGGTGAGCAACGGATTAGAACAGGACCGAACCGTACTTGAACCGAAAGAACCGAGAACAGAAATAGGAATATTGCAAGAACCGGATCGGACCCATTTATATGTAAGAACCGAACCGGAACCGAACCGTAAGTTTTGGTTCGGTTTCGAACCGAATTTATATATTATTTCATATTTATTTATTTTGCATAATATTTTATATTCTAACTTTTTAAATTTTAAGTAGTTTTAATTATTTATTAAGGGTAACTTACTAAAAGAAGATTTTTATTAATGGTGAGTCATTTCGAATTCAATTACTTTCTATTTAAGAAAAAAATATTTATAAAAATATTCAAAACTCCATATATATTTAAAGAAACAAGCAATACAACTAAAATCATATTTTTAAAAAAAATGATTATAATATTATAAATAAATAAACATAATACGTAATATATATACCTATATTTATATATATATATATATTTGTATTTATTCATTTATATACTGTTCGATTCGATTCTTACGGTTCTAATATGTTAAGAACCGAACGGAGAACTGAAATTTCTAGAAAACAAGAATCAAACCGGACCCAAATTAGTTAAAAACCAAATCGGAACCTTAATTTTTGATCGGTTCATTTCTCCGTTCTGAACCGGGAAATGCTCACTCTCAGTTACAAATTACAAAATACTTCATTCACTATGCATGTTCGGTGTAATACTCGGGGGCTAAATGTTTAATCCACCGCCTATAATTGGCCAAAAAACAAGACTGGTTATTTTAGTCAAGTTTCATTTACAAAACAGATTAAACTTGTCCCACAGCCTACACAAGTGTATACGCCACAGATTTTACACAGCAGGGATAAAAACTATCAAGTGAGGGCATTACAACATTCAGATTTAGAGCATAAGTAGCTTCAGTTCTTAAAGCATAAATGTGAGGTGGAATCCCCTCTTCGAAACATATTCAAGTGTAGTTGGACATTTCCAAAATATGGTGGCTTCAGTAAGTAGTGAATAGTTGGCTGACTATAATCCTTAGGTTTGAGAATAGAGAATCCAAAATGAACTGAATATCAGCCAGACCTCCTTAAACGATCGAGTACCTGCAATTGAAACAGATTAAGATTTTCAGTGACTAAAAATTTCTCCATGGAACAGCTATTAAACTATAATCTCATGAGGTTTCCCCAGATCCTACACCACTAATGTTAGGTGACCTAACTACCCGACCTCGAACAAAAACTTCAAACCAAGGACATGCGCTTAACTGTGAAGCGCCTTTTTATCCTTCACACGACCAAAAAAAGAACAGGAAGTTCGCTAAAACTAGTAAATCATCTACTGGTAGAAAAGTTCAGTGGCAATTTTACCAATTTACCGACAAAAACAGAAACCAGTTAATCCGCCCAAGGCAAAGGACAACTGTTAATCTGTAATACATGTTTTTTTTATTGTCTAGAAGAAATGGGGTCATAATAAGCTAGCACATATATTAAAAATTTGTTCAAAAAGATCAAACTTAACGCTTGCATATGTCTGTCTACCAATATAGTACAGCTAGTGCAATTGTATTAAATATTGTGCTTAATTTGTTGGTCTACTACTCAACTTGTAGCAAATGAGAGGATGTCGCAACAAAGTGTCAATTGCTGGTTTCATATCAGGAAACTTGAAAGATATCAAACGTCACCTCCTCAGGAATAGAAGAGGCAAGTCAAGAAGTTAGGGTAGGTACCTATCATCATTCTTCACCATCATATATTCTATTTTCTCTACTAAACCAAAAGTTAGTTAAGAGGGAAGGAAATCAGTACAGCATGTTCTATTTAATTTTTAAGACAATAAAAAAAATTGTTCCTGTTCAAATGCAATCTTGAAATCTAAAGGAAGAGCAACATGAACAGAGTTATACTACTAGATTGCAGGAAAGTTGGATATGCATACCAAAGAACGAAGTAAGACAACAACTTACTGTAACAGGAAATTGAAGAATCAATCCCAAAACTGGAATCTGATATAGGAACACTTTGACCGAGGACCAAAAACCTCTAAGAGAAAAATCAGAGAACTTTAGACATACTTGTACAAAATATTAATTATCAAGTTGGAAAGGTTTTAGTAGATACTAACCCGAATATTACAACAAAGGCATAAATTTCAAAGATTATACCAACTATTGGCCACCGAAAAAATATGAAGAAGAGCCCAAGAAGGAAGCAAACAGAACCCTGCATCGTAGGGAGGGGAAGAATATCAGATGGCATCTGGCATCTACTGCAGTTACACTTATTCTTAGAACATAATGAATAGGCATGTTAACACTTGATGCGCCTGGAGTTACTAGAAAAGGAGTAGAACGTATGAAATAATAAGCAAATTCTAGAGTCATGGTACATATATACTTGCACAGCCAGAAAGCCTTCTGTGCGTAGTTTCAGCTATCTTGTTTCTACTTTGTTCATAAGTTTGAATTCCCCAAAACTGAAAACAAGCCAAACAAAAAAAATTTACATGTTATGTTCAAGTGCAATGATCAATAACAGGCTGAGAGTAGTCTTCACTCAGGAACTCTGGATTCTTATGTATCACATCGTATCCTCCCATTCTTACTGACTTTGACAACCTACAAGCAGACACTTGTTTTCCACTTTCTACTCTTGGCGCAACTTCTCACACAACACTACAGAGTCACAGACTCACAATAATAGTCTCTCCTCTCTCTCCTCGTGATTTCGACAAATAAAAAAATTTATATTCTCCCAGAACATTGACTGCTAGCTTTTTCTGATTGGTTAGTTTGATAAATTTAACAGTAACAAATATATGGAAGTTTTTTTATAGATCAGAAAACTAGTGCACGATTGTGAGTTGTAAGTATTGTTAGGAAGCATGAAAATGTGAGCAAAATCAGTATATTTTTAAAAGTTTCCAAACAGGGTCCTTTCTGGGAACACTCGAAACACTAAAATCAGAAGCCTTCTCTTTTAGGTCAAACACTATATATCTTCTAATACTTGTGCTTCCGAGGATAAAGACCAGATGTTTCGAGCAAACAACACTATTCTCATTTCTTGCGAGAATTGTTGATTAACAGGCACAGAAAAAAGATATCAGACCTATGTGAAACAAGGCACATCATCAAATGCAAGAGAAAAGGAAAAGGTCCTTTATTAATACTAACCTTCACTCCTAAAACTTAAAATTATTCTTGAACATGCAGCACTTGTATGACAATTTAATATACATTCGAGAAGAATTTCAGTACAATTTTGTGGTTGATGGGCAGAACATGAAAACTCTTCACTATCTCGGACACGGTAGAAAAACTACTACATATACCAACCAGTGTATCTACTGCTCCTGCTACTACAACCCATGATCAAGCATGTATGATACAACTTCTTTTAAGATGAAAATATCACTATCATTAACACTTTCTGGAGATCAACAATTATAGGTGCAAATAACCTCACAAATCTTGGTAAACTAGATCATCAAATAGAGGTTCATTCTATATTTCTAGTTCTCTTCCACCGTAAAATAGTTGCACAAAGTTCTTGATAAACTAGATAATCAGATAGAGGTTCATTCTATATTTCCTTATAATTATATCACCACACATAATGCATGGTCAGAAATATTCTCAATTCAGGGCTCCTCTGTTTTTGAGAATCACTATATGGTTGTCAGCTCTAAAGAAGGAGAAGGAAAAACTGATAAAGTGAGACAATCAAGTAAAAGCTAGTATCAAGCAATTTGGGGTTATTGGCTCATATATACAATATAAGTTATCAAGTTTGGCCATTCGTCAGTCCAACTAAATTATCACTAAATCACTAGTCTACATACTAAAAATCACTAAATATAAAAATAAATTATGTTTTAACAATTTAGCTGCTATCACTAAATTACATATAAGAAATCACTAAATTACTGGCAATCACTAAATTACATAATCCTGATGTAGAGAACCATTATTTAAAAATTATAAATACATAATTATTTCATTTTTCATCATATATAATTACAAATTTTAATTACTAAATTAAAAACGAAGTTGTACAATTTTTTTATTTAAAAAATAATTAAAATTTTTTGAAAGAGTTTAAAGTGGTTCAATAGTAGAATCATAGAAAATCACACCTATCCAAAATTATTCTACAGTAGAATCAAATTTAAAATGAACTTTTTTTCAAATTTCAATTGTTAAACTTTTTATTATATTCAAATATAATTATTATTCTAAATTAGCAAAAAAAATTATATTTTTTGAGATAAAATTTTACAATTTTTGATGAAATTCTATAATAGAATTAAGGATTCTCTAAGGTTCTCTATATAAGAGGGTTCTCTCTTGAAGAAAGGGCTGTGTATATATATATATATATATATTTGTTTGTGTGTGACAAAAATAATACATAACCGGATCCTGATTTTATCTTATTAAATTTTGAAAAGACGCAACCCTTTCCATGAAATTCTGTACTCTAGGCATGTAGCCAGCCTTGCTTCTGTGATCTAACCTCAAATCGAAAGTTGGCTCTCGACTCTTTACGGTTCTAGTTAGATGAGGATTACTGAGCTGAGCTCAAGATCAGAGAGTCAAAATTTATATAAATCTGTATAAAGTAAAATCCCACGTGCATGACATGGCCGTCTACCGAATCAGCTATTTATTTTTGCTACTTTCCTAGGCATCCAAGTTTTATCGCATTCATATACTGACTACTGTCTGTTTGGATGCATGTACCTTAATTAGTTGCCTATCCTATTTAATACAAGTCATATCAACAGGTAAAATTCATCTATTTTATGTCAATATTCTCATTTTCAGTTACCGTATAGGTTATAGGTCAGGCTGGCAGGAGATATTAGAATTGTTGTTTACATATAAATCCCTGTTACCTTATAACAGTGATGATTTACATCCTCTCGTTATTTTCGGCATGAAAAGATACCACCATAAGGTACCACCATTTCTTTGAAGACATTTGTGCTCTTCAGTAATCAAATCAAGAATCTTTTCAGTTTTTGTTAAAGCTTTTCTATTTATTTTCAAGCTAAGGGACTTTACTGTGTTCAGGTTGATGCTCATGCTCATTCAACATAAAATTTCTATGGCGGAGTTGTCAGAAGGATTGGCGCGTTTGAATAGCTCAACTTAGTACTTTGCACTTTTATTGGCTTTGGAGAAGAATATGATGACACTGAACCGGAGACGATTGAAGAATTACTCTTAGATGTAAGTTGTTGACTGATACAAGAATGTGTCATTTTCTATGCTCTGCTTGCAGTGTTAATGATTTGATTTCTTTATAAAATGTAAATTATGGCCGTGTAAAACTAAGTGTTAAGTTCAAGTGTTCAGAGGAGTTTGTAGGCTTAGTAGATTTGCTTCTTTTGTGTTAATAGTTTATCTTGATGAGCACAAAATCACAGTCGGGGAGTGTTGTTATATTGTTCTTGAGGTTGAGGGAATTCAAGAGTGCTTAATTAACAAATATACTGTTTTTTTCGTATGATTTACTACTTGCAAGAAAATGTAGTTTCATGATCAAATTGACCAACGTCTTGTAAAATTGTTGTTATTGTTTGTACGTATGTGCATGAGTAATAATGTAATATGCAGACATACCCACACGCACACTTGTAAAGGTGAATCGGAAATATATAAGGAGACGATAGAAACTGAATGCAGTTGGGAGGATGGAGGTTAAACCCAAAAGTTGCATCGTAAACAATTTTTTATATATCAACTATATTGTTGTTCTAAACATTTAGTGTATAGCTATCAAAATCATAGTGCATCACTATCAAAATAATAGTGTATCACTATCAAAATCATAGTGAAAGCATTTAAAGGTTCAAGGGTCAAAAAAGATTGCTCCGAAGTAAATCGGAGGATTTTCATTAGCCGTAGTTAATGAGTATTATACGATGATGATACACAATTATATTTAAAATTGATATGTAAAATGTAGCCATTGATATAATTAAGTAGACTCAGATTAAAGTCTTAATAGAAATCAGTACAGAAAAATTCTTTACTAAAGAGGCATATATTCGTAATTGTGAACTAATGGCATCATGTACTTCTCTTTTTATTATCAATTTTTTGTTTTTGGTTATAATTTATTGAGTTTAATTTAGGAACTCTTGATGCCAATTTATGAATTATTGAAAGAAAGAACAAAATTATATTCTAAATTATTTATATTGATATATATTTTAGTAATATTTTTTATTAAAAATGCAAAGGAAAAAAAGGTTATTATTATCCTTATTATTTTTTTAATTATACTATAAAAAAATTTATGCTAGTAAATTTTTAACATTTTCAAAGTTAATAACCTAAATTAATTATCGAATGTGGATAGAATTTTGGGAATTATTTTGTAGGAAAAAGGAATCTAAAGTCACTATGGATCGATTTCCGATGAGGAAATCATGACAAAATATAACTATAATATAATTTTCATGAAAATTAAATTTAACGATGTATTTTTCTTTTGAATTGTTAATGCTACATGATTACCTTGAAAATGGTTTATCCAAACCATAAATTACTAAAAAATAATAATAGTTGTATTAAAGTATTTTCAAGAAACTACTAAAGTTTAAAGCTAAAATTTGAGGAGGATGGAATAAAATTGAACTCCAACAAATGATGTGCATGTTGCACTACAAAAAAAGTTGCAAGGAGATATTATAAATGAGAACTATTAAATTTTTAAAAATAAATATTTTTAATTGCCATTCATATTCTTAAAATTTCAAAGATATTCGTATATTATTTACATATTTTATTGACAATACCATTACAGGTTACAAGCTCAGTGTTATCGAGGGGAAGTAGAATCTGTGCGGAACCTGTGAGCAAACACGCATGATGTGTAGTGCAGAGAAGGGATGAAGGGATGCAAGCTTGGGTTAGTCCGAAGTTTTTTACTCAGTTTAACAACCCTTCTTCTCGTTCATGTGCTTTCATGATGATTTTTTAAAGCAAATCAGTCTGAATGTTATCACTGTTGTAGTCAACTATCATTTGTTGCCTAGGTCTAATTTTCATAGTCCTTTCATGCCGCGTAAGTGAACACAGCCATATCTGAAAACATGTATTTTGCATTGAGTCAACTCTCATAGGGTTATAATCTTTGTAAGTTGGAACAAATCGCTTCATGGCTCCCTTATTATATTTACTGCTAATAAGATATTTTGCTAAACAAATCTTGCTGGAACAAAAGGAGGTCAACAGCCTACAGATTGCTAAATAGTGATTCTTATATTTAGTTCACATATATTACTAAATTTCAGATATTTTGATTATACAAAGAAGTTTTTAGCTAAGGGATAAGCATGACCTATAGAAATATAGGAGTCCCGTTCACGATTCTTAGATATAGTTTGCACATATTACTAAATCGATGATATTTAGATTATATTAAGAAATTATCAGACCAATAGAAATATAAATATTTTGATTACACAAAGAAACTTTTAGTTAAGAAATAAGCATGACCACTAGAAACATAGGAGTCCCATTAACAATTCTTAGATAAAATTATCACATATTAATATATCGCTGATATTTTGATTATACAAAGAAAATTTTAGTTAAGAGATAAGCATGACCAATAGAAATATGGGAGTCCTGTTAGTGATTCTTAGATATAGTTCGCACATATTATTATATCGCTAATATTTGATTATACAAAAAAAAAATCAATTTAAAGATAAGCATGACCAATAGAAATATAGGAGTTCCTTTCGCAATTCTTAGATATAGTTTTCACATATTACTATATCGCTAATATTTTTATTATACAAAGTTTTTGGTTAAGAGAGAAGCATAAATAATACAAATATAGAAATCCCAGTCGTGATTCTTAGATAAAGTTCGTTTATATTACTATGTCGCTGATATTTTAATGATACAAAGAATTTTTTAGTAAAGAGGTAAGCATGACCAATAGAAATATAGAAGTCATGTTCGCAATTCTTAGATATAGTTCTGACATATTACTACACCGCTGGTATTTTGATTATACAAATAACTTTTTAATTAAAAATGAGCATGATGAGTACTAAAAGAGTCCTTTCACTCAAATTTTTTAATATACAAAATAGAATTACAACTATTTAACAAGTAAAATTTCACTATAGATGTATTATATCACACTACATAATACATTAATAAATAATTTTTTATTGAAAATCAACTATCTTTATCGTCAAAAAATGTAATTCACAACATGTTTTTGACAACTGCGCGGAGCGCGGGTTTTTCACCTAGTTTAGCAATAAAATAAAATAAAAATAAGAGAGTCAAGCTTAGTTGAACGTAACTCAAGCTTCAGCTGATTTAAATCAAGGATAAAACTTAGTTTCAGTCCTACAACTAATTAATGGGACACATTTTAAATAGACTACTTCACTAGCTTGATCTGGTGCTCATGTTTGCTAACATTCAGCTTGGTTAAAGTTGGACTTAAGTGGCACAAGTCCAAAGCAGCCATGTCAGAGATGTGATATACTACAATGGGGAATTCAAAAACCCTCAACAGTATGTGAATAGTTATGTCCGGAAAAAGAAAAAGCTCAACATTGGCACCTTCGTAAACTACACAGCGCCCTACACTTTTTCGTAATTAATTAAAATATATATATAATAGGGGGCTACTCCAATTGAAACCACTAAAAGAGAAACTAAATAAAAACTTAACTTTTAGAATGATAGGATCGGTAGTGGGGCCCAAGGGTGGGCCACGAGGATGGGCCTTGGTAGGGTTAGGTTGGGATCGGGGAGGGGCCTAGTGGGGCCTACTAGGGCCCATTGGGGTCTATTTTGCATGTCTGGAGCCTATCTAGGATTATGATTCGAGCCTTGGTGAGGCTTAGTGGGCCCGGGATTAATTTTGGGGGCCGGAAGTAGGCCCCGAATAGGTTATGTGATCTAGGGTGGGTGATGTCATATAGGGGTTGTTTCTCGTGGTTTCCATTTGAGTTTCGATTTTAGTGGTTTCTAATGGACCACTTGCCTATATATATATATATATATATATATATATATATATATATTCATATATTCTTCATAGGCAAATTATCTTGGTTGGGAATGGGATACACCATCCGCAATATTTCATTGCGGCAGCTGTATCCCATCCAACGATGTCTTCATATAATCTACTGGAAATTGCAGAGTTAGTGACACTTTCTGTTGTCCTAGAAACAAAACATATTGATACCAAGAAATCAACAATGAGTCTTATTCAGTACCTTGTAGTTTACTTTTTTTGTGAAGAGTTGCAAAGTCGAACGCCAACTCAGTAATAGCACTACACCAGCCAAGAAAAATATCTGATGGGAAAAAGGTAAGTTATTGCAGATTTAGACAGCCAACAGTTACAGTAAGATTCATTTAACAAGAATAATTCTCACAAACTTGATATCACATTTTTACAGTACATAATTACTTACATTTGCTAATGCTAACAACCCTCTATCAAAGAAAAGGACCACAGCAAGAAATGAAAAGAAGAATCCAAAGCCAATTAACCCAAATCCAATTTCTGCAAATTTAAGACAAATCATCAAACTTTATGAAATCACAGACAACCATCGGTATAAGAATAACAATAAACAGAGATAGTAAAAATGTTTAGTATTGATAGAAATGGGAAAAGATAGTTATGCACAAAGGGATTTAAATTATCCATCAAAGAAAAGAGTCCATGTTGACTGATAACCCTATCGTTATTCCTCGAATAAATTTTATGTCATCGACCGATGTGGCCCATCACAAGAAAAACGAAAACCAAGATTTGGGCACTGTCTCGGAGAGAGGCTCGGTGGGTATGAATACAAACCAAGTGGCTGCTACTTTTATGTCATCTTTCTCCAAGTCAATTTTAACTCCATCATCCTTTTATAGGGTTTAAATAATTTATGACCAGACTGCATGAGTTTCGTACATTTAATGTTCTGATTATCGTTTATTCATCATATAAATAACACCGAAAGTGCTAGATGTTCATCATGTAAAATCAATAAAAGATAATCTAACTAGTCTCCCATAAAGTTGTAAAACAACTGTACTCCTGATCAAGTCTCTAATTCTATGTCAATAGAGCAGACATATAATGGGCAAAGTCATTCTAACTTCAAGATAAGAAAACTTCTAAAAACAAAAGACTTGATATAGGGTGCGATCATTGATGAGAAGACTCTGAATAAGCAAACATTCAACTTGCGTAGCCTTCCAAAAATTAGTTGAACAAGCAGACATCAATCAGCAAACATCTGGATCAGCAGACTTATCTCTGATTCATGCCTTTTTGTCCACAAACTCTGCTAATATTTAGAAATCTTCTGCTGATAATTTAAAAACATAGAAGCTGGAGGAAACCTTTTCCGAGACAGAAAGCAAGGTTAAAGGATGCTCAGAAGAAACCTAAAGCCAACTTTACGTGAAGACTTTGTAAATAGAAACCAATTGCAGCAGATGCCAGAAACAAGAAATGCTTGTTTTTAAAAGCTCAAAAGAGAAGATGCTTTAAAGAATTCTAAATCGACTTGTTAACTGCTAAAAAATAAAAGAACAAAGAAAGTTTACAATTTAACTTGCCTGTTTAGGTAAGGTAACACTTGGTCTTAATGCTAGAACCGAGTACATACACGAGTTCTAGTATTAGTGTATTACATTGCAACTTATACATTTAAGACAATATTATTATCTGATCTATCAATTCTTATAAAAATTAAGGTGAGACTTGGTAGTTTAATATACCGACTGCAATATTTATCTCACCGATTTATAAACATCAACCCCTTGATGCAGGACAGGTATTAAAACGGGTAAAAAGGATAGATATTTGTGGATTAACCGCAAAAAAACCACACCTAAGGCGATCCAACCGAAGAAGAATCACTACCCTTAGGTTTCTCAACCGCAGAAAAGAAGTTTGTTAGGATCGCAACCCATAACAAGAGAGAACAATCTCAATTCAATAATAATCAATCAATTCTATATAATAAATCAGATTACAATTGTTTATATAAACTCCTTAAACTTGACCACCAAGTAAAATCTTCCTAATACAGGAAACAAATCCTTTTCTTATTCTCTACTATAATATAGAATATTCATACTAATCCTTATATATATGACACTATATATCAAATCACAATCAAATCTATTTCTAACTAAATATATAAAATAAATACAAATCAATATTCTTTCGTTCTGTATCACCCCTTCATCCCTAAAACAAATTTATTGTATGAAAATTGTTCTTGTTCTATTTATTTTCCAGATTATAAAATGTTCCCAATACTTGAATACTTGTTATTCTAAAATTTGGAGAATTTGAAACTTTAGTATTGTTTTCGTTTAAGTACATAAACAAGGATAACCATCAGATTTTCAGAATAACATAGAAAATAGGCTTTAAACTAGGATGTAAGTCAAAAGAATAAGACAGTTTTAAGGTAGAAGCTAGGTGATCAGGTTCTTAATTCAATACATTCTTGAAACAAGGTAAATGCACCAACAAAATGGAAGTCACCAAGGAATTTTTTCCCCGAAAAATGTAACATATTAACAGTAAGCCAGATGAAGGCAACTAATGTTTCAGCACCTCCCTTCATTAATCATCTTTCCTAATTCTAGTACTTTTTCAGTTTCTCTGGCACGGTAACCCCATCTTGTTTAACTACTATCATTTTTTAGTTTGTGGTAGCAGCACTGGTGCAATTTCGCTAGTGTCTATATCTAAACCCAAACAATACCATATGCATAAAATTTTAACATATTTAAAGTATAATTTATCCTGATTACTAAATGGGAGAGAGGGAGTATTATGTTCAATAACAGATGGGAGAATTATTTTTTGCAGCAGATAGATTTGAAAATGACAAGTAGTGGAAGATGCAAATAAAAGATTTTTCATAATAGGAATCTGAGCTCTAATAAGGCCAATAGTTGAGGAGAGGGGACTACTATACTCATTCTTCAACAAACATTACAAATGTACAATTATTAAAAATTCACATATCATCTTACTTTTCTGCTCAGTTAGTTGATATGCCATCTTTCTGCTCTAAAGGATCCTTGTCATCAGCAAGATGGGTGTTTCAAAAAACTACGAAATAGACATTTAACCATGAGAGAGAACTAACTGTGATATTAAATGCCAAAAACACACGTAGTGTATATGTATCAACTGAAAATGTACATGGGACAGATTATGATTGATTTATGAGAAAATAAATTAGCCTAATAATTTAGTAATTGGTGATTTCTTGTAACCAATTGTTAAAAGCCAACCAAATTTACAACCATTTCAGTGTCCCTTTATTCCGCATATTAGTAATTATTAGGGTACATGAAATCACTTACAGATAGATGTGTTTTGGTGGCGGCAGAGAGAACGTAGCCATTAACAAGTTATTCGGATTGCAGCAGAGCTTCCCCTGTCTTCGACTCTTACAATTTTCAAATCTACCCCACCCCCTGTTACATACAGTAGTGTGGTACATATACGGGGTCAGAGCGACTGCCAATACAATAGCTACATTCTAAACTAAAACTTACCCACCACATAGCTTTATAATAAAAATTGGTCCATTTTTCAAAAATCCCCCGTAAATCGTTCAAAAATCAGTCAAAAATATTTCTCCGATTTAACCGATTTCCGATAAATTGCCGATTAATCATCCGATTTTTTAAAAATCGTCCGATAAATCGTAAATCGGTACCTCAACCGAATAATTCCGATTTCCAAAATCTGTAACACTGCAGCACAAAGTAAAAATAATATAATACCAACTGTAATCGTAAATCTAAGTCATCCGCTTTCTCCCGATATAATAATAGGATGTAGGATGTAGTCAGTGTTTCGCTCCGTGGCATCGGAGTTTTATTTTTTAAATTTATTTTTATTTAAAACAATTTTTTAGTTCTAACAATTTTTGTGAAATAAATTAATAAACTATTTGAATGATAGTGAAGTAAACAAAAATTAGACATTTGATGATAATAAAATTGCAAAGGTGACATCTCTTATTTTTTTTTTTAATAAAGCACTTGCATATATTTAAATTTCTTTCAACGCAAGGTTACAAATAATATACTCCGGAGCAGGATGAACCCACTCCTGCAGACCTGACATAGAACATGCTGCCCTTGCTAACAAGTGGGCTACATGGTTCGCAGACCTATGAACAAACACAAGTAACACTTCCTCAAAGTGTTTAAGTCACTACATTCTTCAGCAATTGTGTCAAAATAAGAAACCCCCTAGACCCATTAACAGCCTCGACCAAAGTCTTAGCATCTGATTCAAACACAATTTTGTTAATCCTCCATTGCTTTGCCCAGGACAATGCTTCCTTGAGGCTCAAAGCCTCCGCTTCCCATGGCTGAAAACTTCCTCGCAGAACGTTACTTCGAGCCCGAATGAAATGCCCTCTGTCATCCCTAGCTATGCAGCCAATTCGCACAAGATTTTCTCCTTGTTGACACGCTGCATCAACGTTAATTTTAATCCATCCTTGTTGAGGTTTAACCCATCGTCTCGCTGCTCCCTGTACTTGAGTAGCTTGTTTTCTATTTTCCTCCATCGCCTTTTTCCAATCATTGAGCATATTATACGCCATAGTTTTAACCCCAAAGGCAGACATATTTATTCTATCCCAGAGCCATTTGTTTCTTCTAAACCACAAGCTTCAACAAATCAGGCCAAACATCACACATTGCTCCTTACTGCCATCACGAAACACTCGTTTGATAATCTCTGAAACATTATCATTTGGCCACACTTCGACCAGATGCTGCAACCCTACTGCATTCCATAATTCTAAAGCAAAAGTACACCCAAACAGAACATGCATTGCATCCTCGACGTACACTTGACACCAACCACATATTGGGTTTACATTTACATTTTTTCTTATCAATTCAGCAGCCGTAGGAATAACATTTCTGCAAACTCTCCATAACAAATTAAGCACCTTTCCAGGTAGCTTTAAGTTCCATAGTTTCCTCCAGAAGCTCGCATCAGCATAGTCCCTTTCGCTTTGAATTTTCCTATAGCAACTTTTAACTGAAAAATGTCTTTTCTCTTCGAATAACCAGAACCAGCTATCCTCCTTTTCTCTTGATGGAATAGGGATCTGTTGAATTAATCTGCTATCACGTTCATTACAGATATCGTGCACCACTTCCATATCCCACTCTTTTTGATTCTCTGTCATAAAGCCTCGAACGTGAATCTCTTTCAGCTCCTCAAGTAAATTAGTTGTAATGTAGCCATTAACAGGGCATGGCAACCATGGAACCTGCCACACCCTTGTACTATTCCCATTCCCTATTCTTCTTCTGCACCCCTGCTTCATACTATCTTGTGCTTCCATGATACCTCGCCATACGTAACTAGGATTTTCTCCGAGCTTAGCATTCAAAAAGTCAGTATCTGGAAAATATCTTGCACTCATTATTCTTGTAACCAAAGGGTTTGAATTATTTAAAAGCCTCCAACCTTGTTTTTCCAACATGGCAATATTAAAACTTCTCAACTTTTTGAATCCTAAACCGCCACCTTCTTTAGCCTCGCACAACCTGTCCCATGCCATCCATTTAATCCCCTTCCCTGAACCACCATTATTCCACCAAAAAGCATTCATTCTCCTCTCTATTCCTTCACAAATTTCCCTTGGAATCAAGAATAAATTCATCCAAAAATTCGGGATAACCTGGGCTGCTGTTTTAATCAAAGTCACTTTCCCCGACTTAGATAAATTTTTATTTTGCCACCCCTGCAACTTTTGCTCGATTCTGTCTGTCAGGAAGTCAAAACTTGTAACTTTGTCTCGACCAATCCTCATGGGCATCCCTAAATATTTTCCTGGCACCTGCACCTCCATGACCCCCAACTGCTGACACACTTCGTTCCTGTTTGCCACACTAGTATTAGGAGAAAATGTAATTGTGGATTTATTATAATTTATCATTTGCCCGGACATTTCCTCGTACTGGTTAAGAATTCTTCGCATAACCCCTGCTTCTGCTCCTGTGGCTTTGAAGAAGAAATAACAATCATCTGCGAAAAAATATGTGATATCGTGGGTGCCCCTCTAGCAACAGGACATCCATGTAATAGTCCAGCTTGCTCATTTTGGCGAATAATGGCACTGAGCCCTTCAGCGCACATAATATATAAGTATGGTGGAATCGGGTCTCCCTGTCGTAAGCCCCGCTTTGGCACCACATTACCAAACTCATCACCATTGTGAAGGAAGCTATATGAAACTGAACATACCAACTTCATCACTCTATCCATCCAGATGTCATTAAACTCAAATTTCTTCATCATATTCCGCAAAAAATCCCACTCTAGACGGTCATACGCCTTTGATATATCAATTTTGAAGCCTGCAATTCCATTTCTTCCTTGTGTTCGACGCTTCATATAATGGTTTACCTCAAAAGCTATTAAGGCGTTATCCGTCAACAATCTTCCTTCCACAAAAGCACTTTGTTTATCTGATATTATATTTTTCAAACATGGTTTTAGCTTATTCGATAACACCTTGGATAAGATTCTCATTACCACATTGCATAGCGATATTGGACGAAGATCCGTCATGGCCTGTGGTTCTTTAATTTTTGGTATTAAGCATACCAATGTACGATTGACACCTTCTGGAAGCTCTCCTGTTTGCATAAACTGCTGACATAAATTCACAACATCACTCCCCACAATACTCCAAAATGCTTGAAAAAACATTGGATTTAAGCCATCCACTCCCGGTGATTTGTCGGGATGCATAGACGACACTGATAAGTGGCATTTTATACCACTTAGAGCGTCTTAAAATGGCTTAAATTGGTGTCTTGAAATCAAGTATTTTGTGTATTTGATGCGTTTTTCTAGTGTTTATGCATTTCAGGGTTTTAGTTGCATTTCGGGGGAGGAATCATCAAGAATAAGCCTTGGCATGTGTTCACCATTGCGAGAGGAAAGAAACGGGCAGATTACGGCGAAGAAACGGAGCAAAATCAGAATTTTTCCAGTAGAGGTCTGAGCGCCCGCTCAGCATTGCTGAGCGGCCGCGCAGCAAGCTGAGCGCCCGCTCAGCTAGGCTGAGCGGCCGCGCAGGGTCGGGAAAAAAAACAAATTATTTTAGGACTTCTATTTATGTTTGGTTTCCACTTCTATGTAATCTGAGTTTTATGGGACTATTATATAAGTAGATTTGAGACGTTTTCATAAGTGGTGGATTGAAGAAGATTGTGTTTTTACGCAAGGAGTGAAGGAGATAAGGAAGAAGACCGATTTAGCACACCGCAACGAAGAGGAAGCATATCTTCTTGTGATTCTTGTTTCGTTGTAACGTTGGATGCTAGTTTTCTTGCTTTGAACTTATTTACTCTTGTGACGTACTCTGTTTTAATATAATTAGTTTAGTTATTATTTTCTTGTGTTTGTTTATCATGATTTCATATGAACCCGTGATGACGATAAGTGCTATTGTGGGCTAATCGTGATCATGGGGTTGCAACGGATTTATTATGGAATTCTTTAGTTAATTGTTTAATACTTTAGTGTGTGATGATTGTATGATATCTAGTATTGGTTGTGCGTATTCGTCTTATGTGCGTCGCGAACATATAAGATAGGGTGTTAATCTCTTGTGAAGCGACGGTGGATCTTGAGATTTAGAACTTGCCATGCTAGCATAGGTTCATGTACGTTGTGCATGATTAGTGGGTAACTCTAACAGTTTTATTTGCCCTATGTAATCAAAAGGAATAACTTGTGCTTAAATCGTTGTGTTGTCAATTTCTGTAGACATATGGGAACTCAACATAATTGATGACTATTCAACTTCTATCTTAATTGTGGATGCTTGGTAGAATGGTATTAGTACAATGAAAGTTGGCTTTTATCAGTTTCGTGTTATTCGATTAATATCATCACTGTCACATGCTAAAGGTAATAACAATGGCTATAGAAGGAAGTAATAATGAAGTTGTGATTTCATGAGTATTTTATTATTGATAAATTGAAGTGTTAGTTAAGTGATTAATTAAGTAGTTAATTATAGTTAATATTTAATCAACAATTTTAAGTGTTAGTATCTTAACATTGAGAAGTAAAACTTGGTCTTAATGCTATGTGAGTAAAACTTTAAATGGTGCCCAATTGAACTACACCACTACTGAGCGACCGCGCAACAAGCTGAGCACCCGCTCAGTTTTGCTGAGCGACCGCTCAGGGGTCGAGTACCAGAATTTTTTTTACAGTTCAGAAAAAAAAACACACAAAAACAGTTTTAGCCCATAAACCCACGATTTGTCCCACTACCCCATCATGTTACCCCTTAATTTCCAAACCCTAATCTAATCCACACCCTATATATACATACACCTATCCTACATATCTCCCACAAAACTTCCTACACTTAAACCCTCTCACAAACATCAAAAATCATTTCTTACACACTTTTCCTCACGAATCAATGGCACCCAAGAGAGCACGCACTATTGACAGCAGCAGCACAGTTCCTACTGCTGATTCATCAAGGGGTACTGCTGCAAGGCCTCGGTTAATTGACAGAGCCGCGGAGGAGGAGTACACTAGGCTGTTAGGGAAGCCGATTCTGAAGGAGAGGGGGTTTTTACCATCGGAGAGGGATGGTGAGTTGCTGCCCATGATTGCAGAGAAGGGGTGGATAGCTTTTTGTGAGTCACCCGAAGCAGTACCGATGAGCGTTGTTCGCGAGTTCTACGCGAACGCGAAGGCCGAAAAGAATGGGTTTTCTGTGGTCCGAGGGCTGACGGTTGATTATCATCCTGCGGCGATTCGCCGTGTGATTGGACAGCGAGAGAGGAAGCCCGAGGAGGAGAACTGGAATGAAAAGACTGCTGAGGATTTTGACTTGGATTTGATTTGTGCGACTCTCTGTCGACCGGGCACAGTTTGGACCTGCAGGACCGGCACTAATGAGTATCGTCACTTTCCGGCGATCGCCATGAACAGGTATGCCCGTGCATGGAATGCATTTATTTGTGCTAATATTTTGCCTTCTTCGCATGCACACGAGGTCACAATTGAGAGAGCACAGTTGTTGTGGGGAATTCTAAATGAGGAATACTATGTGGACCTTGGTGAGTTTATCTACCAAGGAATTCTGAAGTTTTTGAGGGGAGCGAAGCATATGAACATCCCTTATGCATCTACGGTTACGAAGCTATGCCGAGCAGTGGGAGTGAACTGGCCGGCTCATGAGCAGTTGCAGTTGCCAACAGCTCCGATTAATTCTGGCACTCTGAATGGGATGCAGGAGTGGACCGGTGGTGAGCCTGAGGAGTATGGGCTGGGTTATCATCTTCCAGGAGGGCGTCCAACACGAGGTGCTACTATGGCTAGGCCAGGGCGTGATGAGGCTAGTTCTTCGAGAGCTCAGGAGGGTGCTGGGATGGTTGATGCCCAGTATATGAGGCTTTCACGGCGGATGGATGCCATGTATGAGATGCAGAGCAGGTTTGCTCAGGAGCTCACCCTTGCGTTAGGGACTGCTTTTCGAGGCCTTGGAGCTGATATCCAGTGGCCAGTTTTTGGTGAGGACTCTGCATACCCGCCGCCTGATACTCCACCCACTGAGGGTGATGATGATGATGACTCCGAGTAGGTATACCCTGTGTTCCTTTCTACTACTTTCACTGAGGACAGTGAAGATTTTTAGTTTGGGGGTGGTAGTTAAGGAAATTGTGTGTGTGTCATTTAGTTGCATATTCATGATAGTTTAGTTCATATAGTTGCATAATTTATGCCATATAGTTTTTTTTTGTTTGTTATGAATGTCATGTAGCTCATGCATGTACCATGATCCCTTTTGCAATGATTTATCGACTGAATTGTGATATTGATGCGAGTGTAGTGATAGCATTAAAGTGATATTAAGTTGTGCAGGTTGATATGCATGCTAGAAATAATTGTAAGTCCACTAAGTCTTAGAGAATGCGTAAGGGCTAGATTGTTGTTATGATTTGGTTGTTTTCAAGGTCAATCTACTTATTATGCTTAGAATTCGATTATAGGTTCTTAGTGATAAAGGCATGAAAAAGAAAAAAATTTGGGAGAAAAAAATATGGAAGTTGTTGCTAGTTGTGGCTAGGCGTCAAATGGCTAGTAGCCGGCTCGCATATGGTGCGAGTAGTCTAGGGTTGAGCAAGATGGAGCGAAACGCACTTGCTCAGAAGTTAAAAAAAAAAAAAATTGCATAATTGATCAAGAGTGGGCTCTTTGGTATTCGAGTTATTAAGTTCTTAGGGGACTTTGTGCCTAGTGACCTAAGGCTTTTAGAGTTTGGGATCCGCTAACCTAATGCTCGTTACATGGATACCATTGTATAAGTCTTTTGTGGACCTCACTCATTGCACGGTCAAATAAGCATTTGAGTTGTAAATAAAAAGCACGATTCCGTAGTAAGCTCCAGAGTTCTTGTAGTGTTGTATATCACTTTGTGCCTAGAATTTTTTATTCTTTGTATAATCGTAGGATTGCCTTGAGGATAGTCTAGTCATAGTAATTGGTCTAGTTCCGAAGCATATCTGTTAAGCATTTGCACACACCACGTTTCTGGCTGTATGTCCGTTTGCATGAGTTTATTGATCTTTAGTTGTCTAACTGCATTCGTTGGGATGTGGCAATTTGGTTGATTAATTGTAGTAAGGGGGATCGCTGCATTTTCATATAGATTGCATTCATGCATGTTTTTATTTGTTTTTGAGTCTGTGACGCTTGAGGACAAGCATCGATTTAAGTTTGGGGGTGTGATAAGTGGCATTTTATACCACTTAGAGCGTCTTAAAATGGCTTAAATTGGTGTCTTGAAATCAAGTATTTTGTGTATTTGATGCGTTTTTCTAGTGTTTATGCATTTCAGGGTTTTAGTTGCATTTCAGGGGAGGAATCATCAAGAATAAGCCTTGGCATGTGTTCACCATTGCGAGAGGAAAGAAACGGGCAGATTACGGCGAAGAAACGGAGCAAAATCAGAATTTTTCCAGTAGAGGTCTGAGCGCCCGCTCAGCATTGCTGAGCGGCCGCGCAGCAAGCTGAGCGCCCGCTCAGCTAGGCTGAGCGGCCGCGCAGGGTCGGGAAAAAAAACAAATTATTTTAGGACTTCTATTTATGTTTGGTTTCCACTTCTATGTAATCTGAGTTTTATGGGACTATTATATAAGTAGATTTGAGACGTTTTCACAAGTGGTGGATTGAAGAAGATTGTGTTTTTACGCAAGGAGTGAAGGAGATAAGGAAGAAGACCGATTTAGCACACCGCAACGAAGAGGAAGCATATCTTCTTGTGATTCTTGTTTCGTTGTAACGTTGGATGCTAGTTTTCTTGCTTTGAACTTATTTACTCTTGTGACGTACTCTGTTTTAATATAATTAGTTTAGTTATTATTTTCTTGTGTTTGTTTATCATGATTTCATATGAACCCATGATGACGATAAGTGCTATTGTGGGCTAATCGTGATCATGGGGTTGCAACGGATTTATTATGGAATTCTTTAGTTAATTGTTTAATACTTTAGTGTGTGATGATTGCATGATATCTAGTATTGGTTGTGCGTATTCGTCTTATGTGCGTCGCGAACATATAAGATAGGGTGTTAATCTCTTGTGAAGTGACGGTGAATCTTGAGATTTAGAACTTACCATGCTAGCATAGGTTCATGTACGTTGTGCATGATTAGTGGGTAACTCTAACAGTTTTATTTACCCTATGTAATCAAAAGGAATAACTTGTGCTTAAATCGTTGTGTTGTCAATTTCTGTAGACATATGGGAACTCAACATAATTGATGACTATTCAACTTCTATCTTAATTGTGGATGCTTGGTAGAATGGTATTAGTACAATGAAAGTTGGCTTTTATCAGTTTCGTGTTATTCGATTAATATCATCACTGTCACATGCTAAAGGTAATAACAATGGCTATAGAAGGAAGTAATAATGAAGTTGTGATTTCATGAGTGTTTTATTATTGATAAATTGAAGTGTTAGTTAAGTGATTAATTAAGTAGTTAATTATAGTTAATATTTAATCAACAATTTTAAGTGTTAGTATCTTAACATTGAGAAGTAATCATACATTGGTGAGTGAGTTAATTAGACAATAATTTAGTCTGAGTCTCTGAGGGAACGAACTAGAAAGTATTCTATATTACTTGCGAACGCGTATACTTGCGTGAATATTAGCGCGTGTTTTCACCCTAACAGACACTGCAGCTTTAACTTCTTCAGGGTTAATGTCTGCTATTAAACCTTCATTTTCCTCCTCCGTAATGCATTTCACTACCTCATACTGTGTCAAACTACCATTTGACGACCTGCTCTGAAATAACCGAGTAAAATACTCTGTAATTACCTCTTGAATTTCTTCTGATCTCTCCCTCCATTCTCCATCTTCACCTTTTATTCGCTGCACCTGATTAGTTTTCCTACGAGTTGAGGCATGCTTATGAAAAAATCTAGCATTTTGATCACTTGCACATAACCAGAACTGCTTTGCACGTTGTTTCCAGTATGTCTCCTGCTTTTCCAACAAATTTAAGTATTCCCATCGTACTTCATTATAGCTTTGAATACCCTGCACATCCCTTCGAGACCTTAGCTTGCGGAGCTTTTCTTTACAGTTCATGATATTTTTCCTATATTCATTACTAACGCCTCCTCCCCACTCCTCCAATTTGATGCAACAAAAATTAATTTTATCTACCAGCTCCCTTCCCTCCGTACTTTCCCAACTGTTTTTTACCAGATTCAAGCACTCCTTTTCTTTCACCCAGATATTTTCAAATCGAAACCGTCTTCCCCTTGGAACATACACCTTTTTATTTAACTGTAAGTGAAGAGGAAGATGGTCTGATGGCGCTACATCCAAAACCCTTACTTCAGCCATTGGGAATAATTCCAGCCAACCTTGGTTTGCAAGACCTCGATCCAATCTCTCCTGCACCCAGTTAGATTTACCCCTCGATTTTTCCTAAGTATACATATCACCAACAAATCCTAAGTCCACCAAATTACAGTTATTAATCACCTCTGTATACCCTGTAAACAGAAAGCGCGGATGTAAACTCCCCCCTCGCTTCTCTTCAGCAAACATTAAGTCGTTGAAATCTCCGATTATACACCATGGGAGGTTTGATCTTTCAGCTAAATTACGAATTATCCCCCATGATTTGCGACGTCTTCCTCTTTCCGGACATCCATAGAACCCCGTATACCTCCATTTTCCTATATGCTCACTTTCCACTTCAAAATCAATAAAATGGTTTCCCCCATCCTTAACAACACAGCCTCCTTCATTCTTCCAAAATAAAGCCAATCCCCCACTATGTCCTTGAGAATCCACATTCCAGCAGCCAGCAAAATTCAGTTACTTACAAACGTCCACTACTACACTTTTATTTGTTAAAGTCTCAGCCAAAAAAATAAAACTAGGTTTTTTTTAAGGGCAATATCTTTTAGAAAACGAATTGTACGTGGGTTGCCCAGCCCACGACAATTCCAGGCTATAAGACTCATTGTTCTAGGCGGGCCTGTATCACAGGTCCCGCCTCTGGTCCATTTTTTGGTCCATCAGATGAATGAAGCCCAATTAAATTATGTTGATTTGCCACCTCAGAATTTCCCTCATTTTCTTTACGTCTACGCTTCAGTTCCGTAACAACCGTCTCATTCAAATCTGTATTACCGCCAACATTATCTTCAGCTTGATTTAAAGTTATTCTCTCCTTTATCTTATCCCCCTGATCACGCTGAACAACCTTAATTCCACCAAATCCTCCATAATTCTCGCGTATCACCCCGTCTACCTCCATGAACCTCACAGCCACCGTACCATCACCGTTGACATCCTCCGATGAGCCCTCACCCGATTTTGCCCATGAGTTATTCCCCTCCATTCCATTTCTTAACCATTTAGCCCCCATATTTTGATTTTTCGTACCTCTCATTGGTGCTCTTAACCATGTTCCATAAGCTCGACTTATTTCTTTATCCGGATTCGCGTACAAAATTCCACAATCTCTTTCCGAATGTTCTAACAAGCCACACACAAAGCAGAAGGTGCTCAACCGTTCATACTTAAAATTAATCCAGTTCCATTGTCCACCTTCTCTTTTAAGCTTCATTTTTCTTTTCAGCGGGATTTTAATATCCATGGTAATTCTGATTCTAGCATAAAGCTTCCACATTCCATTGATGTTCGAGGGATCTGACTTGATAAACTTACCAACGAAATTTCCAATGCTTTGTAATATTCTTTCTGACATCAATCCATTTGGAATATCATAAACCTGGAGCCAAATATCCATGTTGTTTAAGCAGACTGAGTGTGGATCCTCACCCTCCTGTAGTTGATGATACACCAATAAACTTTGCTCGAAAGTCCAAGGTCCTCCGTCTATTACCTTCTGCATATCCAGTACGTGATAGAACACAAAAGAATATCGACTACCTCCAATGTCATGAATCTCCATACCTTCTCTGGGTCGCCACAAAGAAGCAATTACATTCTATATTGCATTAAAATTGATGTTCTTCTCCGTTAGAAAACGTCCAATCAAAACATATTTCTTCTTTACTTGACTGCTTTCTTCCCTGCCCACCAACACTCCTCCATCATCATCCTCTTCTAATGCCAGTCGTGCGTATAATTCCTCCAGATCCGTTGTTCCCGTTGCCATACTGATATGAAATACAAGATACTAAGACTTTTATTAAGGACAAATGAATAATGGTAATCCAAAACTCTCAATTTAACTTGTTACATGAACAAGACCATCCTTGCAATATTTGCAAGACTTTCATGACTTCTTAGTTAACTAATTAACTCCGTCCCCATGAAAATTAGGATAATTAAATTCCTGGATTATGATCATCTAACTGAACACTTCCGATGAGGTAATTAAGTAACAAATATCGAATTAGTCAGCTGAAGCATTCTCAGTAACCTTTCGTGGCAATATACGGTTCATGCCATGATACGTGACATCTCTTATTTTAGTTCAGCTAAAGATAAATTATTGAACTCATTAAATGATTAAATGAAACAAAATTTAGACAACATATCACATCAAAAATTTTAAAAACTTATGCTCAAATATAAATTTGAGTTTCATGTTCTCACAAAATGAGTGGGTTTAATATTTCAGACAATAAGATTAAAATGTTACAACTTAGGTGAAATATATAAAACTTATTTTTGCACAATATTTTTTGTACTATTTGTCTTTAATGTAGTTATGTCGCCTAAGAAAATATGGAGAACAAGTGGTCAAGTGATACATGATAGAGCAACATAAAGCTGGCCGTGACTGGAAGCAGGACTGAGAAGATACACACCTACCTTTTCCAAAGACTGACCTTGAATTTTATTGATCATCATTGTAAAACATACTTGCAATGACATCTGTCTCCTCTTAAATATGAAAGGCCATTTAGAGTTGCTTTCATTTGATGTTATGGTAAACCTCAGAATAATATGCATAGGTTAGATATTTTAAATGCTGAATATGTTAACTTTAATATGCGATATGATTAAACTGCTCTAATATAGAAGTATCTAGTCATTGTTCAACATATCAATTTGATTGATTATTAATTCTAAAGTCATTGATAAATATCTTGATCATATATACTTTTCTAATTGGAGTTAAGTCATAGAATTTTGTGGTTGTTTTTGAATTGGCTCTTCTTGTTATATTTACTATTATAGTTTCAAAATCATAAATATATCAAAGATGTCCATGTACCATTAAACAAATAGTTTGATAACAGATAATGTGCAACAACATTCACATAAAGAAATGTATCTTAAATCGAACGAAACTGCAATATATTAATAGCTTAATAGTATCTAAAAAATGGGAAAAAAATATTTTTGCTTAGAAATCGTACAAAAAACTTTGACAAATGTCTGGACTTGACCTTTTATTTAGGTACTAAACGGAAAAATTCTGAAGCAGACGCTTTAGATACTTTGATGCAATCTTCTCGCAGTAATCCAAAGATGAAAATGTCATTATAGCTCATTTCTCTTAACAGTTTAGACAAAAAATGTTTATGAGTTTTAGTTCAATTGTTGAGTTATATAAATTAAAAGAAGCAGTGTGATCACATTTAATAACGCACATTTTTTACCTAAACTACATTATTGTATGAAAAATTAAATATTAGTTAATATTAAAATTCCAAATATTTGTAAAGTCATAAATACATGATTTCATTCATTCATCATTATTAGGACAATCATATCCAATAATATCAAGCCTGTAAAAATAAATAATACACTAATGATATGGATAGAAAATATATCCTAAAGACACATTAAATATCGTATTAATTACACTTAGGCTTCCTGTCTGAAGTCCAGTACAAACTTGTTTGCTCCGAACTCGTAGCAGACTCAGGATGACCCATGTAGACAAGGCCCACTAGCAGAGGTCGTCAAGGTCCACGAACACAAGTTGTTCACGGACTAGGCCCAATACGGCTGGAAGGGCAGAGACATGTGTCCCAAACGAACTTAAAGTCCTATGCAGAAGGTTCTGGAGTTACTTTCCTTAAAGGACTCCTAATCACCATCTAAGTTGGAGACTTGTCCGCCAAGTCTCCCAACACAAGTCTAACCCTAGACTCACCTCTATATAAAGGGCTCTACCCCTCAACCTATAACTATATTTTTGGTTTGATTCTCTACCACATAGAGATACGTAGGTATTTTACAAGGACCGATAGTCCCGAACGCAAGAGCAGCCATTAAAGCTCGAAACTCACAAACCCTAGCATTAAATACTAATGCGCCCTAGGTTTTGTTCCACAATATTTGGCGCCATCTGTGGGAAGACTAGAACAACCATGGTAAACACACGGAGCAGAAACAATAGTGGAACAGACACTTCTGTCCCATCATGAATAATCGCATCAGTGGTAGAGATACCACTGCACTTAACCTATGCCTCCACCCAAAGAGGAACCTTGGTAGGGGCAACTAAGGCTCAGCCACAAGGGACAAATCCCCCGGCTCCTCAAGGGACGAATCCGCAATTTCAGCAGCTACATGCATTGTTTGTGAACCCTCAACTCGTTGGGTATAAGTACTCAATGATAGTGACCACTAACCCCCCTTACGGGATGCCTCTATACCCCGAGGCTAGAGGAAGTGGCCACTCTAATCGAAGTGAAGCACAAGGGTGGACGCCCCAATACATACGTGGTTTGGCTCCTATTATAGAAGATCGAGAATTCTCTGGACCCTATGCTGATAACTCCGAATCTCCAAGGAGGAGGCACGCTGGTAAATAGCCGATGCCTAATGCCAACCAGTGGCCCAAGAGCACTCAAGGGACGATTCCCCAAGATGTTCAAGAGAGGATCAGGGCTCACGAAGCTGAGATCCAAAGGCTGAAGTGCAACCTAGAGGCGCACCTGCCCCCAAGACCTCCACCTGCTTTGAGGCAAATAGATCTTCCCTCAATCATAGACCCGGATGGTGCAATACCAAGAAGGGTTGTTTCCTCAAGTGTAACGACCGAGGAATTACGCTTGTATTATATTATAATAATAATAAATTATGAGTATTATTATGTGATTAAATGTGTTAAGTCGTTGAACCCTAACTGTTATGTGTTATGTGTTGGTTATTTTGATCCAAACGTGTTTTGGATATTTATTGAGCGTTCTATCGTCAGTTATATATATTATATCAAAACCTGTACAGCTCAAAACTATGTTTTAAAAGCCCGTATTTCAAACAAAATCATTGGCCCTATTTTGCCAAAAATGCCCTATACCGTATCGCTATTCTGAACCCCTAGACGTTTTACAAATTGACCTTTTTCGCGAAAAACGACTTTTTCGGACCCCTTCGGGTACCAAAAACCCCACAAAAATCACATTTTTATTTTTATATGATTATGAAATTATCATATATCATTTTTCTTTGTATTTTTGTATTTTTCACAATTTTTGGGAATTTTTAGTATTTATTTTGTATTTATTGGATATTTAAAAATTCATTATTAATACCCAAAAATTATAAAAATTGGGGCCAAATATTTTTATTAGGAGTGTAATTAGACCCTTAATTTTATTTAGGGGTATTATTTTCATAAATATAAATACCTGAATTATCATTAATTAAATCAGTTAATTATAATTAAAAATCAGAAAAAATAAAAAGAAAAAGGGGGATTAGGGTTTGGTGAAGAACAGAGCAGCATAATCAAAGTTGATTTTGAAGGTGATTCCGGAGTCCAAATCGTTCATGTAAGTAGTCAAATTGAAGCCCAAGAATCGTAGTTTCTGATTATGTACATGATTTTGTTGTTGGATTACTTGAATTTAATTTTGTTATTTTCGGGTTTATTTCTCAAATTCGGGTTTTGATTTTGGTTAGTTGTTAGAAGATTTTGATGCTGTAGTTGTGTAGATCGTCGTTTTAGCAATCGAACGGCACCGATTTCGCGTTCGTTGGCTTCGGTTTCGTGCTCGCCGGAGTTTAGACGCCGCCGCCGTGTTCTTCGCTTTGCCGGCCGCGTTTCGACGAGAGGAGGACGAGGGAAGGAGGAGGAAGGTGCTGGGGGCGTTGTAGATTGAAACCCCAGAAGAATCGTGCCTGAAAAACGGAGTTTCGTCGTGGATTGGCTCGCCGGAAAAATCCCCGCCGGCGTCGGGTTCTGGGTTGCAGGCCTGTTCTTAGCGACCCGAGTCGACCCGGTTTGCAACCCGGAAACGACCCGGGTTTGATCCCCTCAACCCTGAAACCATTTCCAGATTTTTGTTTCTGGATTTTCTATTATTTAATTTATATTTTATAAATCAGAAAATCATTTTATTAATTCTAATAATTAATTAAAAATTAGTTTTATATTCTGAAAAATAGTATTTATAATTTTTAAATTATTTTATTAAATTATAAATTCGAATTTATTTATTTAATTAATTATTTAATAATTTATCTAATTATTTATTAATTATCTAATTAATTAATAATTGGGTAATTAATTAATAATTAGGTAATTAATTAATAAATAAGAATTAGAAATAATTAAGTGATATGATTAATAATCTAATAATTAGTTAATAATGCGAATAGTAATTCGATAATTAGAATTAGTATTCGAGCGATAGTTATTCGAATAATATTGCGGTAATTATTTATAGCGTATAATTAAATATCGGTAACTAATTGATTAGCGAATCGTACGAATTTCAATAATAATCTAATAGATCGATAATTATGCGGGAGTGGCGAGTGGCTCGTGCATATACGAGTGATTAATCGTTAAGTGGTCTATAATTCGAGTAATTCTTAGTTATTCGATAAATAGCGTATCGGTTAATTAAGTTGATTGATTATTTGTAAATAATCGATCCAATCGAATAAATATCGATAAGTTATAAATATTATAATAAATTGTGATTAATCCTGATAATTAGAGATTTATTATTTTAGATTATTAAATAAGCAATTATTAATTATTTATTAGTTATTTATTTATTCAATATTTAAAAAGTGATTAATTATTTCGATAATTAATCACATAATTTTCAATAAATCGTAACTTCTTCATTTTAACTCCAAAAATTATAAAAAAATTATTTTTGACTTTGATTTTTATTAAATAATTATGTAAAAAAATTATTTTAGGATTTAAAAGGTTGTAATAATTATTTATAATGAATAATAAATTAAATCATCCGTATTTACTTCATAACAATTCAACCGTTAGTCTGATTTGAGTGAAACGAAGACCTCTAGACTCAGAAAAATGAGACGAATCCAATAAAAATGGTTGTAAGTTATAATTTCTTCTGAAAAAGAGTGGTTTGGTGATAATTGATAGTTCGTAGGTCCTAGTAGGGATATAATTGAGCCGAATAAATCCCGAAAAATTATAATAAAATCAGATACGACTAGTAATGCAGGTATAAGCCCAGAATTGATTCTAAAAATAATTATAAATCTAGAAATTAATTAGGTGCTTTACGTGCTACGTGCTTTATGTGATTATGTGAATAGATGTGCTGTATAAATGTATGTATATATATATATATATATGCGAGTCAGATAGAAACGCATGGGTAGACTGATAAGGTTGCGTGATATCAATTCAAGATACACGTATGTAGTAAATTATCTAAACACCTATCTTTCCATGATTTGTTCAGTGTTAGCAAGGCAGAGCAAGCTAGGGTCAGAAGGCAGTGAGTTAAACCAGGTTAAGTACGCGCAAGGCAAGTTTTTCCCCTATTCTAAATTCAGAATAGTGATTTATATTTCCTTTTTATCGTATCGATTCTCTTTGATAATCATTGTTCATATACACTGTTACCTACTTATTATCACTTGTTCCATTTCATTTCAATTCTTGATTTACCCAATTTATTGAATTCCCTATTCATATTTCAATTCTTTTACCCTACATATATTCTGGTATATCCTGGTGTTGGGATATATCAATAGCATACCGATTGTTCCGGATGCTCAGCCTTGGACTGGATGGTTACTATAAAGGCTGGGTTTTTCCCAGACCATTAATGAATAGGCCATAGTTGCCTGAGTACTCCTTATGTTGGTTGGGTCTATGCAGTTGGGTATAGATCCGCACTATATTCTGACTGATCAGCAGGTTATAGTGCATATGTTGGTTCTTGTTTCCAGTCTTGTTCATTTGGCACTCGCCATCATTGGCAAATTACTATTCGATGCAGATTCAGATGGTTGTTACAACCAGCAGCTTATTATTTCTCTCATTTCTCATTCTCTATACTATATATATATATATTTGCAGGCTTGTTGAGCAATTTTGGCTCATCCCTTTTTATTGTTACTCCTATTGTTTTACAGTTAAAGTAGAGAATGAAACCCATCAGGACCCGCATAGTCAAGAAGCGAGTCAAGCAGCGGGACCCTCTTATACCAAGAGTGTTCCTTCCTATTCCCGAAGAGAGCTTTGAATTGCCAGATCAGGTGTAGCAGGATAAGTAGTAATGTTGGGTTGAATAAAAGTTTTGTGTAGTTTGAATAAAAGATTGCGTAGTGAAACTGTAGATAGAATAAAGTTTTGTAATAAAGAGAGTTCTTGAGACAGGTTTTATTTAGTTGGGTTTGTAATAAAGTGTAGTGCATGATTCTTGTTTCCAAACTCAAACCTTAAAAGATCCTGAGTAGTGATAGTTCGGGGTAATTATTATATTTATATTCCGCTTATGCAGGTATAGTTG
The DNA here is from genome assembly GCF_009905375.1 of Apium graveolens. Lineage (NCBI taxonomy): Eukaryota > Viridiplantae > Streptophyta > Magnoliopsida > Apiales > Apiaceae > Apium > Apium graveolens. The sequence continues at coordinate 50,131,076 of NC_133655.1, read as the reverse complement.
GTAATTGTTGTTAATAATGCCCCAAATCTATACCCCGGATTTGGAGGGTGTTATAGTTGGCATCAGAGCTTAGGATTGACCTTGGAAAACAAGAATGTTAGGATTAAGATAAGATAGGATGAAAGTAAGAGTGTTAGGACTGTTTGTCTATGTGATTAGAAGTTATGAGTTTAGGATTGTGATTTGATTGTTTTGTGTTATTATTTTTATGTATATTAGATGGCTTCTTTATCATCATCTACGGAGAGGACCGAGACAGATCCAGTGGATGCACAGGTAGTAGCCCCAGTGTCAGGGCAGATCTTACCTCCATTGCCACCTGAGCCAGCACCAGAGATACCACTTCCCCCGGAGGTACCAGGTTTTGTAGATTATTTTCCATACGTTGAGCCAGAAATACCAGATATTCCACCATTAGAGTTTCCGATGTTTGATATTCCTGATATGGGTGATCTTCCGCAGTGGGAGGATGTAGAGCCTCAGATTCATATGCCACCAGTCGAGATTCCAGAGATGCCACCGATGGAGCCAGAGGCAGAGCCGCCCGTGTATGCGCCTATGGAGCAGCCTGTCTTATTTCCTGCCCTATTAGCTATTTATGCACCTGTTCCAGGAGTTTATCAGTTTCCTCAGCCAGAGTTTATGGATGAGATCGTGGTGGATGGACCATTACCTTCTCGAGGGTCCAGCACTGATCTTCATGAGCATCATACCGTGACTTACCAGCGTTTTCAGGCAGAGAGGGAGGAGAGGATTAGATGGCAGAACCAGTGTAGGGAGATCCTTGGGTTGTATGAGACACAGACGGATGGTCCTGTCAGAGCATTACGACCGGATTATATACTGAGAGAGAGACTACATCATATTCACCGGGTTAGTTCGCAGCAGCTTACCAATTTGAGACAGCAGGATCTTAGTGTGGAGACAGCATATCGCAGAGCATTGGGACTTACCGAGGCAGTGCTAGAGGCAGTACAGGAGGAGTTGAGCCATGTACCACCAGGATTTTGAGATCAGCAGATCGATGAGTGCTGTATTATGTATATTTTGTAGATAGAGGCAGTATAGTATTGTATGAGTGTAGCTACTGACTCTGACTGATAGTAGTAGAAGTACGACTGTTATATCATAGGTTTTTGTATCAAGCACTGACACCTGTAGCTGGTGTTCTACCTATATATATATATATGAGATAATCTTTTGCACGTTTTCTTTATTTTATTTCCAGTCATTTAAGCATTTACATTTATTTCAGTACCATTGCATATTTACAAATGTAGTTTTATTCACGATCATGTTGTAAAAAAAAAAAAAAATTTAAAACATATCATACTGTTTTATCTATTCAGTTATTTAATAAGTTATTTTATTTCTCGAATCGACTATTTTAATATATGTTTAATATACTGTTATTAAATAAGATCCATTATTTATTTACCAGAAAAATGGCACCTAAGAGAAAAGCGCAGCCCGACTCATCGAATGGAAACACCGATGGCCAAAACAATAATAAACAGATGGATCAGATGTTTAATCTCATGCAACAGCAGATGTTGATGATGCAACAATAAATGCAGCAGCAGCAACAGCAGTTACAGCAACAGATGTTACAGCAAGCCGCTCATCCAGGACATCAAATACCACCAGCAGCACCTACGACTACTTTCAAGCAATTTCAGTCGGTGAAGCCACCGGAATTTATGGGTTCCACAGATCCTACAAAAGCGAGAGCTTGGCTGAAAGAGATGGAAAAGGCTTTTTCGTTGGTAAAGGTTGAAGAAGAGCAGAAGACAGATTTCGCTAGCTATTTTCTAAAAGGCGAAGCTAATTACTGGTGGGAATCAAAGAAAGCTTTGGAAGAAGGTGTGGTGACCTGGAACAGATTCACTGATCTTTTCTTGGAGAAATATTTTCCTCGTTTTATGAAGAACCAGATGGAGATCAAGTTCCTGGAGCTGAAACAAGACAACTTATCGGTTGCGGATTATGAAACCAAGTTTACTGAATTGGCAAGGTTTGTTCCAGAGCAGGTGGATACGGACGAGAAGCGGGCCAAGAGATTTCAGCAAGGATTGAAACCATGGATTCGTAGCAGGGTAGCTGTGTTTGAATTGACAACTTATATGGCTGTTGTTCAGAAGGCTATGATTATTGAAGGAGAAAGCGAAGCAGCTCAGAAAGAGAAAGGACCAGGAAATTTTCAGAATCGTTTCAACAAAAGGCCGGGATTTCAAGCTCGGGGAAAAGTAAATTTCAAAAAGCCAGAGCAGAACAATCAGAGGATGGGAAATCGTCTTCCAGCCCCAATTCAGCAGAGACTTATCCGACCGCTTATACCTGATTGCAGAACGTGTGGTAGAAAGCATACAGGAGTTTGCAACAAGCTAAATGTCACGTGTTTCAAGTGCAAGCAAAGGGGACACTATTCTGGAGAATGTCCAATGGGAAAGGTAGAAGTTACTTGTTTCCAATGTGGGAGAAAAGGACATATCGCCAAAGACTGCAGAGGAATTGCAATGGCTGCCAGTATTCCAAGAATTTTAGCATTACGTCCACCTCCACTACCACAGCAAAATCAGCCCAGAGCAAGGACTTTCAACATGTCAATGAAGGAAGCGGTACAGAATCCGAATGTGGTTGCAGGTACACTCCCTGTAAATTCCGTAAATGCTTTGGTATTGATTGATTCAGGAGCTACTAGATCTTTTATTTCTGAAGCTTTTATCTCTAAGATAGATTGTGAGATTCAGTGGTTGGATGAAGTGTTAGTCATAAAATTAGCGAATAATGATCAGGTTGTAGTAGATCGAGTATGTCCGAGCTGTGATATTGAGATAGGGAGATGTCATTTTTCAGTTGATTTGATACCTTTTAGGTTAGGGGAGTTTGATATTATTTTAGGAATGGATTGGCTGTCTAGTAATAATGCTCAAATTGATTGTTCGAATAAGAGAGTGAAATTGCAAACTGAAGAAAATGAAACGGTAATATTTAAAGGTGAGAAGCAAAAGCAGAAATTCCTATCAATAATGCAGACGAGAAGATTGCTACGTCAAGGATGTCAAGCTTATTTAGCCTATGTACGGGATGTTGATAAGGGAAATTTGAAGATTGAAGATATTCCTGTAGTTTGTGAATTTCTTGATGTTTTTCCGGACGAATTACCAGGACTTCCACCAGATCGAGAAATCGAGTTCACTATTGACTTGACGCCAGGGACTGAACCAATTTCGAAAACTCCATATCGAATGGCACCTGTTGAAATGAGGGAATTAGCAAAGCAGTTGCAAGAACTTCTTGACAAAGGAATTATAAGGCCAAGTGTATCCCCATGGGGTGCGCCAGTATTGTTCGTGAAAAAGAAGGATGGTAGTATGCGACTGTGTATTGATTATCGTGAGCTGAACAAGTTAACTATCAAGAATAAATATCCTTTACCTCGCATTGATGATTTATTTGATCAACTAAAAGGAGCAGCATGGTTTTCGAAAATCGACTTATGATCAGGCTATCATCAGTTAAAGATCAAGGCCGAAGATATTCCAAAGACAGCGTTTAGAACAAGGTACGGACACTATGAATTTCTTGTAATGGCTTTTGGATTGACGAATGCACCTGCAGCGTTTATGGATTTGATGAATCGAATATTCAAGAAGTATTTGGATAAGTTTATCATTATATTTATTGATGACATCTTGATCTATTCAAAGACGGAAGAAGAGCATGCAGCTCATTTAAGAACGACATTGGAGATATTACGGAAGGAGCAGCTTTATGCAAAATTTTCCAAATGCGAATTTTGGTTGAAAGAAGTGCAGTTTCTAGGGCACATCATCAGCAGAGAAGGCATTCAAGTTGATCCAACAAAGATTGAAGCTGTGTTGAATTGGGAAAGACCAAAGACGCCGACAGAGGTTCGAAGTTTCTTAGGTTTGGCAGGATATTATCGAAGATTTGTTAAAGATTTTGCGAAAATAGCTACACCGCTGACCAAGTTAACTCGACAAAGTGAAAAGTTCGAATGGAATAGTAAGTGTGAAGAAAGTTTTCAAGAGTTGAAGAATCGGTTGGTGACGGCACCAGTATTAGTACTGCCAGACGAGCAAGGAAATTTTGTTATTTACAGTGACGCTTCATATCGTGGTTTAGGATGTGTGTTGATGCAACATGGTAATGTCATTGCATATGCGTCGAGACAACTTAAACCTCATGAGCAGAAATATCCTACGCATGATCTGGAATTGGCAGCAATTGTATTTGCATTGAAGCTGTGGAGACATTATCTGTACGGTGAGAAATGTGAAATCTACACGGATCATAAAAGTCTGAAGTATATCTTCACGCAAAAGGAACTAAACATGCGACAACGTCGATGGATGGAATTGATTAAAGATTACGATATTACAATCAGTTATCATCCAGGAAAAGCAAATGTTGTAGCAGATGCGCTAAGCGGAAAAGAAATATTGAATCGGTTAACTTCATGCGAAGAATTGGCCAAGGAATTCGACAAATTGGAAATCGAAATTCGTATTCCCAATGAATCTGCAGAAACTATCTACGCTATGACTTTCCAACCAGAATTGCTGGAAAAGATTCGCCGTTGTCAAGAAGAAGTGATGAGTCAAGACGATAACTTAACAGGAGAAGAGATTACAACTCAAAAAGATAATGAAGGAATTTTACGTTTTGCGTCAAGAATCTGGATCCCTAACGTGGTAGAATTAAAAGAAGAAATTATGCGAGATGCGCACAATTCGAAGTATTCCATTCATCCAGGAAGCACGAAAATGTATCGCGATTTGAAGGAAAACTTTTGGTGGCCGAATATGAAGAAGGAGATAGCAGAATGGGTGAGTAAATGCTACACATGCCAGCGAGTTAAAGCAGAACACCAACGTCCGAGTGGGTTATTGCAACCATTAGACATTCCAGTATGGAAATGGGAACATCTAGCGATGGATTTTGTGGTAGGACTACCGAGGACTAGGGCAAATCATGATGCGATATGGGTAATCATTGACAGACTTACGAAGTCGGCACATTTTCTACCAATTAATGAAAGATTTTCGCTCGACAAATTAGTGCACATGTACCTCAAAGAAATTGTGATGCGTCATGGAGTACCAGTATCAATTGTATCGGATCGAGATCCTCGTTTCAATTCAAGATTTTGGAGACAATTCCAAGAATGTCTAGGAACGAAGTTGAATATGAGTACAGCTTATCATCCGCAAACTGACGGCCAAAGTGAAAGGACAATTCAAACGATTGAAGACATGCTACGAGTTTGTGCGATCGATTTTGAAGGCAGTTGGGATGAACATTTACCCCTAGTGGAATTTTCTTATAATAATAGCTATCACGCCAGTATTGGAATGCCACCGTATGAAGCATTATATGGGAGGAAATGCAGATCACCCGTGCATTGGGATGAAGTTGGAGAACGCAAGATTTTGGGTCCAGAATTAATTCAGCAGACAAAAGAAAAGATTAATCTTATTCGAAAACGAATCGAGGCAGCACAAAACAGACAAAGTAGATATGCAAACCAAGCCAGGAAGGATATGGACTATCAGGAAGGAGAACACGTATTGCTCAAAATATCGCCATGGAAAGGATTGACCAGATTTGGCAATAAAGGGAAATTGAAGCCACGATACGTTGGACCATTTGAGATTTTGAAGAAAATTGGGAAGGTTGCGTACGAGTTAGCTCTACCACCCCATATGCAGCACATTCACAACGTATTTCATGTATCTATGCTTAAGAGGTATAATCCTGATATAAGGCATGTAATAGAGTATGAACCAGTAGAACTTCAGGCAGATTTGTCATATGTAGAACAGCCAATAAGAATTCTAGATAGGCAAGAGAGGGTATTAAGAAATAAGTCTGTGTCATTAGTGAGAGTTTTATGGAGAAACCCAGTGGTTGAAGAATCAACATGGGAGCTTGAAAGTGAAATGCTAGAAAAGTATCCTCAGTTATTTGCATAATTAGATTCTGAGGACAGAATCTTGTTAAGGGGGGGAGAATGTAACGACCGAGGAATTACGCTTGTATTATATTATAATAATAATAAATTATGAGTATTATTATGTGATTAAATGTGTTAAGTCGTTGAACCCTAACTGTTATGTGTTATGTGTTGGTTGTTTTGATCCAAACGTGTTTTGGATATTTATTGAGCGTTCTATCGTCAGTTATATATATTATATCAAAACCTGTACAGCTCAAAACTATGTTTTAAAAGCCCGTATTTCAAACAAAATCATTGGCCCTATTTTGCCAAAAATGCCCTATACCGTATCGCTATTCTGAACCCCTAGACGTTTTACAAATTGACCTTTTTCGCGAAAAACGACTTTTTCGGACCCCTTCGGGTACCAAAAACCCCACAAAAATCACATTTTTATTTTTATATGATTATAAAATTATCATATATCATTTTTCTTTGTATTTTTGTACTTTTCACAATTTTTGGGAATTTTTAGTATTTATTTTGTATTTATTGGATATTTAAAAATTCATTATTAATACCCAAAAATTATAAAAATTGGGGCCAAATATTTTTATTAGGAGTGTAATTAGACCCTTAATTTTATTTAGGGGTATTATTTTCATAAATATAAATACCTGAATTATCATTAATTAAATCAGTTAATTATAATTAAAAATCAGAAAAAATAAAAAGAAAAAGGGGGATTAGGGTTTGGTGAAGAACAGAGCAGCATAATCAAAGTTGATTTTGAAGGTGATTCCGGAGTCCAAATCGTTCATGTAAGTAGTCAAATTGAAGCCCAAGAATCGTAGTTTCTGATTATGTACATGATTTTGTTGTTAGACTACTTGAATTTAATTTTGTTATTTTCGGGTTTATTTCTCAAATTCGGGTTTTGATTTTGGTTAGTTGTTAGAAGATTTTGATGCTGTAGTTGTGTAGATCGTCGTTTTAGCAATCGAACGGCACCGGTTTCGCGTTCGTTGGCTTCGGTTTTGTGCTCGCCGGAGTTTAGACGCCGCCGCCGTGTTCTTCGCTTTGCCGGCCGCGTTTCGACGAGAGGAGGACGAGGGAAGGAGGAGGAAGGTGCTGGGGGCGTTGTAGATTGAAACCCCAGAAGAATCGTGCCTGAAAAACGGAGTTTCGTCGTGGATTGGCTCGCCGGAAAAATCCCCGCCGGCGTCGGGTTCTGGGTTGCAGGCCTGTTCTTAGCGACCCGAGTCGACCCGGTTTGCAACCCGGAAACGACCCGGGTTTGATCCCCTCAACCCTGAAACCATTTCCAGATTTTTGTTTCTGGATTTTCTATTATTTAATTTATATTTTATAAATCAGAAAATCATTTTATTAATTCTAATAATTAATTAAAAATTAGTTTTATATTCTGAAAAATAGTATTTATAATTTTTAAATTATTTTATTAAATTATAAATTCGAATTTATTTATTTAATTAATTATTTAATAATTTATCTAATTATTTATTAATTATCTAATTAATTAATAATTGGGTAATTAATTAATAATTAGGTAATTAATTAATAAATAAGAATTAGAAATAATTAAGTGATATGATTAATAATCTAATAATTAGTTAATAATGCGAATAGTAATTCGATAATTAGAATTAGTATTCGAGCGATAGTTATTCGAATAATATTGCGGTAATTATTTATAGCGTATAATTAAATATCGGTAACTAATTGATTAGCGAATCGTACGAATTTCAATAATAATCTAATAGATCGATAATTATGCGGGAGTGGCGAGTGGCTCGTGCATATACGAGTGATTAATCGTTAAGTGGTCTATAATTCGAGTAATTCTTAGTTATTCGATAAATAGCGTATCGGTTAATTAAGTTGATTGATTATTTGTAAATAATCGATCCAATCGAATAAATATCGATAAGTTATAAATATTATAATAAATTGTGATTAATCCTGATAATTAGAGATTTATTATTTTAGATTATTAAATAAGCAATTATTAATTATTTATTAGTTATTTATTTATTCAATATTTAAAAACAGATTAATTATTTCGATAATTAATCACATAATTTTCAATAAATCGTAACTTCTTCATTTTAACTCCAAAAATTATAAAAAAATTATTTTTGACTTTGATTTTTCTTAAATAATTATGTAAAAAAATTATTTTAGGATTTAAAAGGTTGTAATAATTATTTATAATGAATAATAAATTAAATCATCCGTATTTACTTCATAACAATTCAACCGTTAGTCCGATTTGAGTGAAACGAAGACCTCTAGACTCAGAAAAATGAGACGAATCCAATAAAAATGGTTGTAAGTTATAATTTCTTCTGAAAAAGAGTGGTTTGGTGATAATTGATAGTTCGTAGGTCCTAGTAGGGATATAATTGAGCCGAATAAATCCCGAAAAATTATAATAAAATCAGATACGACTAGTAATGCAGGTATAAGCCCAGAATTGATTCTAAAAATAATTATAAATCTAGAAATTAATTAGGTGCTTTACGTGCTACGTGCTTTATGTGATTATGTGAATAGATGTGCTGTATAAATGTATGTATATATATATATATGCGAGTCAGATAGAAACGCATGGGTAGACTGATAAGGTTGCGTGATATCAATTCAAGATACACGTATGTAGTAAATTATCTAAACACCTATCTTTCCATGATTTGTTCAGTGTTAGCAAGGCAGAGCAAGCTAGGGTCAGAAGGCAGTGAGTTAAACCAGGTTAAGTACGCGCAAGGCAAGTTTTTCCCCTATTCTAAATTCAGAATAGTGATTTATATTTCCTTTTTATCGTATCGATTCTCTTTGATAATCATTGTTCATATACACTGTTACCTACTTATTATCACTTGTTCCATTTCATTTCAATTCTTGATTTACCCAATTTATTGAATTCCCTGTTCATATTTCAATTCTTTTACCCTACATATATTCTGGTATATCCTGGTGTTGGGATATATCAATAGCATACCGATTGTTCCGGATGCTCAGCCTTGGACTGGATGGTTACTATAAAGGCTGGGTTTTTCCCAGACCATTAATAAATAGGCCATAGTTGCCTGAGTACTCCTTATGTTGGTTGTGTCTATGCAGTTGGGTATAGATCCGCACTATATTCTGACTGATCAGCAGGTTATAGTGCATATGTTGGTTCTTGTTTCCAGTCTTGTTCATTTGGCACTCGCCATCATTGGCAAATTACTATTCGATGCAGATACAGATGGTTGTTACAACCAGCAGCTTATTATTTCTCTCATTTCTCGTTCTCTATACTATATATATATATATATATATATTTTTGCAGGCTTGTTGAGCAATTTTGGCTCATCCCTTTTTATTGTTACTCCTATTGTTTTACAGTTAAAGTAGAGAATGAAACCCATCAGGACCCGCATAGTCAATAAGCGAGTCAAGCAGCGGGACCCTCTTATACCAAGAGTGTTCCTTCCTATTCCCGAAGAGAGCTTTGAATTGCCAGATCAGGTGTAGCAGGATAAGTAGTAATGTTGGGTTGAATAAAAGTTTTGTGTAGTTTGAATAAAAGATTGCGTAGTGAAACTGTAGATAGAATAAAGTTTTGTAATAAAGAGAGTTCTTGAGACAGGTTTTATTTAGTTGGGTTTGTAATAAAGTGTAGTGCATGATTCTTGTTTCCAAACTCAAACCTTAAAAGATCCTGAGTAGTGATAGTTCGGGGTAATTATTATATTTATATTCCGCTTGTGCAGGTATAGTTGGTAATTGTTGTTAATAATGCCCCAAATCTATACCCCGGATTTGGAGGGTGTTATATCAAGGGCTGATCCAAGTGATCTTATGCCCCTAAGAGATCCTGATGATCAAAACCCACCATTCACTGATGAGATAATGAATGCCCGTATCTCAAGGAAGTTCAAGATTCCCATCATCAAAGCTTACAATGGTATTGACGACCCTGTTAATCATGTCAGGATGTTCTCTAACGCCTTGTTGTTACAGCCCGTGAATGACTCTATTAAGTATCGGGCCTTTCCTCAAACCTTAACGGGTATGGCTCATAGGTGGTACAACCATTTGCCCCCAACTTCTATTGGATCTTTCAAGGAATTGAGCCAAGCTTTTATCAAGCAATTTATAAGTGGAAGAGTACACGAGAAGAGTTCGGCCTCTCTCATGGGCATAGTCCAAGGAGCAAAGAAGTCCCTGAGAGAATATCTGAATTGATTTATGAAGGAGGCTTTGAAGGTCCCTGATCTTCATGATAAGGTAGTTATGATAGCCCTACAACAAGGGACTAGAGACGAGTTCTTTAAGACGTCCTTGGCTAAGAGCCCTTCTGAAAGCATGTTGCAGCTTCAGGATAGGGCCGGAAATTATATCAAGGAGGAGGAAAGTATGAAGAAGACAGTTATGAGAAATGAACCCGCTGGGAACATGAAGCGGAAGAAGGATCAGGAGTACGATGCCAAAAAAGTATCCTTGAATTAGCAAAAGCTTTGAATCCTCCTCTTCTAAAAAGAATCAGCAACCAAGGTTCATTGAATATGCAAGGTTGAACACTCCAAGGAGCCAGATCCTTATTGAAATTGAGTAGGACAAAGAGTTCAAATGGCCGAAGTCACTAAGGGGAGACCCTGAGAAAAGAGACAATAGTCGATACTGCAGGTTCCAAAAATATGTTGGTCATGTTACCGACGATTGTAGGAAACTTAAGGATGAGATTGAGTATTTGATCCGAAGGGAGAAATTTGGACGTTTCACCAAGGGTGAAGAGGCTGAAGGAAAAAAAAGAGACAATGACCGAAGAGATAAAGATCGAAGGGATAACGATGGAGATCGCAACCCACAGCCCCGAGGGCCAGTAATCAATATGATCTCAGGAGATCCTACAACAGCTGGTACTATGAGGAACTCTCTAAAAACTTATGTGAGAGAGGTGATGAGCATAATTAGAGAACCATCTAAGCGTTCTAAGTCAGAGATGACGCTTGAATTTGGTGACCAAGAGCTTGAAGGTTTGAAATTTCCTCAGGATGATCTCTGGTTGTCACTTCGGTAATTGGAAATAGTCCTGTTATGAGGGTCTTAGTGGACAATGGAGATTTTGTGGATATTCTTTTCCATGACTGTTATGGATAAAAAACCAAGGTTATTACTTGCTGTATTTAATACTAAGATTCGGGAGCTCAAGGCCTTTAATGGCTTCTCTCGTGTTTCGTGACTCAATCTGCCTTTACGAGATGCCTACGTATCTCTGTGAATTAGAGAATCAAGCCAAAAAACATAGTTCTGATTGGTGGGGGTGAGACCCCTTATATAGATGTTGGGAGTCCTTGAATTGGACTTGGTATAGGAGACTTGGTGGGCAAGTCTCATAATTAGAATGGACTTTGGAGTCCTAGATAGTAGGAAACTGATTCCTTATCCTTTTAGGTCCCCTTGAGGCTAATCTCCAAGGATTTATATCCTTATCGGGACTCTTTTCAACATCTAATTTGTCCCTTATTAATTAATTACGAAATTAATTAATAATCAGGGCTTTTGGGCCTTTTTTATTCCATCAGGCCTGATCTGGTCCATCAGGCTTAACCTTTCTGGTATGAGTATCATATATCTTTTTATTGGGCCTGGCAGCCCACAGTTTGTACAATTAATGCAGTATTTAATTATACAAACATAATTTATTTATCCCTATCATTTGCCCCCCAACTTTTGGGAAACATTGATCAGGTTTCGCAGAAGTTAAGTCTATTTGTTCCCTTACAGGGTTTCGTTTTTTCATAAAGTGTGGAGTGACCTACACATTTACAATGAATTTTTCCTTTTATTCAGGAATTATCTTAATTTCCAGGAATTTTTCCCTTATTTCCGGGATTTTTCCCTTATTTCTGGGATTTTTCCCTAATTTTCTGGGATTTTCCCTAATTTTCTGGGATTTTTCCCTAATTTTCTGGGATTTTTTCCTTATTTTCTGGAATTTTCCCTAATTTTCTGGGATTTTTCCTAATTTTCTGGGATTTTCCCTAATTTTCTGGGATTTTCCCTAATTTTCTGGGATTTTTCTGGGATTTTTTCCTTATTTTCTGGAATTTTCCCTAATTTCTGGATTTTTCAAATTTCCAGCCCTTTTTTCGACCAGGATCCTAGTCGAAATTTCGACCTGGATCCTAGTCGAAAATAGGGGCCAGCCTTGTCATCCTGGTCGAAAGAATTCGACTAGGATCCACGACCTGGAATTCGACCAGAATCCTAGTCGAATTTTCGACCTGGATCTAGGACCTGGAATTCGACCAGGATCCTAGTCGAAAATTCGACCTGGATCGAGGTCAAAAATTCCAGCCCCGTTTTTTTTTAGCTTTTTGTCATGCCTATCGACTAGGATTTCGACTAGGATTCTAGTCGATATTTCGACCTGAATCCTGTTCGAAAATTCCTTGATTTTCTTGTTTCCTGGTCGAAGGATTTCGACTAGGATCCACGACCTGGAATTCGACCAGGATCCTAGTCGAACTTCGATCTGGGTTTTTAATCCCCATTTTTTTGAAAGATGCTTGGTTTATTCGACCTCATTCCTGGTCGAAGCTTCGACCTCAATTCAGTCCCGTTATTCCAGCTATTTTCGGGTGTCTGCTCGAAAGATTTCGGGCAGGATTCACGACCTGGAATTCGACCTGGATTCTGGTCTTTTTTACCCGCTATTTTCGGGTGTCTGCTCGAAAGATTTCGGGCAGGATTCACGACCTGAATTTCGACCTGGATTCTGGTCTTTATTACCCGCTATTTTCGGGTGTCTGCTCGAAAGATTTCGGGCAGGATTCACGACCTGGATTTCGACCTGGTTCCTGGTCTTCCACTAGCCTTCTTTATTTAGCTTTAATTTAGGGTATTGTATTTTCCAAATCCTAATTGGATTTGGGCCTAGCCTTTTTTGTTGGGCCTTATTAAATTTTTCTGAGCCTCTATTATTGGGCTTTTTCAAATCTTATTGGGCCTCTTTTATTGGGCCTTTTCAAATCTTATTGGGCCTCTTTTATTGGGCCTTTTCAAAGCTTATTGGGCCTCTTTTATTGATCTGGGCTTAATACACCCTGTTAAGAATGCTCTAGAATTTCTTGGAATATTCTGGAATATTCTTTTTTCTGGGCTTTTTCTTATGGGCTTTTGTCCTCAATGGGCTTTTCGTCCCTTCAACTTCCTTTTCCTCTTATATAAAGGAATGAGGAAAGGCTATTACTCCTCACTTTCTCATTTCTTAGTTTTCTTCTTTATCCTCCTGCTAAGATTCTCAGAGCAATAACAGCAAGTCGGAGCTCAAAGCCTTTTTCAGGAGTGCTTCTTTAGGTAAGATTCTTCCCTTTGCTTTTCGTTTCTATTTTTCCATTGTGTGCCATTTTAAGATAGCCTATTTACGTGCCTCATTCTTTTTTCAGATGGCTGACAAAAGAATGACTCGTTTGGCCAAGATGAACGTGGCTAGAAAGTCCAATGATTTTCCTATTCGATCGAGGTATACTTCCTTAATCGACATGATCAACACTCGAGGGGACGAGTATCCGTCTGATGCGCATCTGGACGCGCACGATCATATCAGTGCTTTACGGGATCCCAAGGAGCTGGAAAAGTTGAGCAGCTGCTTCAAAATTAAGGAGCCTTTTAAGCTGGTTCTTGCGGGTCCGGCCGACAGGGCCTGTCAGTGGAAGAAGGACGCGCTATGCGTCTATAGGGATACTTTGAGGGCAGGTATTAGACTCCTTTTTCATCCATTCATTCCTTTGCTACTGGCTGATGTAGGCATCAGCCCTTGCCAACTTCCCCCTAATTCCTGGAGGTTGATTCTGTGCTATCTGTCGCAATGCGCCAAGCACAACGTCCCCACATCTGTTGCTGTCTTCAGGAAGATTTTTCAGTTCAAAAACAGCCCTGATAAAAGTCCGGGTTGGGTTTCTATCAACCAGCGCCCCACTATCCCCCATATCGTGAATGGGAAGTCCATCCCTGATAACAACTTGGGGTGGAAGAAAGATTTTTTGTTTGTTATTTGGGAAGGTGGAGATTGGGGCTCCCTGTTTCGATCATCCTTTGGGCTGGCCGTAGACGGGAGCCCGAATGACATAACTTTGTCTGAGGAGGAGGCTAGAGGTTTCAACCTCCTTACGCAAGACAACGGCACTTCCCATTGTTGGGACCTTATCCGGGAGACCGTCCTGGTAGAACGCGGCCTTTCGCCCGTTAATAAGAAAAGTAAGTTCCCTTTCTTATCTCCTTTATTTCCTGCACTTTTATTTCATTGATTTTCAACTGACTTTGTTTGTTGCAGTGGCCGAGAAGATTGAGGAGGCTACCAAGCCGAAGGACCTGGAGACAACCAGGATGAAGAGGGCCGGGAAGATCTTTAGGGACCCTCGACTGGGTGACCGCTTCCCGAAGTTCCTTCTTCAGGCGACGGAGCCAGATGAGGAAGGCCCCAGCCAAGTTCTGCGCACCAAGCAGAGGCCAGGTGCCTACTTTCAACCTGCTTGGGGGATCCGGGGCAAGGACTCAATTGTGGGTAGCACGGCCCTGTCCAAGGAATGGTCTAAGCATTCCATTTCCCCGGTGGATTATCAAGATTTTGTCCTTCAACAGGACTTGGAGGGGAATGAGCTGTTTGGAGCCCAAGCTCTGGCGATGGTACGTACTTTACTTATGCTTTTTACAATTCTCTTTTCTTTCTTTTCTAAACCTTTGCTGTTTTCTCCTGCAGGTTAACGCCCATTTTCAAGGGGCAATTCACCAAGCCAAGGCCTGGAAGGTTGGCCTGGAAGATGCCAACAAGAAGTTGGAGGAGGCCAATCAAAAAATTGAGGCCCTTGAAGCTCAATTGGCCTCTTCCACTTCTGACCTGGAGACGGCCCGGGCTGAAAATGTCATCTTGAAGGCGCAGAAGGAAAAAGCCTTTGATGGCTGGATGGACACTCAAGAATTCAAAGACTTGATGGTGGAGCATGACGCCCTTCTTCATCCTGTTAGCTATAAGGAAGGCTGGGACGCTGCTGTGGAGGCCATCCAGGATGAGTTTCCCGAGGTCCTTGAGCAGTTGCCCTTTCCTTGCCCAGTGCGGGTTCCAGAGCTTGGAGGTGTTACTGAAAAGCTTGCTGGTATGATCAAGGATGGAGAGGAGGAAGATTCCCCCGAGGAGGAATTCGAGCCTGTTGCTAAGAAGGCCAGGGTGGAAGAATCTCCCAAAGCAGCGCCTCAACAGCCATCATCTCCTGCCGAGGGAACTTCTACAGGGACTTCGGAGGGGACGACCGAGACGTCCGAAGAAACGACTGAAACTTCTGAAGAGACTTCGGATAGTGGTTCTGAGGAATCTCAGCCTTCCAAGGCCTAGCTTTTTGTATATCTTCCTTTTGAACTTTATTTATATTAGAACTTGTTACCCTTCGGGGTTATGTTTTATACGTTGCTTTTCTTGCCTTTTTCTGTTTTATCTTTACAATCTTAATATGCATTTGAACCTTAAACATTCTTAGATAGAAATAATTTCAAACTCTTTAATATGAAGTCTGGTTTTCCAAAACCTTACATAGCATGGGTTCGACCCTAATCAACATTAACTAGACAATGTAAATTCTACTGGAATATAAAATCCTATGCAAGCAAAGCTTCAAGGTGCTTTTAAACCTACTTGTCAATGACAAGTGAGAATCGTACTTCTCCTATCTTACACATAGTAAACCTTCAGGTTTTGTGCGTGCCAGGTCCTCGGGACTTCAAAACCTTCCATAGTTTCCAGCTTGTAGGTTCCTCTACCCTGAACGCTCTTGACTCTATACGGCCCTTCCCAATTCGGGGCAAGCTTTCCTTTCTGTCCAACACCAGAAGCCTCTATTTTTCTCAAGACTAGATCTCCTTGTTTAAAAAATCTCTCTTTAACCCTTAGGTTGTAATAAAATGAAGCCTTTTTCTGATATTCTACTATCTTTGCATGTGCCTCATCTCGAACTTCATCAATTAGATCCAGGGCTAACCTCTGCCCTTCCTCATTTTCTACAGCATTGAAAGTCTGAATCCTTGGAGAGGAATGAGATATCTCCACGGGAACTACTGCTTCTGCCCCATATGCCAACATGAAAGGAGTTGCTCCTGTCGTGACTCTACAGGTAGTCCTATAGGCCCATAATATTGGAAGTATCTCATCCACCCAATTATTTCTTGACTTCTCGATCCTCTTTTTTAGTCCATCCAGGATTATCCGATTTGCTACCTCTACTTGCCCATTGGCTTGCGGGTGAGCCACAGAGGTGAATCGTAACTCAATTTCATTTTCTTCACAATACTTCTTGAATTCCTCATTGTTGAATTGTGTTCCATTGTCAGTGACGAGGATACGGGGAATTCCATATCGGCACATAATGTTTTCCCACAGGAATTGTGCAACCTGCTTAGTTGTGATTTTGGCCAAGGGTTTGGCTTCGATCCACTTGGTGAAATAATCAATGGCTACAATCAGAAATTTCCTTTGTGCCGCGGCCATAGGAAAAGGCCCTAGAATATCCATCCCCCACATGGCAAAGGGAATAGGCGAGTTGATAGAGGTCAGCATCTCGGGGGGTTGTCTAATAACTGGTGCATGCTTCTGACAGCGATCACACTTCTTCACATATTCTTTGGCATCATCCATCATTTCTGGCCAATAGAAGCCTAAACGGGTTATTTTATGAGCCAAGGCCCTGCCCCCCAGGTGTTGTCCACAAATACCTTCATGCACTTCTTCAAGAGCCAAGCGTGCCTCATCGGGCCTGAGACACCTCAGGTAAGGAACCACGAAAGATCTTTTATATAGAATCCCATCTATCAAAGAGTACCTTAGTGCTCGAACAGTTAACTTCCGTGCCTCAATTGCATTGCTTGGCAACCAACCGGTCTGAATGTGAGCCTTGATGGGATCAATCCATGATGTCCCCAAGCCTACGGGAGCCACAAGCTTAACATCTATGCTTCGTGTCTTCAAAACACGGAAGTACACACTTCCTGAACTTTCTTCAATCTCAGATGAAGCAAACTTTGATAGCGCATCTGCTTTAGCATTTTCTTCCCTTGGAATGTGTTCAACATGGCATTCATTAAATTGGGTCATCACAGCCCTTACTAGGCGAACATACTTAGCCATCGTATCATCCCTTGCCTCAAATTCTCCCTTTACCTGGGATATGATCAGCTTTGAGTCTCCACGGACCTTTAAGTTTTTGACTCTAAGTGTCCCAGCTAGACCAAGGCCAGCAATCAGGGCTTCATACTCTGCCTCATTGTTTGTTGTTGGGAAGTCTAGCTTCATGGCATACTCAATTAAGAATCCATCAGGGCTTTGCAAAACCAACCCTGCTCCACTGGAATTTGTTTTTGATGCTCCATCAAAATAGAG
This sequence comes from Apium graveolens, assembly GCF_009905375.1. Taxonomy (NCBI): domain Eukaryota; kingdom Viridiplantae; phylum Streptophyta; class Magnoliopsida; order Apiales; family Apiaceae; genus Apium; species Apium graveolens. The sequence continues at coordinate 50,113,677 of NC_133655.1, read as the reverse complement.
AACCCAATATTCTTTCTCCTTGTCCCCATTGTCGACTCCCTTGTCTTGAGGTATGGTATCTTCCTGCCCCCCGACTTCTTGGTTGGGTATGGTACATTCCACCAGGAAGTCAGCTAGTGCCTGGGCTTTTATGGCCGTACGTGGCTTATACTTGAGATCGAACTCTCCCAACTCTATTGCCCACTTAATCAGTCTCCCACTTGCCTTGGGACTGTGAATGATATTTCTCAGTGGCTGATTTGTTAGCACTTCAATTTGGTGAGCTTGAAAATAAGGACGCAGCTTTCTTAAAGCCATTACCAAGGCTAAAGCGAATTTCTCAATGGCTGAATAATTCAACTCAGCACCATGCAAAATTTTGCTGACATAGTATACGGGTTTCTGGACTTTCAGTTCCTCCTTAACCAACACGGCGCTCAAGGCGCTCTCTGAAACAGCCAAGTACAAAAATAAAACTTCATTCAGAACTGGCTTGGCCAATAACGGGGCCTGGCCCATATACTTCTTTAACTCTTCAAATGCCTTCTGATTTTCCTCACTCCATACAAAGTCTTTGATGTTCTTCAGTGACTTGAAAAATGACAAGCACTTGTCTCTAGACTTGGAGATGAATCGTCCTAACGCAGCAACCCTTCCTGTGAGCTTCTGAACATCCTTGACAGTTTTGGGGGGTTCCATGTCCAGGATCGCCTTTATTTTATCGGGATTTGCCTCAATTCCCCTCTTCGAGACCATCAATCCCAAGAATTTTCCAGATCCTACTCCGAAAGCACACTTCGTCGGATTCAACATCATCTTGTGGTACCTCAGGACCTCAAAAGCTTCCCTTAAATGGGCTATATGATCAGTCTTTACTAGACTCTTGACTAACATGTCATCAACATAGACTTCCATAGTCTTACCAATAAGATCCTTAAAAATTCTATTCACCAACCTTTGATAGGTGGCTCCTGCATTCTTGAGACCAAATGCCATAACAAGATAACAATAAACACCAAAGTCAGTGATAAATGATACCTTTGGAATGTCCAGTGGGCTCATTACTTACTACGGTCTTCCTCATACTTTCTTCAACCTTGATATACTTCCCTGCCCTCTCTTGGAGCTGCAACATGCTCTCAGGGGGTCGTTTGGCCAAAGACATCTTGAAAAACTCATCCCTAGTTCCTTGTTGCAGTGCTATCATGGCTACCTTATCATCAAGGTCTGGGACTTTTAAAGCCTCCTTTGTAAAACGATTCAGGTAATCTCTTAAGGATTCCTTAGCTCCCTGCACAAGACTCATAAGAGATGCTGAACTTTTCTCATGGACTCTTCCACTGATGAATTGCTTAATAAAAGCCTGACTTAATTCTCTGAATGATCCAATAGAATTTGGGGGTAGGCGACTGTACCATCTTTGAGCCATACCCGACAGGGTTTGAGGGAAGGCCCGACATTTTATAGCATCATCGGGTTGCAGCAGCAGTGCATTAGAGAATGTCCTAACATGATTAGCGGGGTCTCCCGTGCCATCATAGGCTTTGATAGTGGGCATCTTGAATTTCCTTGAGATATGGGCATTCATTATTTCTTCTGTGAAGGGTGGAGTTGGATCATCAGGATCTCCAAGGGGAAGGAGATTGCTTGGATCAGTTCTTGGGACAGCAGCCCTTCTTCTTACCGGACCATCCAGGTCTATGATAGGAGGAGGATTTCTCCCCCTAGGAGGTATGTGGGGTCTGGTGGCTTGGTGAGCCTCCAAATCACGCCTCAGCCTTTGGATTTCAGCCTCATGAGCCCTGATCTTTTCCTGCACTTCTTGGGGATTCGCCCCTGGGGTGCTTTGGGGGCGTTGCCTTCCATCGGCCATTGGCTCTTTTCCAGGACGCCTCCTTCTCGGGGCCACTTCATCATCCGAAGATTCGGAGTCTCTCTCAGTGTATGGACCAGAAAATTCCTGATCCTCAGGGATAGGATCCAAACCTCGTATATAGGGGGGCGACCGCCCTCGTGCGCTTCGCCCAGCATATCCGCTTCCTCCAACCTCAGGATGAAGGGGCATCCCATAAGGGGGGTTAGTAGTAACAATAGTTGAATATTCATACCCGACGGGTCGAGAATTCACAGGTATATGTATTTGTTGAACTTGAGGATTCGTACCTTGAATAGTCGGGGGAGTTGTCCCTTGTGGCTGAGGATGAGTTGCCCCTGTCTGGGCTTCCCCCTGAGTAGATGCATAAGTTGAATGGGGAGGAACCTCCACGGTTGATGAAATCACCTGGGTTGCCTCTAATGGTGTTCCTTCCTCTAGAGCTCCAATTGTTCTCCGTGTTCTCGCCATAGTTGTTGTTGTGTTTCCCACAGACGGCGCCAAATGTTATGGATAAAAAACCAAGGTTATTACTTGCTGTATTTAATACTAAGATTCGGGAGCTCAAGGCCTTTAATGGCTGCTCTCGTGTTTCGTGACTCAATCTGCCTTTACGAGATGCCTACGTATCTCTGTGAATTAGAGAATCAAGCCAAAAAACGTAGTTCTGATTGGTGGGGGTGAGACCCCTTATATAGATGTTGGGAGTCCTTGAATTGGACTTGGTATAGGAGACTTGGTGGGCAAGTCTCATAATTAGAATGGACTTTGGAGTCCTAGATAGTAGGAAACTGATTCCTTATCCTTTTAGGTCCCCTTGAGGCTAATCTCCAAGGATTTATATCCTTATCAGGACTCTTTTCAACATCTGATTTGTCCCTTATTAATTAATTACGAAATTAATTAATAATCAGGGCTTTTGGGCCTTTTTTATTCCATCAGGCCTGATCTGGTCCATCAGGCTTAACCTTTCTGGTATGAGTATCATATATCTTTTTATTGGGCCTGGCAGCCCACAGTTTGTACAATTAATGCAGTATTTAATTATACAAACATAATTTATTTATCCCTATCAATGACACATTCATAAGAATGGGATACAATGATTCTTAGCTGACTTCATCCAACGCACCCATCTACGGGTTTAACCATGTGGAATGCAAAGTTGAAAGAGAAATACAACTTCCCGTGATTATCAGGAAAGAGCCCAGGGAATCCACGTAGATGTTGAACTTTTAGGTTGTTAAGGAAGCCTCTACTTAAAATGCTATCATGGGTAGAACAGGGATCCATGTGTTTAAAGCTGTTCCATCAACCTACCACATGGTACCGAAGTTCCAAACTAGGAATGGTGTTGTAGAAGCGAAAGGAGATCAGAAGATGGACCGCAGTTGCTATGTTGCTACACTTAGGCCCGATGGAACTAGGGGGCAGGTCCTCCCCATAGAAGACATAGATGTCCGAGAGAATGACGAACTGTGAAGGAGGCCAACAGATGACTTAGTCACAATTCTTTTAGACTCCTTAAACTCAGAGAAGGTCACGTTTGCTGGAACATCTCTATATAAGCCCTTGAAAGGCCAATTGACAACTTTTCTATAGAAGAACAGTGATGTGTTTGCTTGGACAGCAGCTGATATGCCTGGGATTAACCCGAACCTTATAACTCATAGGTTAAACATCGATCCAACTCGGAAGGCTGTAAAGCAGAAGAAGAGAAATTATGCCCCTGATAGGCTGGAAGCCATTAAATAGGAGGTCAAGAAGCTCTTAGAAGCCGGATTCATTGAGGAAGTACAATTCCTTAAATGGTTGGCCAACCCCGTAATGGTTAAGAAGGCCAATGGGAAGTGGAGGATGTGCATCGACTTCACTAACTTGAATGAGTCTTGTCCCAAGGACTGCTATCGCCTACCAAGGATTGATACCCTAATCGACGCCACTGTTGGACACGAGATACTAAGCTTAATGGAAGGCTTCAGTGGTTACAATCAGATTAAAATGCATAAGGATGACACCCCCAAGGTATCTTTTATAACTGACTTTGGTGTCTTTTGTTACCTTGTTATGGCTTTTGGACTTAAGAATACAAGAGCTACTTACTAAAGATTGATAAATAAGATAATTTCCCATCTAATTGGGAAGACTATAGAGGTCTATGTTGATGTTATGTTAGTCAAAAGCCTAATCATGGTCGATCATATTAGTCACCTCGGAAGGGCATTTGAAGTGCTGAGGCACCACAAGATGATGTTGAACCCCACCAAGTGTGCTTTTGGTGTTGGGTCTAGAAATATTTTGGGTCAGATGGTCTTTAAGAGGGGAATAGAGGCCAACCCCGACAAGATCAAAGTAATATTGAACATGGAGCCACCACGCTCCATCAAGGACGTTCAGAAGCTGACAGGTTGAATCGTTGCTCTAGGGAGGTTCTTCTCCAAGCCTGGAGACAAATGCTTGCCCTTTTTCAGGACCCTTAAGAAGGTGAAGAATTTCGAATGGACAGCTGAGAGCAAAGGGGCCTTTGAACGGCTAAAGAAGTACATGACTGAAGCCCCATTATTGGCCAAAACAAGTCTGGAGGACATCCTTTATCTGTACCTGGCGGTATCTGAGCAAGCCGTGAGTTCAGTCCTCATAAAAGAAGAACAGAAACTCCAGAAGCCTGTATATTATATAAGCAAGGTGCTCCATGGAGCAGAGCTGAATCACTCCACCATGGAGAAGTTCGCGCTTGCTCTCATTACAGCCTCGAGGAAATTGAGACCATATTTCTAGGCTCACAACATCAAATTCTTGACGGACCAACCTCTGAGGAACATTCTGTTGGGTTCCGAGGCATAAAACGCAGCGGATAAACGTAAATAAAAAAAAAAAAAAATTCAAAACGCAAAAACAGGATCCATGTATAATTGTGGGCAGATTATGGAGATAACGAATCATACCTTTCAAGAGCTTAACTTTCACGAACTCAACGGAGATCCTAACTATCACGCTTTGTGTCTACCTCTCGGAGAAACACCTCTATGGTATCCACACGAGCACCTCCAAGAACGTCTCACGAACTTGGCTACGGAATGGATGTACTAGCCTCCTTCTTGACGATCCAAATTGCCTCTGCCTCTCTTTGCTGCTAGGGTTTTCTCCAAAAACGTACCCCCTCTTTAACCTATCATTATCTATTTATAATGGCTGATTAAAAAGGCCCATAACAGCAAAGCCCAACCCTAGTAGGTATTGGATTAAATAATAAAAACGAATTTCTATTATTTAATTAATAACTAAGTCATACTTAATTATTATGGGCAAAAACATTCCTTTTAATTCGAATTTATATTATCTCAATTAAGTCTTACTTAATTATAATAAAATTCGAATAATCATCAATTAATTTAAATCCATAATTTAAATTAACTATTCCATTAAGTGCTCTATTTGTGCGACCCTATAGGCTATTATTTAATTGGCAATAATTTTATTCTCTAATAAAATTATAAATAATGAGCGGTATCTAGTAATACATCATTGTTACCCAATTAAACAATAATTAAATTGTGATTAGATAAAACCTTTTGTGATTAATGTTTTTAGTGTAATATAATCCCTTTAACCATACATATTATAGATTAAACTCGAAGCATGTTTTTAGTCATCCTCTTCAACATTTAATCCGGGTTTACTTGATCCATGAGTAGACTATCAAGACAAATCATTATTTGAGCATGGCCATGCTTTTATAATCTCACTCAATCAAGAGGCCAATAATATCTCTCCTAATTATAGGAGGGTTAAATCCTTTATCTATCATTCATATTTCGCATACGACTCATGATATACCCGATGTCCACTTTTATCATCACCCTATCAAAAGTAACTTTTAATGTAGTCAAAGTATATTAATCCTCGTATAGAAATATAATGATTTCAAGTCAAAGGATCATTACACCATTATCATTGTGAGTCTTTCTTATGACTTTATTAAACATGAAGAATCACACTGTGGGTCTGTCCAGTACCATGTACTCTCACATGTACCTATGTATTGACTTTAATATCCCCATACTTATAACCAATGAGATGTGGTTATCTTGTCAAATAATATACTAGTCTATCTATGTATTATTATTGTCCTATATAATAATACTCGACTAGGGACCTTTAAGAATATGATATATTATATAATCTCAAGTTCAAGTCATGTACTTAAACTATACAATGTGTATCATGATTCTAAGGACATTTATTATACTAACAAAATATCACAGTAATTAAGGTCATAATAAATACATTTATTGAATTATCAACTGACACTAACAATGTATTACCTCTAGGGCACCTACACTAACAATCTCCCACTTGCACTAGAGCCAACCACCCATATATCTAATACCCATGGAACTAGTGTGACCATCGTGCTTCTGCTGCGACAAGCCTTTGGTCAGTGGGTCTGCAATGTTATCATTTGTGTGCACTTTACATATGTGTATATCACCCATTTCATTAATCTCTCGAATAAGGTGAAATCTCCTGAGTATATGTTTGGCCCGGGAGTGTGATCTAGGTTCTTTAGCCTGTGCAATGGCTCCATTATTATCGCAGTATAGATCAATGGGATCTGCGATCGATGGAACCACTCCCAAATCAAAAATGAACTTTCGAATCTAAACGGCCTCCTTAGCTGCTTCACAAGCTGCAATGTACTCAGCCTCCATTGTAGAATCAGCTACTGTTTCTTGCTTTGAACTCTTCCAGCTTACAGCACCTCCATTTAGACAAAATACAAAACTAGACTGTGATACATATTCATCTCTGTCTGTTTGGAAACTTGTATCGGTGTAACCTTTTACAACGAGTTTCTCTTCTCCTCCATACACCAAGAATGAATCTTTAGTTCTTTTCAGGTACTTAAGAATATTCTTGACTGTCGTCCAGTAACCTTCACCCGGATTAGACTGGTATCTGCTCGTCATGCTCAAGGCATATGAGACATCTGGGCGAGTACATACCATTGCATACATGATAGATCCAATTGCTGAAGCATATGGAACTTTATTCATGTGGTCCTTCTCATCCAATGATTTCGGACACTGGTCCTTAGAGATCGTTATCCCTTGAGACACTGGGACATATCCCCTTTTTGCATTTTACATTCCAAAACGATGCAAAACCTTATCAATGTATGTGCTCTGACTTAGACCGATCATCCTTCCAGATCTTTCTCTATAGATCCTCATTCCTAGAATGTAGGATGCCTCTCCTAAGTCTTTCATGGAGAAATTGCTCCCTAACCAAGTCTTAACAGCCTTTAGAGAAGGTATGTCATTCCCCATTAGTAGTATATCATCAATATATAGTACTATGAATGCCACATAGCTCCCACTAACCTTCTTGTAAACACACGGTTCATCTTCGTTTTGAACAAAGCCATACTTTGTGACTATTTCATCAAAATGGATATTCCATCTCCTAGAGGATTGCTTCAATCCATAAATGGATCGACGTAATTTACATACCTTGCCAGCATTCCTTGGATCGACAAAACCCTCAGGTTGTGTCATGTACACATCCTCCTCAAGGCTTCCATTAAGGAAGGTTGTTTTGACATCCATTTGCCAGATTTCATAATCATGGAATGCTGCAATGGCAAGTAAAATCCTTATAGAATTGACCATAGCCACTGGTGAGAAAGTTTCATCATAGTCAATACCATGAATTTGTTTGAAACCTTTTACAACCAGCCTAGCTTTATAGGTCTGGACATTTCCATCCATGCCCTTTTTCTTCTTAAAAACCCATTTGCACCCTATGGGTTTTACCCCTTAAGGTGGATCAACCAAAGTCCATACTTGGTTTTCGTACATGGAATCTATCTCGGATTTCATGGCTTCAAGCCATCTCTTAGAATCTGGACTGTTCATAGCATCTTGGTATGTGAGAGGCTCATCTTCATCTATGAGCATCAAATCACCACACTGAGTCATGAGAAATCCATATCTCTTTGGCTCATGGCGAATTCTACCAGATCTACGAACAACCTGTGTTTGTTGAGCATTATTATTATTCTGCTCTTGTTCCACTTCAGGTTCAATGCTATTTTGTGGTTCTCGATCTTCATCGAGATCTATAGTTCTCCCACTGTTTCTTTTGGAAACAAAATCTCTCTCCATGAAGACAGCATCTCGAGCAATAAACACTTTCTGCTCAGAAGGACTATAAAAATAATACGCCTTTGTTTCATTAGGGTATCCCACAAAAATGCACTCTTCGGATTTAGGTCCAAGCTTGTCAGATTCTTGACGTTTCACAAACGCCTTACATCCCCAAACTTTCATAAAGTTCATGCCTAACCGTTTCTCCTTCCATATCTCATATGGAGTCTTTTGAACCTTCTTAGTAGGAACACGGTTAAGTGTGAAAGCCGTTGTTTCTAGAGCGTAACCCCAGAAACTAATTGGAAGATCTGCATGACTCATCATCGATCGCACCATGTCCAACAAGGTGCGATTTCTCCTCTCTGAAACTCCATTCCATTGAGGTGTTCCTGGCGGAGTGAGTTGTGATACAATACCACACTCTTTCAAATACTCTCTAAATTCGGTGCTTAAGTATTCACCTCCACGATCGGATCGTAAGATCTTAATACTTGCATCTCCGCCAATTTGCTTCTCTACTTCAACCTTGTATTCTTTAAATTTTTCAAAAGAATCGGATTTGTTCTTCATAATATATACATATCCATATCTACTGAAATCATCAGTAAATGTTATGAAGTAGTAGTAGCCTCCTCTAGCCATTACACGCATTGAGCCACATACATCACTATGTATTAGCTCCAGACGTTTAGTGGCCCTTTGACCCTTACCAGTGAAAGGGGCTTTAGTCATCTTACCAAGCAAACAAGATTCGCATTCTTGGTATGATTCAAAATCAAACTTATCCAAGTATCCATCCTTATGTAATTTGGATATGCGTTTCTCATTTATGTGGCCTAGATGACAATGCCAGAGGTATGTTTGATTTGAGTCATTCATTTTAAGTCGTTTGTTTTCTATATTACAGACATGATTATCTAAATCAAGAACATATAAACCATTAAATAAATGCCCAACACCATAGGTTAAATCATTCAAAGCAAAAGAGCAACTGTTGTTCTTTATTGTAAACGAAAAACCTTTCTTATCCAAAAAAGAAATAGAAATAATGTTTCTGCGAATCACATGCACGTAAAAACAGTCTTCTAGTTCTAAAACAAGCCCAGAGGGCATAGATAAATAATAAGTCCCTACAGCTAAAGCAGCAACTTTTGCTCCATTGCCTACTCTTAGGTCCACTTCTCCCTTAGCCAAAGTTCTACTTCTCTGCAGGCCCTGCACATTTATACAAATGTGAGAAGCATATCCGGTATCAAATACCCAAGATGTAGAAATAGACAAATTGACTTCTAGAACATAAATACATGATCCAGAAATCTGAACTGCTTTCTTTTTCTTCAGATCCTCCAAGTAAATTGGACAGTTTCTCTTCCAGTGACCATATTTCTTACAGTAGTGACATTCACCATTGGCCACACCACCTTTAGGCTTTAAAGCCTGTTTGGGACCTGCCTTTGGCTTGGGTGTAGAATCAGATCCAATCTTCTTCTTACCCTTCCACTTGCCCTTCCCTTTGGCCTTACCTTTATTTACCATCAATATGGGAGCAGGTTTAGCTGTCTTCATGTTGGTCTCATATGTTCTCAACATATGCAACAATTCAGTAGGTGTTTTGTCAAATTCATTAATATTGTAGTTCACAACAAACTGAGTGAATTTGTTATTCAAAGAATACATGATTAGGTCAATACCAGTTTTCAGACCAATCGGGAAACCCAAAGTTTCAAGGTACTCAATGTAACCGGTCATCTTCAGAACATGTGGGCCAACTGCTTCACTTGCCCCTTGTTTGCAATTAAAAATTGACTTACTCATGTTGAACCTTTCTTGACGAGTTTGGCTTGCAAACATGCTTTGCAAGTGCTCATTGATAGTATATGCATCCATATGCACATGCTGTCTTTGAAGCTCAGCACTCATAGTTGCCAACATAAGACATGCAACATCATTTGCATCATTCTCATCCCTTGTGTGTGTTGCTCGTTCATCAGCAGTAGCACCCTCGGGAAGGGGGCCTGGAGGAGGAATATTAATGACATGAAGCTTGCGCTCCTTCCTGAGGACAATCCTCAAATTCCTCTGCCAGTCTAGGAAGTTGTTTCCTCCTGTCAGCTTGTCCTTCTCAAGGACTGGACGTACGGATAGTGTGTTTGTGTTGTTTGCCATTACTCAGTATCTACAATAATAAAAGTGCAAAATAAACATTAGATTGTCTGAGTTAAAATTTTATGTTCATATGATTATGATATATTCATAATATATCTCCCACTATTTTTTATCAAATTAATAGCCCTAACTATTAATTCGGAAAGTATATCCCATAAATCTTTCTAGTGAGCCAAGATCCATAATTCGTCATGTCCTAAGTCAACCACTGGTATCCTTAAAACATGATTATTTAGGTAGACAACAGTTGTCAATTATATCATATATAATTCTTGGATAATTTGGTGAACAACAATTGATCTTATCTATCTAATAGATGTTTAACCAAACTCTATGATTCTAAGTTCATAATAGTTGAATATAACCGTTTATATTCACCTTATTATGATGATTCAGTTAAGTTAGACCCAATGATACAACGTCCGAATATAACCGTTTATATTCGTCACATTTCACCATGATAGATAGGAGTCCCCTGCCACTGACATCCCTTCCCCTTATCGATCTAGGATTCAAAGTGTTCATTCATTGGAAAGCATCTGATTAAAACTTAATATTTTTACTTAGGGATTTTTAATTTAGAACGATCATGATCCCATCATAAAGAGATTTCCAATTTTTCCTTGAATAAAATACTTCAAATCAATACTCGTCAATGGTTTGGTTTCCAGGTAGTGGAGGAGTCACATCGGTCTCACTTAAAACCCACAGCCTTACAAGTTCTATGAACCCGTTGTTGACAAAATCGCCCCATGTCAGAAATAAAGAAAATTTGTATTTTATTCCGTGTTTCATAAACACGAGAATCTCATGATCGTTTGTTAATTTTAAATCTTGAGTCGTTACAGATTTTATCTTGTTTAAAGGCATGGCATGAGTGATGTATCTAATACATACATGCATCATTAATCTAATTAAAACATACATTTTCTACTCTACACATACTATTTATACATCATATGAAAAGTGCGTAAAGTAAATGTGCAATAGTTATGGCCCAATCCTATGTAATCTTTTCAGGCTAATGAAAAGCTCAAGGTCAATCTATGGTGTAAAAATAACTATTACATATGTCTTCTCTATTGCTTCCATTGTCTCCTTGGCCTCCATAGGATGCCTCCTTGTTCCCTTGTCCTTCTTGGATGTTACTTTAAGAATTATACTAATGAACTTACAAAAGAATTCAAGTTACATTTGAGATAAAACAACTACAAATAGAAAATGACATGCAAGTCGTATTTATTACAAACCAAAAGAATAAACCATTACAACTATGGTCTTAAGGCCATAACTATGCACCATGCTCAAATAACCATTAAAGAACATGATAGATCATATAAAGATGACATACTATTTATCACTTATCATGATCCAATCAAGAATAATAAATAAGTAAAGCATATGTCATAAGCACAAATTAAAACGAAACCCTAAACACGCGGATCGACCTCCGCGGTGAGGTCGCTGGGGGGGTTCGAGGGGGGCAGCGAGCCCCCCGATGGCAGAAATTTTTGCAAAATCAAGTATCAGAATACTAGCAAAACATGTATAGAATACTATTCCAGAAGCATGTATCAGTATACACACGATCCATATCCCAGTTACCAAAAACATGTATCAGTATACATATTTTAAGAGATCGCATACATATGAGTTATGGCAGATCTTAAACATACTAGTATCATCATATAGATCATTAACAGATTCATCATATCATCCATATAACATAACTGTTATCATGGCAGACTCATATAACATAACTGTTATCATGGCAGACTCATCACACATGCATACTTGTAAAAATACAGTAAACACGTAACCAAATTAGCCCCTTATACACGTAGCTCTGATGCCATTGTTAGGTTCCGAGGCATAAAACGCAGCGGATAAATGTAAATAAAACAAAAAAAAAATTTGAAACCCAGAAACAGGATCCATGTATAATTGTGGGCAGATTATGGAGATAACGAATCATAACTTTCAAGAGCTTAACTTTCACGAACTCAACGGAGATCCTAGCTATCACGCTTTGTGTCTACCTCTCGGAGAAACACCTCTATGGTATCCACACGAGCACCTCCAAGAACGTCTCACGAACTTGGCTACGGAATGGATGTACTAGCCTCCTTCTTGACGATCCAAATTGCCTCTGCCTCTCTTTGCTGCTAGGGTTTTCTCCAAAAATGTACCCCCTCTTTAACCTATCATTATCAATTTATAATGGCTGATTAAAAAGGCCCATAACAGCAAAGCCCAACCCTAGTAGGTATTGGATTAAATAATAAAAACAAATTTCTATTATTTAATTAATAACTAAGTCATACTTAATTATTATGGGCAAAAACATTCCTTTTAATTCGAATTTATATTATCTCAATTAAGTCTTACTTAATTATAATAAAATTTGAATAACCATCAATTAATTTAAATCCATAATTTAAATTAACTATTCCATTAAGTGCTCTATTTGTGCGACCCTATAGGCTATTATTTAATTGGCAATAATTTTATTCTCTAATAAAATTATAAATAATGAGCGGTATCTTTCGTGATTAATGTTTTTTGTGTAATATAATCCCTTTAACCATACATATTATAGATTAAACTCGAGGCATATTTTTAGTCATCCTCTTCAACATTTAATCCGGGTTTACTTGATCCATGAGTAGACTATCAAGACATATCATTATTTGAGCATGGCCATGCTTTTATAATCTCACTCAATCAAGAGGCCAATAATATCTCTCCTAATTATAGGAGGGTTAAATCCTTTATCTATCATTCATATTTCTCATACGACTCATGATATACCCGATGTTCACTTTTATCATCACCCGATCAAAAGTAACTTTTAATGTAGTCAAAGTATATTAATCCTCGTATAGAAATATAATGATTTCAAGTCAAAGGATCATTACACCATTATCACTGTGAGTCTTTCTTATGACTTTATTAAACAAGAAGAATCTCACTGTGGGTTTGTCCAGTACCATGTACTCTCACATGTACCTATGTATTGACTTTAGTATCCTCATACTTATAACCAATGAGATGTTAATATCTTGTCAAATAACATACTAGTCTATCTATGTATTATTATTGTCATATATAATAATACTCGACTAGGGACCTTTAAGAATATGATATATTATATAATCTCAAGTTCAAGTCATGTACTTAAACTATACAATGTGTATCATGATTCTAAGGACATTTATTATGCTAACAAAATATCACAGTAATTAAGGTCATAATAAATACATTTATTGAATTATCAACTGACATAAAGATTTAAAAGAATAATGTATTGCCTCTAGGGCACCTATACTAACACATTCTACATAGCTCGAAGGCCAACACAAGGCTCATTAAGTGGGCAATTGAGTTAGGAGAATTTGACATCAAGTACAAGCCTCGAACAACCATCAAAGCTCAGGCCTTAGCAGACTTCATGGTCGGATGTACCATTAAAAACTAAGAAGTTAGGGGGCAAGAGATAGTAATCCCAGAAGGGGGAGAGAAAGAGAAGGATGAAGAAACGATCATAAAAGAGTATTCGTTTCTCCATTTTGACGGAACATCCAAAACAAAATCTAGTGGTGTAGGCCTACTCTTACAAAGCTCTAATGGGTTTATGATTGAGTATGCTTTGAAGTTGGACTTTCCAACTATGAACAACGAAGCCGAATATGAAGCATTGATAGCCGAATTAGGCTTGGCCAAAGCCGTGAGGGCCAAAAACCTGAAGGTATGTGGAGACTCAAGACTTGTAATTGCTCAAATTAATAGAAAGTTTGAGGCCAAAGATGATACTATGGCCAAATACTTGAGAGTCGTAAAGGGGATACTGACTCAATTTGATGAATGGTACGCAGAACATGTTCCGAGAGAGGAGAACACTACGACGGATGTCTTGTCCCAGTTCACCCCATCTGAAATCGAGAACTATCCGAGAAGTATCTACTTCCAGGTCTTGAAGACCCCTACTATTCATGTCATAAATCTGATAGCACCGGTTGGTCTGACAAGCTGTTGGATAGATCCAATCAAGACCCACTTAAAGACTGGGTGGCTCCCCGATGATGCCCAGGAGGCACACAAGCAATCGGTTAGAACATTGAGATATTCTTTGATTGAAGGCCTTCTCTACAAAAGGTTCTTTGATATTCCGTACCTGAAGTGTTTGAGACCTCTTGAAGCAAAAGAGGCACTTAAACAAACCCATGATGAGATTTGTTAACAACACTTGGGGTGCAGGGCCCTCGCTCATAAGATAACTCGATTAGGATTCTACTGGCAAACTATGCTAGCCGATGTAAAGGCTTATGTGAAGAAATGCGATAGATGCCAAAGGCACGCTCTAATAGTGTGACAGCCCCTAGAGAGGCTTACATCTATCAGCATACCTATCCCTTTTGCAATGTGGGGAATGGATATACTTGGACAATTTCCTGTAGCATCGGGACAGAGGAAGTTCATTATGGTAGCCATAGACTACTTCAAAAAGTGGATAGAGGCTAAGGCACTAGCCAAGATAACCACCAGCAAATTGCCCAATTCTTCTGGGAGAATGTGATATGCCGATTTGGGATCCCACGCATCCTTGTCATGGATAATGGGTGACAATTTGATAATGGGGAATTCAGAAAGTACTGCGATGATAACAGTATAGAGCTTTGCTTCACCTCGGTTGCTCACCCACAAGTAAACGGGCATGTGGAAGTTGCTAACAGAATCATCCTAGATGGACTTAAGAAAAGTGTTGAACACTTAGAGAACACTAGGGCAGATGAGTTGCTGCCAATACTATGGGCATACCGTACCACCTGTAAAGTGACGACTGAAGCTACCCCATTTATGTTGGCTTACGGAGCCGAGGTCATGGTGCCCCTCGAGATCACTCATGGATCCCCTAGGATCGAAGCTTATGAGCCGGAGACCAACAAAGAAGGCATGAGGCTCGATCTTGATCTCATTGACGAGGTCAGAGATGAAGCCAATTAACGTAATGTAGAGCATCAACGAAGAGCCTCCCTCCATTATAATAGAACGGTTAATGAAAGATTTTTTCAGCAGGGAGATTTGGTTCTAAGGAGGATTGAAGCATCGGGAGTAGGGGAGAGAGGAAAGCTATCCATAACTGGAAAGGACCTTATAAGGTTGAAAAGACATTAGGACGAGGATCCTACAAGTTGGAGACCCTGAACGGTGATGAAGTGGCCCGCACTTGGCACACTTCAAACCTGAAGGTTTATTATGTTTATGAAATTTGTGATGTGTTCCTATTACTTAGTATTAAGTTTATAAATAAGGTCGACGAAACCATCTTATGTAAGGGTTGAACCCATTTCTCAGAGATATTATCTATTTATGCAAGTTTATTTCTATCATCTTGTCTACCAATTTATTTAAGTACGAGCATCTAAAGAATACAAGTCCTGAAGGACCAAGTGCCGAAATTAAAAGAAATGTATGAAATGAAATCGAACGAAATGCATAAATAAAGGTCCCTAAAAAATCACGAGTTAAGTCCTGAAGGACCAATAGGTTACAAACCAATATAGTTCGAATAAACAAGTTCTAAAAATAAGGCCACATGAGGCAATCAAAGCCATGCAAGGCCATACCAGTCACTCATCTGAAGAGCCCTCCTCTTCCTCAACATTCCCCACTCCTTGGACATCTTCCTCCTCGCCCTCCTCTTCCATGTCCGAACTAGCCTCGGAAGATGAGTTGCTGCTCCTTGTAATAGGCTCCCTGATCTTCCCATAAAGGGTTGCTAGGGCCATACCGTTAGAAAGGGAACCCCCATGACTAGATCTAGACTGAGACCGCATATGGGGGGTCTCGGGCAAAGACCTGGAGGCCTGACCGGAAGGGTCCATAACAGCTAGTGACCAAGGGAAAGATAGGAGACTCGGGTCCACGACGTCTGGATACATTCCATAAGCATCATTCACTCACCTCTTCCAATATATGGCCAGGTTAACGGGGTGCATCTCATCATCATGTTCATCCATCATCTTAGTGAACGACGAGGATCTGTGGTATGAGTCCACGAGGTCTCTGCATTCCTTCTTCCTCTTCTCCTCCATCTTGGCGCACTTCCTCTCCAGGGCAGCAATCTTTCCCTCTGCTTCATGGGCTTTGAACTTCCACTCCTCCGAGGATATCTTCATTTTGTTCATAGAGGTTTGCAGCGCTGCATAGTCACTCCTCATCTTGATGCTCTGGGTGGAGGATATAGCAAAGTAAGTATTAGCCTGACAAGGAGAACATTAAAAGGAGTTATAAAAAATCAGAAGGGATAAATCCCCAAACATAAGGCCTAGGCCGACCAGCCTTCGTCTACTAGCATAAAATAAGGCCTTTTAGCCAAGCAGAGCCTCCTGTGAAGGTGTTTCTTATGAAATTTATACAGGTTCCAAAAAAGGTGCTCAAACGAAAAGTTTATACAAGTTAAAGTATGCCTGATACAAGGTGTGAACCCTTAGCATCTCGGCCTAAAGAAGTTTCTCTCCAGAAGGGACATGAATAAGGTTGGGAGGAGTAACATAATTCCTCGACCACTCGAGTGTAATTCCGAACTTCCGAACACTGAGTCATTGTTGGAGATTCCCCAACCAGGTTCCCAGGGGGACCTTGCACTCCCGTCAAAGTCTTTGGTCCTCTTCTGCCCAGATCCGGTTGTTTCAAGGAAAGCGGGAATCTTAGGGACTTGGTTGGCCTGCTTGGCTGTGTCCCGGGCCATTCTTCCCGTAATCGTATCGCTTTTGTTAACCTTTGCGTCAATAGCCTCAGCAGCTGAAACAAGATAAAAGGAGACGGATATAAGAATAAACTTGGGCAAAGTTAAAATAGAATGAAAATAAATACCCTCTATAGAGAGGCCGCTAATGCTAGCCTCAACGAGCTTGGTTTCTGTTATGAACTCCCAATAAAGGGTACTCCAGTCATCATCAATAAGAAGATCGTGAACATGAAGTTCAACATCGAAAAGGTTGAGAATGTAGTGAGAACTATCAACTGAGGAACTGAAGTCACGACTTAAGAATGCTCCTCAGTCTCCACCCTTCGATTCTAAGACCACAAAATTCTTATTCTATTTGTGGTTTGAGTCATGGAGAGAGCTCGTGTTCACTATATGAGAAACATGAGATCTATGCTATATGATGACCCAATCAGGTTTGTTCAGGGGAGAAGCTTTCATCATGAATATACTTTGGAACATCGTTATGCTCAGCGGGATGCCCAGGTCATGGCAACTCGCTATGAAGAGAATGATAAAAGCCCACTTATTAGGGTACAGTTGGCAGGGATGAATTTTGACCTCCGCCAGAAGTCTTGGAATGAAGGGATACGGGGAAACCTTAGCCCTGATTTCAAGGCCACCTTGTGCACAAATAGCCTTTCAGGGCTAAGACTATAGACCCTCTCATTAGGCTTAGCCTTTTGAATCTCTAAGCACTCGGGCCAAGAGTAACTCGACTGAATCTCTTCGACATCCTTTTCACAGAGCATGCTCCTGTGATGAAACACATCAAAATAGACGATACTTGGGTACTCGTCCGCCTTCTCATCCAACATGCTCTTCAGGCTGTTAGAACAACATTTAATGGAGAAAGGAGAAATGAGAGTTATACCTTGTAGAGTGCGAAGAGTAGCCCTCTTGTGCATAGCTTCCTTGGTAGAGAAAGAGGACTTGGTAGGACCCTGGCCTTGAGACATCTTCAGAAAGCTTGAGAAGGATTGAGAGCTTGTGAAGAGTTTGAGAATTTGAGAAGTTGAGAAATGGAAGTGTGAATGATAATGAACACTTCTCATCTTCTTTTATAGGAAAAGTGCGACATACTGCAATAGGTCATAACTCTGCCTGGTTCGCGTTAGCAGGTACCTCTCGAAAGAACACCGAAAATGGTGGATAAAAATGATCGAAAAGTGGGAAATGATGACTTAAAAAATGAATAAAGTGATGCAGGACACCATTTACCATATCAGTCTTCCGGAATTGGCCTGGCTGAGACTAAACATAAGTCATTAACCTTAGCTAAGGTCTGATTATGTTAATCACCATGATTAGAAAAACTTATAAAAGTTAAAAAAGGATTAGCTTTTCAGCTAAATAAGTTCTGTGAAGGCCAGAGTGCTCACGAGCACTGGAATAGAACGTTCTCCTCATGACGGATCAGACTACCCTGCTGGAGACTCCCAAGGTCCATCAAGAGTATCCCTGACTGACCAGGATATAAAAGAAGTCCATGTGGCCGACCAGGAGCATCTGTAGGATAGCCTGGAAGGCGTCAATGTCCATTAAGACTAGTCCTGGCCGACCAACTAACAAATAGGGGCCTACTGGCCGACCAGGAGCTGTCAAAAGACACCCGGGAGGGCCCCAGGCTTTATTAAGAGTAGTCCTAGCCGACCAGGCTACAAAATGAAGCCTTGAGGCCAATCATGAGCCTCTGTAGGAGAGCCTTGAGGCCTTCCAAAGTTGTTCTGGTGGCTCCCTTGAGAAATTTTGTGCGAATTCGTAAAAAGGGGTTGACCTCCAACGGAAACAAGTTTCGTGAAGACTATAATGTCCACGAGAACGAATTCCATGAAGATCAAAATGAAAGCAAGAACAAGTTTCGTGAAGACTAGAGGATTCACGAAAATAAGTATCATGAAGAGTAAAGCGTTCACCATGACGAATTCAGAAAACTTTTCCCCCCGGCCGATCAGACCTCCTTGAGAGTGGCCACAAGGACTATCAAGACCAAGCCTGGACGACCAGGCTACAGTTGGGGCTTTAGGGCCGACCAAAAGCTCCTAAAAGAGAGCCCCGAGGCCTTCTGAAGTTGTTCTCGAGACCATCCTAAGAAGTCTCTTGAAGATTTCTTGAAAAGATTAACTCCCAGTGGAGCTACGTTTTGTGAAGACTAGAACATCTATGAGAATGAGTCCGTTGGAGTAGAGAACATCCAATAAAACAAGTTTGGACAAGTTCAATGAAGTATAAGACTTCCTAAAGAACAAGTTCAATAGAACACAGAATGTTAGGTAAGAATGAGTACAAAACGTTCGATAGAAAGAGTACGGAACGTTCACTGAAGCAAGCGTAGCAGAACCCTGAGGAACTCTAGGGAAACCATGAGATTAATTCCATAGATAATTAAGAGTAAGAATAGCCTAGCAAAGAGCACAAAAAGCTTGAGTCTGAGTAGGAGATTCCTAAAAAAATGGAGCCCTGGTCAGCAAGGAGCAGGAGGACCTTCCCCTGGCCGACCAGGAGGTGGCCGATCATATGAGGCCGATTAGACCACAATTGAGGGCATGTGGTCGAGCAGAGCCTCCTGCAGCAGGAGGTCCTACTCGGCCCCGGCGATCCCCTGCGAAAATTTTCAATTTTTTTGTAAAAGTGGAAATAATCAGAAAAAATTCGATTTTTTTTAAATATTCACGATTTTAGGATTAAGCCCCAGGTAGGGACGATTAGTGAAAATTAGCCCAGATTAGGGCTGGTTAGTGTATAGTAAGCGTAATTAACCTGAATCAGGGGGAATTAGTGATTCTTGTGATGAAATTAACCCAGATTAGGGCCGTTGAACCTATTTACTCTCGTGATTAGTGTGAATTAAGGATAATTAGTGTCTTATGCATGTTGATTAGTCCTGATTAGCGTTGTTTAGGGTAGATTAGCCTCAATTAAGGTCAATTAATGCTTTCTAGCTTAAAATTAGGCTCTTTTAAGCTTAGTTAGCAGCTTGTACATGGAAATTAGCCTCGATTAGGGCCGATTAGCCCCGATTAGGTCCACTTAGCAGCTTTCAGCCTATAATTGTTAGGGTTTATACTGAACTATTCGTTTGAAGTATATACTATTATAATAATCATTTGAGAATCTTGAATGCATGTTTTCACATTGTCTCTATATTATATATTATAGACAATCTAGTATCAAATGGGATAGCACAAGATTAGATTATTAAACTCCTCATATAATATAATAAAGGTTCATAGTCTAAGTGGTGTTAGACAAACCACTAGAACGGCTGTAGTATTATTTATATTAGTTTGTCTTGACTATTAAATAATACTAATATACTTTGTGTATATTGAGCAGGATCAAATTTAGAATTATTCACTTATACTGATTAACAAAGTGAATTAAGATTCTTTGTTATTAATATTGCTTAGGTTCTTAATCCAGATATAGTGATTGACACGTGTATATTATTTACAGTCTTTGATTTATATATGAGATAATTGTTTTGAATTAAATCATTCTATTTTGGGTAATGGAATAATATACATGGTGAATATTTCATGTTGAAGGAATCCATGTCCTGATATTATTCGAGTTAATGATGTCCCCTTGAGAGCTCAAAAAGATTTAATTATGTGAAACCCAACATGTGGATTTATTCCAATATAATTAAATAAAGGTTGAGGGGATGATCAAAGATAAAAAAAATTAAATAAATAAATTATCAGTGATTCATTTAATTAATGGACATGTGTTATTTTAAACATGGGGAATTTAATAAGCAAATACTAAAGGAGCCGAATTAATTAAATAAATAAATTACCGGAGTTAGGTGGGTAGTGCAATATTAATTATTTAGTGGAATTAATTAATATTAATGATATTGGGCTTGGCCCATGATATCATTAGAAGGCCCGACCTAATTTTCTCCTTGATCCCTATTGTAGCCTATAAATACTCATTATGCCTCCATGGAGAAGGGTTCTAAAAAATCCAGGGTTCATGGAGGCTCAACCTTGAAGGATCGAAGGCCACACTTCATTCAAGTGAGTATAGGTATACAATAGAAGATTTTGGATTAGAACCGCTTGCGCCGTAGCGATTAAGGTTAATTCTCTTTTCAAACTCGAATATTTTCATATCATATAACGTAATACCATGATTCGATTGTCCCAATAATTGGCATCATGATCTAGGTTATAGATTTAGTGTTATATGATATGATGTCCATGTTGTAATTATATTTGCTTGTATATAGTGGGAGGCTTGTATTGTTTCTGTGATGTACGTTGTTATTTAATATTATGGCCATGGTTTTAATTATGTGTTTGGATCCCACATGGTTTATTGTGGTTGTATATTAAAATCATGAGGGTTGATCATGATAGTTTTTAATTTTGATTTCTGTTTTGATTGTAATATTGTAATTTGAATAGAATAGATTTTTCTGTTGTATTTATCGTATGTAATTGTTTGATCAACGAAGATGCGAGAAACATAGTTCTTTCGCTGCTACATGTTGTTTTCTTTGCTGCTTCATTGTTTAGACTACAGATTTTGCATACGATATCCGATTGGGGCGACTAATACCTTTTCAGAAACGGCAGAACGAGACCTACAGGCTGAGATGGAGACCATCTCCCATTTTTAAAGACCACCCTGAGTTCGTTTAGGTAGTCAAACAGGCGCCTGAAGATTTTTAAAATTTTTCAACGGATGAATTTGAAGTTTTTCTTCGGGGCCATAATAATGGATGTATATTATTATGTTTTACATAATTTTTACTTATCTTTATTATTGCTACTATGTGTTCTGTGTTTGTGTAGTTATGTCATGTGATACTAACTCTTAACATGCTAGAACGACATGGATATAAGGCTATTTTATTGTGCTTTAATTATGATGAGTATACTGTTAAGTTATGTGTTATATGTATTGTTATTATGATACATGCGGAATGCGGAAAATTGACAAAGGACGATGCTTCTAGATAAAATCCTTAAAGTAAATACTAAGTGAGAGAGGAAATTAATATGAAATTAAATCCCATGGTCTCCATTATTGTTTTTATGTAATTTAACATAAAGACAAATATAAATTATATATACGTCACCCATCTTGGCATGTAATTTATGGTGTCTAAAATGGTAAAGAAATTGCTAGAACAAACTTCTTAAATTAATAACGAATATTGGAAGGTATGCATGACACCCATCGTGGCATACCAAGTTTCATAGATTTCGAATAATTATAGGATACCCTTTTGATATTAAATATGGCGAATTCTGGCTAGGAATCGGGTAGCTGTGAATTCTTCGAGACCTGCTAATTAACCATATTTAAGATATCAAATGGTGGCATCTGGTATAATTATGGTTAATTTTAGATTTGATGATGGTATATACTTAGCTATGAAAAATAATATAGACCACCCCAACGTGGCGTATTATTTAGTAATAGGACCGAAATAACATTTAAACAAATTTAGGTGGTATACATGTCACATATCGTGGCGTACCAGAAGCTTATGGTGTTTAAATGTTAACGCATTAATTTTAATAATTGTTTGAGGAACCAATAGATCTTAATATTTAATGCACCCTTTATTTTTGTGTTATGTGATTTTTTTTATATGCATGATTCTCAGGATACAATGGGCTTTAATCCACTGTTCCCCATACTTAAGGATAACAAACTTACCAGACCTAACTATATTGAATGAAACAAAATTTGGACATTGTGTTGACTGCCGAGGAGTACAAGTTTGCACTTATGAACCCAAGCCAGATCATCAATCTGCTAATGCTCCTGAAGTTGAGAAAGAGTATTATAAGCGGTGGATTAAGGTTAATGAGATGTTGCAATGTTATATTCTGGCAGCAATGTCAGGTGTTTTGCATCATCAGCATCAGTCTATGGCCACTGTTGGGGATATGCTCTTTAATCTCAAAGAACTTTTTGAAGATCAAATAGGGCTTCTAGGCAAGTAGCCATGAAGGATTTAATGAACACTCGGATGGCTAAAGGAACGCCTGTAAGGGATCATGTTCTCAAGATGATGTCACATCTGAATGAGATAAAGATCCTTGGTGCTGAGCTTGACGGGGAAACCTAGACTGACATTATCCTTATGAGCTTGTCAAAGAGTTTTGAGCAGTTTTGCTTGAATCACAACATAAACAAGAGGTTGTATAGTCTTGCGGAACTTCTGACAGAACTTCAGGCAGCTGAAGGATTATTTCGGCAGAGTGTTCAAGTGAATGTGGCTGAGAAAGTTTCTTCCTCTAAGCAGAAAGGTATGAAGAGGAAGAAAAAGGCTTAGACACAGAAAGCTGTGAAGGCAGTGGGAGTTCAAGATGGTGTGAAAAAGCCTAAGGGAAAGTGCTTCAGGTGCAAGCAGTCAGGTCACTGGAAACATGATTGTCCTCTTCCTAAGAAGATAAATAATACTGGAATGTCTCTTTCTCTAGTTACAAAAATATATATAGTGGCTATATTTACGAGCACTTGGTGTGTAGATACAGGAACCACTGATCATGTTTGTAATTTTATCTAGGGGTTCCAACTAACTAGAATGCTTAGAGATGGTGAGATATACGTGTTCATGGGAGATGTTACGAAAGTAGCAGTAGTTGCAGTAGGAGTTATTCATTTATCTTTTGAATCTGATAGGATTTTGGTTTTGAACAATTGTCTTTATATACCTTCTTTTAGAAGGAATCTAATTTCAGTTTCTAAGCTTGTTATGGATGGTTATAATGTTTGTTTGGATCTTAGTGTTTCAATTATGATGAATAAACAAATTATATGTTCTGGTACATTGCAAGACAATTTGTATATAAATAATTCTAGTCAACCTGCACTGCAACTACAATATAGGAAATTGAACAACACATCTTTTACCTCTACTAAAAGAAAGGAACCTTTTAATTTGAACCAAACATATCTGTGGCACTTGAGATTGGGTCATTAACTTGAGGAGGATTCAAAGACTGGTAGTAGACGGGCCTTT
The DNA here is from genome assembly GCF_009905375.1 of Apium graveolens. Classification (NCBI taxonomy): domain Eukaryota; kingdom Viridiplantae; phylum Streptophyta; class Magnoliopsida; order Apiales; family Apiaceae; genus Apium; species Apium graveolens. The sequence goes on along the minus strand of NC_133655.1, from coordinate 50,089,747 downwards.
AAGCTCATTGGCAGTGGAGCCATTTCCAGTTTTTGAATCCTGCTTGGAAGGTAAAATGACTAATAGGCCTTTCAAGGCAAAGGGGAATAGAGCCAAAGAAATGTTAGAATTGGTTCACACTGATTTATGTGGACCCAAGAATATCCAATCAAGAGGTGGTTATGAGTATTTTGTCACATTCATTAACGATTATTCTAGATATGTAAGCTTAAAAGGTCTATTTATGGACTTAAACAAGCTTCTAGATATTGGAACATTCATTTTGATCAGGAAGTCCAGTCGTATGGTTTTGATCAAAGTCCAAGCGAAGCATGCCTATATAAAAGATGTGAGGGAAATGCAGTGGCTTTTCTAGTGCTATAAGTTGATGACATTTTACTCATTGGAAACAATGTTAAGATGTTGTCTTCAATAAAAGCATGGTTGTTCAAATAATTTGAAATGAAGGACTTAGGTGAAGCAGCATACATCTTTGGGATCAAAGTTATAAGGGATCGCAAGAAAAGGATGCTGGCTTTATCTCAGGAGCCTTATATAGATGACGTATTAGCTCATTTTAACATGCAGGACTCCAAGAAGGGTAATTTACCTTTCAGAAATGGAGTTTCTCTATCAAAGAGTCAGTGCCCTTCGACACCTAATGAGATAGAGAACATGAAGGCAGTTCATTATGCTTCGGCATCTGGAAGCCTAATGTATGCTATATTATGTACGAGGCCTGATATCTATTTTTCCGTGGGCATGGTTAGCTGATACCAGTCAAACCCAGGATAGGAACATTAGAGTACAGTAAAAAAAATACTCAAGTACCTGCGTAGGACTAGGGAGTATATGTTAGTTTACAAGTCCTCAGATTTGTTGCCTCTGGGATATACCGATTTAGATTTCCAGACAGATAAGGATAAAAGAAAGTCCACCTTAGGATGTGTTTTTACTTTGGGAGGTGGAGCCATAATATGGAGGAGTATGAAGCAGAAATACATTGCAGACTCAACCATGGAAGCCTAGTATATGGCAGCCTCTGAGGCAGCCAAAGAGGCTATATGGTTCCGAAAATTCATGCTGGATTTGGTTGTAAATCCTAATTTGCCATGACAAATCACAATTTATTGTAATAATACTGGTAATGTGGCGAATACCAAGGAGCCACGGGCCCATAAGGTAGAAAAACACATAGAGCATAAGTATCACCTAATACGACAGTTTGTTAAGCGATGAGATAATATTGTGGCTGATATAACATCAAAGGATAACCAGGCAGATCCTTTCACGAAGAGCTTACCAGCTAAGGCTTTTCAGGAGCACGTGGAAGCGATAGGAGTCAGATACTTGGTCACATAGTTATATAGTTGGTAGTGGATTGCTTTTAATAAACACCGATATACTCAAAGAATAGCTTGAGTATAAGTGGGAGATTATTAGGGTTTATACTGAACTATTCGTTTAAAGTATATACTATTATAATAATCTTTGAGAATCTTGAATGCATGTTTTCACATTGTCTTTATATTATATAATGTAGACAATCTAGTATCAAATGGGATAGCAGAAGATTAGATTGTTAAACTCCTTATATAATATAATAAAGGTTTACAGTCTAAGTGGTCATAGACAAACCAATGGAACGGCTGTAGCATTATTTATATTAGTTTGTCTTGACTATTAAATAATACTAATATACTTTATGTATATTGAGCATGATCAAATTTAGAATTATTCACTTATACTGATTAACAAAGTGAATTAAGATTCTATATTATTATTATTGCTTAGGTTCTTAATCCGGATATAGTGGTTGACACGTGTATATTGTTTATATGCTTTGATTTATATATGAGATAATTCTTTTGAATTAAATCATTGTATTTTGGGTAATGGAATAATATACATCGTGATATTGACTGTTGAAGGAATCCATGTCCTGATATTATTCGGGTTAATGATGTCCCCTTGAAAGCCTAAAAAGATTTAATTATGTGAAACCCTGCAGGTGGATTTATTCCAGCATAATAAAATAAATTAATTAAATAAATTATCATTGATTCATTTAATTAATGAACATGCGCTATTTTAAACATGGGGAATTTAATAAGCAAATACTAAAGGAGCCTTGATTAATTAAATAAATAAATTACCGGAATTAGGTGGGTAGTGCAGTATTAATTATTTAGTGGAATTAAATAATATTAATGATATCGGGCTTGGCCCATGATATCATTAGAAGGCCCGACCTAATTTTCTCCTTGATCCTTATTGTAGCCTATAAATACTCATTATGCCTCCATGGAGAAGGGTTCTAAAAATTCCAGGGTTCATGGAGGCTCAACCTTGAAGGATCGAAGGCCACACTTCGTTCAAGGGAGTATAGGAATACAATAGAAGATTGTAGAATCGCTTGCGCCGTAGTGATTAAGGTTAACTCTCTTTTCAAACTCGAATATTTTCATATCATATAACGCAACACCATGATTCGATTATCCCAACAATAATTAACCTTGACGAAGGTTCAGGGGGTGATAAATACTCACTTTTTAGTCCCTATTAGGACCATTTAGTGTTAAACACTATCCAAATAGCCTGTGCAAAGGCCTCAAGTGTGTATACTCGCACTCTGTAAGTCGTTATAAACGTGTAGGTCGCTCCACACTTTACGATAAAACACTGATACCCATGAATGGTCAATACCCATGAATGGTCAATACCCATGAAGGACCGATATCCATGAAGGGCCGATACCCATGAAGGGCCGATACCCGAGAACGGCCAAAATACCCCAAGTCGCGAAAAGACCAATATAACTTCCACGAAAACTCGAGCAGTATTCCCGGAAATTGTGGGGAAAATGATATGGACAGAAAATATATCATAAAGACACATTAAATTTCATCTTAGTTACACTTGGGCTTCCTTTCTGAAGTCCAGTACAGACCAGTCTGGTCCGAACTCGTAGGAGACTCATGAATGCCCATGTAGACAAGGCCCACTAGCAGAGGTCGTCAAGGTCCACGAACACAAGTTGTTCATGGACTAGGACCAATACGGATGGAAGAGCAGAGACATGTGTCCCATATGGACTCAAAGTCCAACGCAGAAGGTTCTGGAGTTCCTACCCTTAAAGGACTCCTAATCGCCATCTAAGTTGGAGACTTGTCCATCAAGTCTCCCAAGACAAGTGTAACCCTAGACTCACCTATATATAAAGGGCTCTACCACTCAACCTAGAACTACGTTTTTGGCTTGATTCTTTACCACACAGAGATATGTAGGCATCTTGCAAGGACCGATAGTCTCAAACGCAAGAGCAACCATTAAAGCTCGAAACTCACAAACCCTAGCATTAAATACTAACGCACCCTAGTTTTTGTTCCACAATAAATAAGATTTTGTTATTAAAAAAAACTTATTATAGAAATAATTAATACAATTTGTTACATTCATACCAGTGCCATGAAATTCCAAACCTCAGCCTAACCTTCATTAATATAATTCTAGATGCTCGAGTATTAGTGATTGAAACAATGTCTGAAATTAAAAACAATACATTTAACATAAGTTAGGCATAGTGTAAAGTTTTAATTACATTTTTATCTAAATATCATGAATGAAATCTAAGGGCTTACATCTATCCATCATAACTTTTGCACTTGACAGAATAACTATGACCCACGTGTCTAAAACATCTTCGTATCAAGGTGTTATACTTTCAGTTAATATAACCACTATATTCATTTTAATAGAGTACCTTGTAACAATTAAGTTATTGTATAATTAGTTAATTTATCATATTTATAACTTATTGATTAGAACCTGCCATGATAAAATTAGAATCTTATAAGAGGTTTGAGTCAAAATATCCGGTTCATGTTAATCATTGGTTGTAGATGTTCAACTATTCCAATAACATTTGAAAAATGACATGTTGAAATATAAAAAAAACAATATATTTGATATGATTTCTGTATAAGATAAGTGTCGAGAAATATAATCATATCAATGACGAATTACGGATTAAAAGCATATTCAACCAGATTTATGGCCAAAGTAGAACTTGCACAAATTTGAAAGTGTATGTTGGTAAGTTGGCATCTTCGTGATTTTCATGAATTAAATGGATCATGGTTGAATTTGAAAAAAACGATTTTTACGGTAGATGGAACAGGTCAGAAATTTCCAGTCACATGCGTAGTAAAGAAATTAGATATTTCATATTATTGTCCCTCAACAATTTTAATTCCCAAAGCATTCCATAAGTCTGCCCTAACAAAAGCCTGCATACGAGAATGTTGACAAACAGGGAAAATAAATTGCTAGAAATGTTTATTTTTACTATGAATGTTTATGAAAATAATATTAAAATATGCATATTACGTGATTTACTCAATCGTCCAAAGGAATTATATTACAACCAATGAAAACTCCTTATTTAGTCTTGAAAGGCCACGAAATGGTAACATAGACTCGTACTCTAAAATTGGTGTTGTACATATCGAGTGAAGAGATCGAATGAAAGGTATTCGGCTCTTTAAGAAAATTGGTTTGTGAAAAATAGACGTGACACTAAACATAACTATGCAAGAACTAATATTAACTAAAAGCCGATTACTAACTCATAATTCTTTGAGAATCGCCTGGACAACGTATCTTTAGAAGCTCTGAGTTACAATATATTACAACATGGCAATTTAAATATAAAAATGCTACAAATTTAAAAGTTTATTTCACATCTAAAAATTTAATTTTGAGATATGAAAATACTTTTTTTAATTAGTTATCTTTATATAAATAGGTGGAATGTAGTTTTTGATTAATTGGCGAATTCTTAAATTAAACATAAAATTGTTATAGTCATAGTATATTACAAAAAAGATTATTACATTATTAATCACGAAGATACAAATTGTAGTAATTTGGTAAAAATTTTCAAGAAATTTCATGTAAAATTAACATGAATTTTTTTGCTTTTATTTTATATCAATTTACACAACAATCACGAAAATACTAATTGTTAAATTTTAAAAAAATTAGTTTAGGAATGAAGTGTGGAACACACATCTAATATTCAGCTTGAATTATATATATTTGTCAATTAGTTATCTTTATAAAAGTTGGTGAGAATTAATTGTCAGTTTTCACTTGAGTTCATAAATACATGTATAAGTTGTTGTAGTCATATCAATATAAAAAAATATTATTACATCATTCATCATCAAGATAGTAATTGCACAAATTTCCTAAAATTAGTTAAGGAGTGAAGTGTAGAAGATATATGAAAAACTTTGTTTTTATTTTATATCAATTTACACATTAATCACCAAGATACTAATTGCGTAGATTTTTAAAAAACTAATTTAGCAATGAAGTGCTGAAAACACATGTAATCTCTTACTTTAATTTTGTATATTACTTAACGGGTTACTATTATAAAAATATATGAGATGTAGTTGTCTCTTTTCTCTTGATTTGATAAATTTTTATAAAATAGGTGAGTTGTAGAATTAAGCATAAAATTGTTATAGTCATAGTATTTTTGAAAAGAGTATTACATTTTTAATCACCATATACTAATTGAACTAAGTTTCTAAAGTTAATTAAGGAAACTGACATGTATTGAGTGGTTGTCCAATTAATTTAATTGTAGTCTGACATATGATATACTATATTGTGATGAAATATGTGCAAGATGTGTTTGAATCAGTACTTACGTCATCGTCGAGGAAGATGAGATTTGGGCCTTTAAACCCACCCGTTGTGATGTTGAATCCAGGTCACATCCTAATCAAGCGTACTTTGATTCTCCAACTTGTCTTATTTTTTTAAAAGAAACAATACGACTAAAGTGGGAACTTGCATTATGCATATGATGAACAAAAGTGTTTGTTATTGAGATAAGTTTTTTTAATATGAGTTGAAAATATGTGTAGAGTTCTTTATATAGGATAAATATAATTGCCAGCATTAATTCCATGCATATATTACGTTGATTAGATGATGCAATAATTACATTTTTGAAGATTCTCTTTATTTCTTATTGGTTAAATTTGTTTTATGTCAAATATCATAAGATTACATAAATCGGTTGTCAGTGGTTAGAACTCAAAAATCACTCAAATATCAAATTAATGTGAGTTGATTGAGTAGAATAATTTATTTATAAATAAAAAATAGTTGTCAACATTAATCACACACAATATTTACGTTAATCGTATAGTTGTCAAAAATATGAGCTAACACATTAATTAAATGAAAAGATACATTCAAATCCGAAGATTGAATAAATCATGCACTTGATTTATGATTAGTTAAATTTGAATTTTTGTTTATGACTTGTTGGAAATCAAAAAAATAATGCCATGATTAATTACATGCAAGATTTAAGTTAACACACATTATTCCATAATTATAGGTAACACATTAATTATACGAAAATATACAGTTAAATATGAATATTACGTAAATCATGCGCGTGATTTATGTTAATCGTATAGTTATCAGAAATGATCGTCAACACATTAATTAAAAGAAAAGATATAGTCAAATATGAAGATTGAATCTGACAAAATAATAAAATAAATAAATTTGAAGATTGAATAAATCATGCGGTGATTTATGATTTATTAAATTTGAATTTTTTGTTGTGATTGGTTGGAAATCAAAATATATAATTATTGGGATTAATTATATACAAGATTTAAGTTAATGCGCATTATACCATAATCGTAACTAACACATTAATTATATGAAAAGATAGAGTTAAATATGAAGATTAAGTGAATCATGCGCGTAATTTATGATTAGTTGAATTTTAATTTTTTGTTTGTGTTTGGTTGAAAATCAATCGAATATCACATAACTATAATACATGAATTCAGATTTGTTTCAATATTACACAAAAAATTTATATAAAAAAAGAATTGATTGAAATGTTACCATATATTACAACATGAATATTTAAATATAAAAATGCTACAAATTTAAAAGTTTATTTCACATCTAAAAATTTAATTTTGAGAAATGAAAATACTTTTTTTAATTATTTATCTTTATATAAATGGGTGAAATGTAGTTGTTGATTAATTGGTGAATTCTTAAATTAAACATAAAGTTGTTATAGTCATAGTATAATATAAAAAAAATTATTACATTATTAATCACGAAGATACAAATTGTAGTAATTTGGTAAAAGTTTTCAAGAAATTTCATGTAAAATTAACATAAAATTTTTTCTTTTATTTTATATCAATTTACACAGCAATCACAAAAATACTAATTGTTAAATTTTAAAAAATTAGTTTAGGAAAGAAGTGTGGAACACACATCTAATATTCAAATTGAATTTTGTATATTTATCAATTAGTTATCTTTATAAAAGTACATGAGAATTAATTGTCAATTTTCTCTGGAGTTCATAAATACATGTATAAGTTGTTGTAGTCATATCAATATAAAAAAGATTATTACATCATTAATCATCAAGATAGTAATTGCACAAATTTCCTAAAATTAGTTAAGGAGTGAATTATAGAAGATATATGAAAAACTTTGTTTTTATTTTATATCAATTTACACAGTAATCACCAAGATACTAATTGCGTAGATTTTTAAAAAATTAATTTAGCAATGAAGCGCTGAAAAACATGTAATCTCTTACTTTAATTTTGTATATTACTTAACGGGTTACTATTATAAAAATATGTGAGATGTAGTTGTCTCTTTTCTCTTGATTTAATAATTTTTTTTATAAAATAGGTGAGTTGTAGAATTAAGCATAAAATTGTTATAGTCATAGTATTTTAGAAAAGATTATTACATTTTTAATCACCATATGCTAATTGAACTAAGTTTCTAAAATTAATTAAGTAATGCAGTGTAGAACTTGACATGTACTGAGTGGTCGTCCAATTAATTTAATTGTAGTGTGACATATGATATACTATATTGTGATGAAATATGTGCAAAATGTGTTTGAATCAGTACTTGCGTCATCGTCGAGGAAGATGAGATTTGGGCCTTTAAACCCACCCGTTGTGCTGTTGAATCCACGTCACATGAACTTTGATTCTCCAAATTGTTTTATTTTTTTAAAAAATAATATGACTGAAGTGGGAACTTGCATTATGCATATGATGAGCAAAAGTGTTTGTTATTGAGATAAGTTTTTTAATATGAGGTGAAAATATGTGTAGAGTTCTTTATATAGGATAAATATAGTTGCCATCATTAATTACATGCATAAATTACGTTGATTAGATGATGCAATAATTATATTTTTGAAGATTTTTTTCATTTCTTATTGGCTAAATTTGTTTTATGTCAAATATCATAAGATTACATAAATTGGTTGTCAGTGGTCAAAAATCACTCAATAATCAAATTAATGTGAATTGATTATGGAGTAAAATTATTTATTTATACATAAAAAATAGTTGTCAAAATTAATTACACACAAGATTTACGTTAATCGTATAGTTGTCAGAAATGAGAGCTAACACATTAATTAAACGAAAAGATACATTCAAATCTGAAGATTGAATAAATCATGGACGTGATTTATGATTAGTTAAATTTGAATTTTTTGTTTGTGACTGGTTGGAAATCGAAAAAGATAATTGGAAGAATTAGTTACATGCAAGATTTAAGTTAGCACACATTATGCCATAATCATAGCTAACACAATAATTATATGAAAATATACAATTAAATATGAATATTACGTAAATCATGCGCGTGATTTATGTTAATTGTATAGTTATCAAAAATGATCACCAACACATTAATTAAAAGAAAAGATATAATCAAATATGAAGATTGAATATGACAATAAAATAAAATAAATAAATTTGAAGGATGACAAAATCATGCGGTGATTTATGATTGGTTAAATTTGAATTTTTTTTTTGTGATTGGTTGGAAATCAAAAAATTTAATTATCGGGATTAATTATATGCAAGATTTAAGTTAATGCACATTGTACCATAATCGTAACTAACACATTAATTATATAAAAAGATAAAGTTAAATATGAAGATTAAATGAATCATGCGCGTAATTTATGATTAGTTGAATTTGAATTCTTTGTTTGTGTTTGGTTGGAAATCAATCGAATATCACATTACTATAATACATGAATTTAGATTTGTTTCAATATTACATAAAAAATTGATATAATAAAAAGAATTGATTGATATGTTACAAAATTTTAACAAAACATAAGATAATATTTCAAATGTCACATTTTTGTATCATTTTAAATTATAAATACATGTTTATTCCGGAGATATGATTTTAATCTACATAATAAAATATAGAGATTTGATTGGTAAATTATAGAGATTAAAAAAAATGGTGAAATCCAAAATTGTTGATTTATGAATTATAGATTTTTTTGCCAGAAAAATAGAATACTTTCATTAATTAAAATCATTCTCAAGAACATGAACAATTTCAGGAGGGACTTTATGAGCCATCCAGATACGATCACGATCAGCTACAGAATAACTACAACCTATAAAGGCATGGGCTAAGTTATTCACTGACCGCTTAATAAACTTAAGGATAACACCTTCATCTTTAAGATCATTCAAGGGCTCTCTGCACTCGTGAACTACAGCTCCCAAATATGAAGACATGACTGCACTACCTCGAATAGCTTGAATAACAGCGAGGCAATTAGACTCAACTTTGACATCACTTAATTGCTTCATTTTGATCCAACTCAATGCCTCCCTAATTCCCATTTTTTAGCATATTCTGGTGATGGATAGCCTTCCTTGCACCTTGAACAAGCTTTAATAAACTCTCCCTTGTCATTCCTTACAGCAAACGCATAGGTATATCCGTTGGAAGTTTCATTAACCACTGCGTCAGTATTAATCTTAGTCTTGTTTTCTGTCGGAGGCGTCCATAGCTCATCACCATCGTCTAGGTTTACTAGACCCCTTGAACGATCAAGGAATTTACCCTGAGCTTCTTTCCATTGACTAAGTACCACTCTAGCTGAGTTTACGGCTTCTGATACTTCCATACATTTCTGATTCCAAACAAAGTCGTTTCTGCATTTCCAAATTATCCAGCATATCATAGCTCCCAGTTGACATTTCTCGCTACTCCACTAATTAAAAATTCCCAAAGCCCATTCACCAAAAGACTCATGTTCATTGCTATTGGTATCAACTCCCATCGTATTCCAACATAACCTTGCAAAAGAACATTTCAGAAACACGTGTGTCACACTCTTAGCTACACAGTTACACCGAAGACACTCTTCTGTTACGTTTACATTCTTGACTCGAAGTACGTCCTTTGTTGGGAGACATCCTGTTATGGCTCACCACATAAAGGTTTTTATTCTTGGTGGAACTTGTAGATTCCACATACGCTTCCAGAAGCCAGTGTTACCAAATAAACTTTCCTGTGGCTTTGATTCTTGCATAAAGATATATGATGACTTTACTGAGTATTGTTCATACCTTTCCTTTCTCTAATACCAGTTGTCTTCGACACTGCTTGATATAGGAATAGATAAAATATCAGAAGCATCTCGTTCAGTAAAAATATCTTTTATAAGATCTTCATCCCATCTTCTTTCACCTGGAACCATCAATGCTGAGACTGTTTGACTTTTTATAGCCTCATTTTCCGTCATAACATACGGGTTTGTAATGTTTGACAACCATGGTTCATTCATAATTTGCACCGTACTTCAATCTCCTACCCTTCTCCCCAGACCTTGTCGTATAATGTGCTGTGCCGCTAAAATACTGCGCCATACAAAGCTCGGGCTTGCACCCAACTTAGCTCCAAGAAAACTTTCAGTGGGGTAGTATTTAGCTTTAAACATCCTTGCCACCAAAGAATGTGGCTTTGTAACCAACTTCCACCCCTGTTTTCCTAATAAAGAAACATTGAATACGTGAAGGTGTCTGAAACCAAGCCTCCCATATAATTTTGATACACACATCTGCTCCCAACTCATCCAATGTATACTCTTTTCTTTCTTCCCCAATTTCCACAAGAATTTACGCATCAACTTTTCCATATTCTTGAACATTTCAAGAGGCAATAAGAAGACATACATTGCATATGTAGGAATAGATTGTTTTACTGTCATAAGAAGAATCTCCTTGCCTTTAACAAACTACCATCCCAGCTCTGAATTTCGCTCCGCACACGATCTTTCAAATATCCCAGCACTGTCATTTTATTTCTGCTTATACAGTTTGGTAAGCCAAGATACTGACAGTTCGAGTCAGCCTCATGGAAACCTAGAATTTCCAGAACTGTCTCCTTTGTTTCTTACTGCACATTTCGACTGAAAAACATGTTAGACTTGCTTGTGTTTATTTTATGCCCAAATGCTTGCTCAAAGATGGCTAGAGTCTCCATTACTTTCCTAGCTTCGTCCTTAGTGGCGTGACAGTATATGTAACTATCATCCGCAAAGAACATATGAGGCACCGATGGTGCACCTCTTGCTACTTTGATTCCCTTTATTAAACCACATCGTTCATATGATTTAATAAGGGTAGACAAACCTTCCACACATATTAAAAACAAATTTGAGGATAGGGGATCACCTTGATGCAATCCCCTTTGAGGTACCAAACTCTCTACCATAATGAGTAATTTTGTAACGGGCTATCGTGACACACTGCATGAATAAATCTGAAATTTCATCAGCAAAACCCAACTTGCTTAACATAGCTCTGACATAACTCCACTCTACCCTATCGTATACTTTGCGTATGTCGAGCTTCAAAGCCATCCAACCCTTTTTACCCCTTGTCTTACGTCTTATGTAAAGCATAATTCAAATGAAATTAAAATGTTGTCTGAAATTAAACATCCTGGAAGGACAACACTTTGTTCCTCGGAAATAATGTCATCAATGACCAGTTTCAGCTGATTTTCTAGCACCTTAGAAGCTATCTTGTACATGACATTGCACAAAGATATTGGTCTAAGATCAGTCATATGTTGAGGATTTTTCTTCTTTGGAATAAGAACAATATTTGTGTCAGTATATTGCTCTTCAAACCTGCCAGTCACAAAGAAACGTGTCACCATCTGTATTACATCTCCTCCCACCGTTTTCCAGTATTTGTGATAGAACCCTGGGCTCATCCCATCAGGCCCCGAAGACTTTTCAGAATGCATATGAAAGATAGCCTACTTAACCTCCTGATCTTCAATAGGCTTCATTAAGGCTACGTTCTGGCTGTTTAGGATCTTATTGTCAATGCAATTAATCACTGCTTGGCAACACGACGCAGTTGAACCAAACAAGCTGTTGAAATAATCTAGCATCAAGTTTTGAAGGCATCCCTCCCAATCCACCTGTTCACCTCTCTCATTTAACAAGAATTTTATCTGATTGTTTTTTCTTCTCGCTCTAGCTGGGACGTGAAAGAATTTACTATTTTTATCCCCCTCCTTCGACCAAAAATTCTTCGATTTTTGTTTCCAAAAGATCTCTTTCGAATGAGATTTTTTGTCAGCTCGTTGTTTGCTCGTTGGTTTCTTTGAATGGCCTCCCTGTCCATTCTTCCCTTAGTTGCCCTGATTTCCCTCTTACAATTACTTATTATTTTTTTGAATCCAATAAAGTCCTATCCCCAAGCTGATACCTCCTCCATACACTTGCTCAACTTCACTGACAGAGTTTTGTTTTGATTTTTATGCCATGAATCCTCCACAATAGTCTTGCAAACCGGTTCTCTCAACCATGCATTCTCAAATTTTAGCTTTCTATTTCTCACAGTGCTGCTAGAGTGTGTTGCATTCCTGTAAAATCAAAAATCCCTTATGTCAGGAACTTTCCAACCAAATACAGTTTTGGATCTCCTATGGATTGATGTTCCGTGGGCGTATCATCTTCAGTTTCGCCTAAAGCTATGCCTCATTCCTCCTCTTCGTCCAAACTTATTTCATACATTGCTTGTGTAATATTCTCCATGGGATTTATATTGAACAAATCTTGTATATGATTTACGTATGATTATAGATAGGATAAAACCAGAAACTCACCAAGATGAATTACTGACAAACTCTAACCATGACATATGCCGAGACTTACTACTCAATATACACGTTTAGGCAGCAAGAAATGGACTCAAATATTGTGATACTATTATAGATTTGTTAATAATGAGAAAAATCAAAATTGTAGATTTGTAAATTAGATATTTGTCAGTAATGGTAAAATTTTTAAAAAGGAAATGATTTTGTAAAGTTGTAAGTAATGTTTAAATGTCAAAAGGGAAATGTATATAGTTGTTAGCTAACATATTAATTAAAAGAAAAGGTACAGTCAAATCTGAATATTGAATAAATCATGCGCGTGGTTTATGATTGGTTAAATTTAATTTTTTTGTTTGTTATTGGTTAAAAATCGAAAAAACTATTGTTGGGATCAATTACATCCAATATTTAAATTAATGCGCATTATGCCATAATCATAGCTGATACAATTAAATATGCATATTAAGTAAATCATGGGCGTGATTTGTGATTGGTTAAATTTGATTTCTTTATTTGTGTTTGGTTGGAAATCAGTTGAATCTCACATTACTACATTACATTAATTCTGATTTGTTCGAATAGTACACAAAAAAGTGATATTATCAAAAAATTGATTGATATGTTACAAAACTTTAACAAAACAAAAGACGATGTTACGAATATCACATTTTTTTAATATTATAAATAATAAATATAAGTTTATTCTATTGACATTATTTTAATCTACATAAAAAAATATAGAGATTTGACTTGCAAATCATAGAGATTTATAAAAAAATTGGTGAAATCTGAAATTGTTGATTTATAAATTATAAATTTGTTAGTAATGAGAAAATCTGAAATTATAGATTTGTAAATTAAATATTTGTTAGTAATGGTAAAAAGATCAAAAATAAATTATTTTGTTAAATTTGTAAGTAATGTTAAGTTAAAAAGGAAAATATTTTTGAATTTGAATTTGAATTTGAATTAATGATAAATATATATACATTAATTAGAAATAATACAAATAATATATTTTTATTGTAATTATGTTAAAAAATTTAGTTCTAACAATTGACGTGAATTTTTATTAATAAACTCATCGAATGATAGTGAAGTAAATAATAAATGGGACATTAGATGACAATAAAATTTGCAAAGATGACATATCTCTTATTTTAATCCTTCTACTTTAGAAGATAAATTATTGAACTCATTAAATGATTAAGTGAAATAAATTTTAGACAAAAGATCACATTAAAAAATTTAAAAGCTAATGCTCATAATTAAATTTGGGTTTTATGTTCTCAAAAAAGGAGCGAGTTTAATATTTCAAATAATGACATTAAAATACTACAACTTAGTTAAATTGTAATAAACTTTTTCGTACATAGTACTTTTTACTCTATATTTCTTTTTAGTATTTCTGTTGCCTAAGAGGATATGGAGACCAGCCGGTGAAGTGACACATGAGAGAGCAACATAAAGATGACCATGATAGAAAGTAGGACCGGGAAGATACACACCATCCTTTTCCAAAGACTGACCATGACTTTTTTTAATCATCATTGCAAAACAAACTTGCAACGAAAACGGTCTCCCTTAAATATGAAATGCCACTTAGAGTTGCTTTCATTTGATGTTGTGGTAAACCTCTGAATAATATGCGTAGCTCCTGCATGACTTCCGGTAATTATCTCACATTCAATAAATTCAATGGTTTGTACGATTCAATGGTTTCTTCGAATATAACTCCAATAAATTCAGATTCATCAATTGCGTTGTGTACAAGTGAAAACTTTCGACGTAGATCATGGACAGCTTCATAGTCTAAATCTATATAGTATTTTGAGGATCCAAATAAACTGATTTGCATTATACCTTTTTATAAATATACCAAAGATAAAAAAAATTGAATCGTTGTTGATAAGTTGTTAATAGGATATATAGTGATAAATATAAATGTAGATGCATGTTTCTTACTGTTGTAGGTTGTGATTTTACAGCCGGTAATAATTATTATATGAGCATGACCTTGTAGACTTTCTACATTAGCACGTTCCCACGCCGTGACCCTAGCTCGCAAGCTAAAAAATTAATTAAAAATCATAAGTGAAAAAATTGTCGATGTTCGAAAATCATATTTAATCTTATATTTACTTGTCGTCAACAATGTCAAACATGAAGATATTCTTTATTCCATTGTGGGTGTGGTGCGAAGATGTTGTACCCGGACCCTAAAAAACGCCAATAACATCTGGTTTGAAGAAAGATGAGATGTTCAATTATAATAATATAAAATGAAACTTAGATAATTTATTTACTAAAAAAAATACTTGCAAGAATTCTCGATTCACCGACTCGTGTGTGTAAACATCCAAGAGAGACTAATTCAAACTTGTGACGGGGAATCATCTCATCCTCTTTTGTTATCTGCTCTATCTTTGTATATTATTGGAAAAATATACAATTTTTATTACTAGCTGGGGAATGGTTGAGCCTAGATTCTACAATAGTAAAATTGGAAAGCGAGTAAAGATGTCCTTCCGTAGGTTCCGCATCTTGACCGTTACAAAAATCTGGACCAGCATAACCATGAATGTGAGTTCTCTGCATGTGACAGAAACAATTAATTAAATTGTTGTACGACATATGGATATAGTATATTGTGATAATTTATGTGCACAATATGTGGGTATCAGTACTTACATCGTCATCGAGGAAGATGAGATTCAGGCCTTTGAAGTCACCCGTTGTGCTTTTGAATCCAGGCCACATCCTAGTCAAGCATACTTTGATTCTCCAACTTGTCTTATCGGTTGTCAAAGAAACAATACGACTAAATATTTGTTATTGGGAGAATTTTTTAAATGTGAGTTGAAAATATGTGTAGAGCTCTTTATATAGGAAAAATATAGTGGTCAGCATTAATTACATGCATAAATTACGTTGAGTAGATTATGAAATAATTATTTTGAATATAGTATTTATTTCTGATTGGCTAAATTTGTTTTATGTCAAATATCGTAGGATTACATTAATCGGCTGTAAGTGGTCAGAAATCAGAAGTCTCTCAAATATCAAATTAATTTGAGTTGATTATGGCGAAGCATTATTTGTTTACAAATAAAAATTAGTGGTCAACATTAATTACACGCAAAGATACAATCAAATCTGAAAACTATATCGACTTTAATTACACGCAAGATTGACGTTAATTGTATAATTGTATTTAGTTATACCTAACACTCTAAATAAAGGAAAAGATACAGTCAAATCTGGAGATTGAATAAATAATGCACGTGATTATTTATACATGCATGATTAAAGTTAATGCATATTATGCCATAATCATAGCTAACTCGTTAACTATATTAAATGATATAGTTAAATATAAAGATTAAGTAAATCATGTACGTGATTTATGACATATCAATTTTGAATACTTTGTTTGTATTGGTTAAAAATCAACGGAGTGCCACATTATTACATTAAATAAACTTAGAATGTCACATTTTTATATTATTATAATTTATAAATTATAAATACTTGTTTATTACGGAGATATAATTTTAATCTGTCTTATAAAATATAGAGATTTAAAAAAATTGGTGAAATCCGAAATAGTTGGTTTATAGATTATAGATTTGTTAGTAATGAGAAAATCCGAAATTGTAGAATTATAAATTAGAGATTTGTTAGTAATGGTAAAAAGTTCAAAAAGGAAATGATTTTGTTAAATTTGTAAGTAATGTTTACTGTAACACCATTTTTTTGTAATTAAGCAACACTAGCATATGTAATGTAACAATATATGTATAATATATATTACACTAGAATAAGCAAAGGTAACATTTAATTTTAAATTTTTTGAAATGTATGCAGCTTAAAGAACAATCCCATAATCAACAAAACATCAACCAAAGTTGCATACATAAGAGTCTCAGCTCTCCAAACCAAACTACTAGATAATATAGTCAATTCTCCAAACCATACTATTAATAAGAGTATGGTTTGACATAACTTCCGCATTACAAGGATTAATGCATAAACCAACTTCTTCATAATGGTGTAGCGAGTCTCAGCATCATGTAACCTCTTACTCACATAGTACACTGGTGACTGCTGTCCATTTTCTTCCCTTACCAACACGAAGCTGATTTGAATACTCAGAAACCGCGAAGTACAAAATTAAAGTTTCTCCAGCCACCGACTTTGATAACATGGGAGGATTTCCCATCTGTTTCTTTATCCTCTTAAATGCCTCCTAACACTATGTTGCCCATGCAAAGTCTTTCCTCGCTCCTTTGATTGCTTTGAAGAATTCTTTGCATATGTCAGATGATTTGGACACAAAGCAATTTAATGCAACAATCCTTTTAGTCAAGCTTTGCACTTGTTACACATTCGCGGGAGATTTTGTGTCGAGCCAAACTTTGATCTTTGCGGGATTAGGTTCAATTCCCTATGATTGATAATGAATCTAAGGAACTTGCCCAATTCAACACCAAACACACACTTTTGCGGGTTCAACTTCATGCGGTATCTCCTCAAGATGTCGAACTGTTAGTGTATACTGAAAATATATATTTGAAGTATGTACATTTATTTCTGGCCAGTTTATTTGAGAATTATTTGAATGTTTACATGTTGTCTAATATTATATATTGTGAACAATCTAGTATCAAATGGGATACAGAATATTAGATTGTTAAATACGGTTATATAATATAATAAGGTTCACAGCACAGGTGGTGTTGGACAATCCACTGGTATGGCTGTAGTATTATTTAGATTAGTTTATATTGACTAATAAATAATACTAGTATACTTTGTGTATATTGAACAGAATCAAATTTAGAATTGTTCCCTTAATACTGATTAAGAAGGAGAACTAAGATTCTATGTTATTATTAATGCTTAGGTTCTTAATCCAGAAATAGTAATTGACACGTGTATATTATTTACATGCTTTGATTTATATATGAAATAATTCTTTTGAATTATATCATTATATTTTGGGTGATGAAATTATATACATGGTGGATATTATTTATTGAAGGAATCCATGTCCTGATAATATTCGGGTTAATGATGTCCCCTTGAAAGCTCAAAAAGATTTAATTATGTGAAACCTTGCAGGTGGAATTTATTCTGGCATAATTAAATAAAGGTTGAGTGGATGATCAAGGATAAAAGATATTAATTAAATAAATTATCAGTAATTTATTTAATTAATGGATATATGATATTTTAAACATGGGGAATTTAATAAGCAAATAATATTGGAACCGAATTAATTAAATTACGGTATTAGGAAAGGTAGTGCAAATATTAATTCTTTAGTGGATTGAATTAATATTTAATTACATTGGGCTAGGCTCAAGATGTAATTAGAAGGCCCAACCTAATTATCCATGGTCCCTATTGTAGCCTATATATATTCTTATTCTCTTCTTGCATGGGATTGTGTGAAAACATATTGTAGCCACCAAGGAGCAAGAAAAGGGGATAACTTGAGATGACGGAGGCCACACTTCGCTCAAGGGAATTTGGGAATACAATAGAAGAGCGTGGAATCAACCATTAACAAGGTAATCCTCTTTTCGTAATCTTTATCATAAAACGTAGTAACACCCTAAGTCCGTGGTTCCCAACAATTGGTATCAGAGCCTGGTAATGGGTTCTACGTTTTATGATATAATGTCCATGTCGTAATTATATATGCGTGTATATAGTGTTTTGCTTGTATTGGTTTTGATGCAGGTTGTTAATCCACTATTATGGCCATGTATATTTTAATTATGTGTTTGGATCCCACGTGGTTTAATCGTGGTTAATTTCTATTTTGGTTTCCACGTGGTTTAATCGTGGTTGTAATTTACAAGAGGGTTGATCGTGTTAGAATAGATTTTACAAAATTAGTTTTGTATTAGATCTATTTTTTTTGTAATAGTTATGTGTGATCGGAAATCAATTCCGGTAGTTTTTTTCCCGCTGTGCGATTGCTGGGGCTGCTGGGGCTGCTGGGGCTACTGGGCAGCTGGGGTTGCTGGGGCTGCTGGGGCTGTTGAGGCTGCTGGGGGCATCGGGGCGCGCTTGGGGCATATTTTTTTTGAGAGCTGGATGTTTTTCAAGGGCCATAATAGTGGAAAATTTATTTTAATTTTTTCCATTAAATTTTAATTATTGCTTTAATTTATTGATTATGTGTGTCGTTAATTATGTGTGTAATTCTTTTAAAATTGCATGTTTAACTTAATTAGGACGACATGGACATAAAATTTATTTATTGCTTTAATTAAATGTTATATGTGTTGGGAACCACGGACTTAGGGTGTTACTACGTTTTACGATAAAGATTACGAAAAGAGGATTACTTTGTTAATGGTTGATTCCACGTTCTTCTATTGTATTCTCAAATTCCCTTGAGCGAAGTGTGGTCTCCGTCTTCTCAAGTTATCCTCTCTTCTTGCTCCTTGGTGGCTACAATATGTTTTCACACAATTGCCAAGCAAGAAGAGAATAAGAATATATATAGGCTACAATAGGGACCATGGATAATTAGGTTGGGTCTTCTAATTACACCTTGAGCCTAGCCCAATGTAATTAAATATTAATTCAATCCACTAAAGAATTAATATTTGCACTACCATTCCTAATACCGTAATTTAATTAATTCGGTTCCAATATTATTTGCTTATTAAATTCCCCATGTTTAAAATATCATATGTCCATTAATTAAATAAATTACTGATAATTTATTTAATTAATATCTTTTATCATTGATCATCCACTCAACCTTTATTTAATTATGCCAGAATAAATTCCACCTGCAGGGTTTCACATAATTAAATCTTTTTGAGCTTTCAAAGGGACATCATTAACCCGAATATTATCAGGACATGGATTTCTTCAATAAATAATATCCACCATGTATATAATTCCATCACCCAAAATATAATGATATAATTCAAAAGAATTATTTCATATATAAATCAAAGCATGTAAATAATATACACGTGTCAATTACTATTTCCGGATTAAGAACCTAAGCATTAATAATAACATAGAATCTTAGTTCTCCTTCTTAATCAGTATTAAGGGAACAATTCTAAATTTGATCCTGTTCAATATACACAAAGTATACTAGTATTATTTATTAGTCAATATAAACTAATCTAGATAATACTACAGCCATACCAGTGGATTGTCCAATACCACCTGTGCTGTGAACCTTATTATATTATATAACCGTATTTAACAATCTAATATTCTGTATCCCATTTGATACTAGATTGTTCACAATATATAATATTAGACAACATGTAAACATTCAAATGATTCTCAAATAAACTGGCCAGAAATAAATGTACATACTTCAAATAAATATTTTCAGTATACACTAACAATCTCCCACTTATACTCAAAATATTCTATGTGTACATCAGTGTTTATTTAATCCACTATTACATAAAAATCTATGTGTCCATCCATCTGACTCCTATCGCTTCCACATGCTTGTCAAAAACCTTGGTTGGCAAGCTCTTTGTGAAAGGATCTGCTCGGTTGTATTCTGATGATATGTGAGCCATAACTATATCCCCTCGCTTTACGATTCCTGGTATGAGATGATACTTACGTTCAATATGTTTAGCTGCTTTGTGGTCTCGCGGTTCCTTTGAATTTGCCACAGCACCAGTGTTATCACAATACACCGTCAAGCTCCTAGGCAAATTAGGTACCACATCTAAGTCCAAAAGGAAGTTCCTGAACCATACAGCCTACTTGGCAGCCTTAGAGGCCGCCACGTATTCGGCCTCCATGGTGGAGTCTGCAATGCATTTCTGCTTTACACTCCTCCATATAACGACTCCACCTCCCAAAGTAAAAACATATCCCGAGGTTGATTTCCTCTTATCCCTATCTGATTGGAAATCTGAATCAGTATATCCCAAAAGAAATAGATCTGAGGCCTTTTAAATTAACATATACTCCTTAGTCCTTCTCAGGTACTTGAGTATAGTTTTTACTGCACTCCAATGTTCCTGACCTGGGTTCGAATGATATCTACTAACCATGCCTACAGCAAAGCAGATGTCAGGCCTCGTACATAACATAGCATACATTAAGCTTCCACATGCTGAAGCATAAGGAACTGCTTTCATGCTCTCTATATCCTTAGGTGTCGAAGGACACTGCTTCTTAGATAGAGCAACTCCATGCTTAAAAGGTAAAAAACCTTTCTTGGAGTTCTGCATGTTAAAATGAGCTAATACTTCATCAATGTAGGGCTCTTGAGATAAAGCCAACATCCTTTTCTTGCGATCCCTTATAACTTTGATCCCAAGGATGTATGCCGCTTCACCTAAGTCCTTCATGTCAAATTTTTTGAACAACCATGCCTTTACTGATGACAACATCTCAACATTGTTTCCAATGAGTAAAATATCATCTACATATAGTACTAGAAAAACCACTGCATTACCTTCACTTCTCTTATACACGCACGATTCACTTGGACTTTGATCAAATCCATATGACTGGACTGCCTGATCAAAACGAATATTCCAATCTCTAGAAGCTTGTTTAAGTCCATAAATAGACCTCTTAAGCTTACATACCAGATGCTCTTGGCCTTCCTTAATGAATCCTTTTGGTTGCTGCATATAGATGGTTTCTTCAAGACTTCCATTAAGAAAAGCTGTCTTGACATCCATTTTTTCAAATCTTATAATCGAGATGAGCTGCTATAGATAAAAGAATACGGATTGACTTAAGTATGACTACCGGTGAAAAGGTTTCCTCATAATCGATACCTTCTTTCTGAGTATACCCTTTCGCAACAAGTCTTACTTTCCAGGCTTTCACCTTTTTATCTAATCCCCTCTTTTTCTTGTAGATCCACTTACATCCAATAGGTTTTATACCTTTGGGTGGTTCCACGAGCTCCCAGACCTGATTAGAATACATTGATTCTATCTCAGATTCCATCGCCTTTTGCCAAAGATCTGCATCTTTGTCTTGTACTGCCTCTTCGTATGTACGGGGATCATCATCATGTTCACCAGGGACCAAGTCTGAAGACTCTCCCAAAAACATGAATCTATCAGGCTATTGAACAACCCTCCCACTACGACGAGGCACTGGTGCGGTATTAGTGATAGGTTGTACATTATGTTGTGGTTGTTCTACTTGTACTACAGCTTCATGGGTATTATTTGTCCCTCCCACTAGTTCCTCTAAAACGACACTACTCATGGGTTTGTGATTCATTATATATTCCTCCTCCAAGAATCTTGCATTGGTGCTAACAATGACATCCCGATTCTTTGGACTATAAAATAAATATCCTTTCGTTCCCATGGGGTAGCCTACAAACAACCTTACTTCTGTATGAGATTCTAAATTAGTCGCGTTCTTGTTCAGCACATGTGCTGGACAACCCCATATTTGAATATGTCTTAGACTCGGTTTATCCCCGGTCCACAATTCTAAGGGGGTTTTAGGAACCGACTTAGAAGGTACTAAGTTCAGAAGATAAGCTGCTGTCTCTAAGGCATGTCCCCAAAACGACTTGGGTAAATCCGAATAACTCATCATCGATCTAACACTCTCTAAAAGAGTCCGGTTCCTTCTCTCTGCTACACCGTTCTGCTGGGGTGTGCCTGGTGCAGTTAACTGGGATTCTATCCCATTTTATGATAAATATTCCCTAAATTCTCCAAGCAAGTATTCGCCACCACGATCTGATCGTAGTGACTTGATACTTTTATTAAGTCGCTTCTCCGTTTTAGCTTTGTACTCTTTGAACTTATCAAAGCACTCAGACTTACGGTGCAACAAATAAACGTACCCATATCTAGAATAATCATCAATGAAAGTGACGAAATATTCATAACCACCTCTTGCTTGGATATTCATGGGTCCACATAAATCAGAGTGAACCAATTCTAACAGTTGTTTGGCTCTATTCCCTTTTGCCTTGAAAGGCCTATTAGTCATTTTACCTTCCAAGCAGGATTCACAAACTGGAAATGGCTCCACTGCCAATGAGTTTAAAGACCCATCTACTACCAGTCTTTGAATTCTCCTCAAGTTAATATGACCTAATCTCAAGTGCCAAAGATATGTTTGGTTCAAACTAGAAGGTTCCTTTCTTTTAGTAGAGTTAGAAGATGTGTTGTTAAATTCCCTAAATTGCAGTTGCAGTGCTGGTTGACTAGGATTAATTATATACAAATTGTCTTGCAATGTACCAGAACATATAATTCATTTATTCATCATAATAGAAACATTACGATCCAAACAGACATTATAACCATCCAAAGCAAGTTTAGAAACCGAAATTAAATTCCTTCTAAAAGAAGGTACATAAAGACAATTGTTCAAAACCAAAATCCTATCAGAACCAAAAGATAAATGAATAACTCCTACTGCAACTACTGCTACTTTCGTAGCATCTCCCATGAACACGTATATCTCACCATCTCTAAGCATTCTGGATAGTTGGAACCTCTGCATAGAATTACAAACATGATCAGCGGCTCCTGTATCTACACACCAAGTGCTCGTAGATATAACCGCTATAAATGTTTCTATAACTAGAGAAAGAGACATACCATCATTGTTTATCTTCTTAGGAAGAGGACAATCATGTTTCTAGTGACCTGACTGTTTGCATCTGAAGCACTTTCCCTTAGGATTTTTCACACCACCCTGAACACCCACTGCCTTCACAGCTTTCTGTGTCTGAGCCTTTTTCTTCTTCTTAATACCTTTCGGCTTAGAGGAAGAACCTTTCTCAGCCACATTCACTTGAACACTCTGCCGAAATAGTCCTTCAGCTGCGTGAAGTTCTGTCAGCAATTCCACGAGACTATACTGCCTCTTGTTCATGTTGTAATTCAAGCGGAACTGCTCAAAACTCTTGGACAAGCTCATAAGGATAATGTCAATCTGGGTTTCCCCGTTAAGTTCAGCACCAAGGATCTCTATCTCATTCAGATGAGACATCATCTTGAGAACATGATCCCTTACAGGTGTGCCTTCAGCCATCTGAGTGTTCATTAAAGCCTTCATGGCTACTTGCCTAGTAGCCCTATTCTGATCTCCAAAAAGTTCCTTGAGATTAAAGAGCATATCCGAAGCAGTGGCCATAGACTAATGCTGATGCTGCAAAACACCCGACATTGCTGCCAGAATGTAACATCGCGACATTTCATCAGCCTTAATCCACCGTTTATAATACTCTTTCTCATCTTCAGGAGCATCAACAGCAGGCTGTTCAGGCTTGGGTTCATAAGTGCAAAACTTGCACTCCTCAGCAGTCAACACAATGTCCAAATTTCGTTTCCATTCAATATAGTTAGGTCCGGTAAGTTTGTTATCCTTAAGTATGGTGAATATTGGATTAAAACCCATTTTATCCTGAGAATCATGCATAAAAACATCACATAAATAAGGGTGCATTAATTATTAAGATCTATTGATTCCTCTAACAATTATTAAAATTTAATGCACTAACATATAAACACCATAAGCTTCTGGTACGCCACGATGTGTGACATGTATACCACCTAATTTTGTTTAAATGTTACTTCGGTCCTATTACTAAACAATATGCCACGTTGGGGTGGACTATATTATTTTTCATAGCTAAGTGTATACCATCATCAAATCTTAAATTATTTGAAATCTATGGAACTTGGTACGCCACGATGGGTGGCGTGTATACCTTCCAATTATTCATAATTTTGCCTTGAATAGAATACTTCAATTCAATATTCATCAATGGTTTGATTTCCAGGTAGTGGAGGAGTCACATCGGTCTCGCTTAAAACCCATAGCCTTACAAGTTCGATGAACCCGTTTTTGACAAAATCGCCCCAAATCAGAAATAAAGAAAATCCGTATTTATTCCTTTCAAAATTTATTAATTTACGAAGTTTGTTCTACTAATTTCTATAACATTCTAGACACCATAAATTACATGCCACGATGGGTGACGTATATATAATTTATATTCGTCTTTATATTAAATTACCTACAACCAATAATGGAGACCATGGGATTTAATTTCATATTAATTCCCTCTCCCACTTAGAATTTTTTTTATTAAAATTGAGGAATTTTAAAATTAAATGGGGCCCTATGTTGTTATAATTATGTCTAATCATGCATTCAAAATATACACATAATTTTAGCAACATATAACATTTAATTAAAGCAATAAATAAAATTTATGTCCATGTCGTCCTAATTAAGTTAAATATGCAATTTTAAGAGAATTACACACATAATTAACGACACACATAATCAATAAATTAAAGCAATAATTAAAATTTAATGGAAAAAATTAAAATAAATTTTCGACTATTATGGCCCTTGAAAAAAAATCCAGCTCTCAAAAAAAAATCTGCCCCAAGCGCGACCCGACGCCCCCAGCAGCCCCAGCAGCCCCAGCAGCCCCACCAGCCCCAGCAGCCCCAGCTGCCGCAGCAGCCCCAGCAGCCCCAGCTGCCGCAGCAGCCCCAGCAGTCCCAGCTGCCACAGCAGCCCTAGCAGCCCCAGCTGCCGCAGCGGCCGCAACGCGCGCGCCTGTTGCTTTTCTGTGAGTTTTGTTTTGATTTTGTTCGATCCAAACATCAACAGCAGCCCCTTGTAATCGCACAGCGGAACAAAAAACTACCAGAATTGATTTCCGATCGCACATAACTATTACAAAATACCCGGAACAATTACAAAAAAATAGATCTAATACAAAACTAATTTTGTAAAATCTATTCTAACACGATCAACCCTCGTGTAAATTACAACCACGATTAAACCACGTGGAAACCAAAACAAAAATTAACCACGATTAAACCACGTGGGATCCAAACACATAATTAAAATATACATGGCCATAATAGTGGATTAACAACCTGCATCAAAACCAATACAAACAAAACACTATATACACGCATATATAATTACGACATGGACATTATATCATAAAACATAGAACCCATTACCAGGCTCTGATACCAATTGTTGGGAACCACAGACTTAGGGTGTTACTACGTTTTACGATAAAGATTACGAAAAGAGGATTACCTTGTTAATGGTTAATTCCAAGCTCTTCTATTGTGTTCCCAAATTCCCTTGAGCGAAGTGTGGCCTCCGTCTTCTCAAGTTATCCTCTCTTCTTGCTCCTTGGTGGCTATAATATGTTTTCACACAATTGCCAAGCAAGAAGAGAATAAGAATATATATAGGCTACAATAGGGACCATGGATAATTAGGTTGGGCCTTCTAATTACATCTTGAGCCTAGCCCAATGTAATTAAATATTAATTCAATCCACTAAAGAATTAATATTTGCACTACCTTTCCTAATACCGTAATTTAATTAATTCGGTTCCAATATTATTTGCTTATTAAATTCCCCATATTTAAAATATCATATGTCCATTAATTAAATAAATTACTGATAATTTATTTAATTAATATCTTTTATCCTTGATCATCCACTCAACCTTTATTTAATTATGCCAGAATAAATCCTACCTGCAGGGTTTCACATAATTAAATCTTTTTGAGCTTTCAAGGGGACATCATTAACCCGAATATTATCAGGACATGGATTCCTTCAATAAATAATATCCACCATGTATATAATTCCATCACCCAAAATATAATGATATAATTCAAAAGAATTATTTCATATATAAATCAAAGCATGTAAATAATATACACGTGTCAATTACTATTTCCGGATTAAGAACCTAAGCATTAATAATAACATAGAATCTTAGTTCTCCTTTTTAATCAGTATTAAGGGAACAATTCTAAATTTGATCATGTTCAATATACACAAAGTATACTAGTATTATTTATTAGTCAATATAAACTAATCTAAATAATACTACAGCCATACCAGTGGATTATCCAACACCACCTGTGCTGTGAACCTTATTATATTATATAACCATATTTAACAATCTAATATTCTGTATCCCATTTGATACTAGATTGTTCACAATATATAATATTAGACAACATGTAAACATTCAAATGATTCTCAAATAAACTGGCCAGAAATAAATGTACATACTTCAAATAAATATTTTCAGTATACACTAACAATATGTTGCTAAAATTTATGTGTGTATTTTGAATGCATGATTAGACATAATTATAACAACATAGGGCCCCATTTAATTTTAAAATTCCTCAATTTTAATAATAAAAAATTCTAAGTGGGAGAGGGAATTAATATGAAATCCCATGGTCTCCATTATTGGTTGTAGGTAATTTAACATAAAGACGAATATAAATTATATATACGTCACCCATCGTGGCATGTAATTTATGGTGTCTAGAATGTTATAGAAATTACTAGAACAAATTTCTTAAATTAATTTTAAAAGGAATAAAATACAGATTTTCTTTATTTCTGATTTGGGGCGATTTTGTCAAAAATGAGTTCATCGAACTTGTAAGGCTGTGGGTTTTAAGCGAGACCGATGTGACTCCTCCACTACCTGGAAATCAAACCATTGATGAATATTGAATTGAAGTATTCTATTCAAGGAAAAATTACGAATATTGGAAGGTATACACGCCACCCATCGTGGCATACCAAGTTCCATAGATTTTGAATAATTTAAGATTTGATGATGGTATACACTTAGCTATGAAAAATAATATAGTCCACCCCAACATGGCATATTATTTAGTAATAGGACCGAAGCAACATTTAAACAAAATTAGGTGGTATACATGTCACACATCGTGGCGTACCAGAAGCTTATGGTGTTTAGATGTTAGTGCATTAAATTTTAATAATTTAGATCTTAATAATTAATGCACCCTTATTTATGTGATGTTTTTATGCATGATTCTCAGGATAAAATGGGCTTTAATCCACTATTCACCATACTTAAGGTTAACAAACTTACCGGACCTAACTATATTGAGTGGAAACGAAATTTGGACATTGTGTTGACTGCTGAGGAGTACAAGTTTTGCACTTATGAACCCAAGCCTGAACAGCCTGATGCTGATGCTCCTGAAGATGAGAAAGAGTATTATAAACGGTGGATTAAGGCTGATGAGATGTCGCGATGTTACATTCTGGCAGCAATGTCGGGTGTTTTGCAGCATCAGCATCAGTCTATGGCCACTGCTTCAGATATGCTCTTTAATCTCAAGAAACTTTTTGGAGATCAGAATAGGGCTGCTAGGCAAGTAGCCATGAAGGCTTTAATGAACACTCAGATGGCTGAAGGCACACCTGTAAGGGATCATGTTCTCAAGATGATGTCGCATCTGAATGAGATAGAGATCCTTGGTGCTGAACTTGACGGGGAAACCCAGATTGACATTATCCTTATGAGCTTGTCCAAGAGTTTTGAGCAGTTCCGCTTGAATTACAACATGAACAAGAGGTTGTATAGTCTCGCGGAACTGCTGACAGAACTTCAGGCAGTTGAAGGATTATTTCGGCAGAGTGTTCAAGTGAATATGGCTGAGAAAGGTTCTTCCTCTAAGCCGAAAGGTATTAAGAAGAAGAAAAAGGCTCAGACACAGAAAGCTGTGAAGGCAGTGGGAGTTCAGGGTGGTGTGAAAAAGCCTAAGGGAAAGTGCTTCAGATGCAAATAGTCAGGTCACTGGAAACAGGATTGTCCTCTTCCTAAGAAGACAAACAATACTGGTATGTCTCTTTCTCTAGTTACAGAAACATTTATAGCGGCTATATCTACGAGCACTTGATGTGTAGATACATGAGCCACTGATCATATTTGTAATTCTATGCAGGGGTTCCAACTATCCAGAATGCTTAGAGATGGTGAGATATACGTGTTCATAGGAGATGCTACGAAAGTAGCAGTAGTTGCAGTATGAGTTATTCATTTATATTTTGGTTCTGATAGGATTTTGGTTTTGAATAATTGTCTTTATGTACCTTCTTTTAGAAGGAATTTAATTTTGGTTTCTAAACTTGCTTTGGATGGTTATAATGTTTGTTTGGATCATAATATTTTTATTATGATGAATAAACGAATTATATGTTCTGGTACATTGCAAGACAATTTGTATATAATTAATCCTAGTCAACCTGCACTGCAACTGCAATTTAGGGAATTGTAACACATCTTCTAACTCTACTAAAAGAAAGGAACCTTCTAGTTTGAACCAAACATATCTTTGGCACTTGATATTAGGTCATATTAACTTGAGGAGGATTCAAAGACTGGTAGTAGACGGGCCTTTAAGCTCATTGGCAGTGGACCCATTTCCAGTTTGTGAATCCTGCTTGGAAGGTAAAATGACTAATAGGCCTTTCAAGGCAAAGGGGAATAGAGCCAAACAAGTATTAGAATTGGTTCACTCTGATTTATGTGGACCCATGAATATCCAAGCAAGAGGTGGTTATGAATATTTCGTTACTTTCATTGATGATTATTCTGGATATGGGTACGTTTATTTGTTGCACCGTAAGTCTGAGTGCTTTGATAAGTTTAAAGAGTACAAAGCTAAAACGGAGAAGCGACTTAATAAAAGTATCAAGTCACTACGATCAGATCGTGGTGGCGAATACTTGCTTGGAGAATTTAGGGAATATTTATCAGAAAGTGGGATAGAATCCCAGTTAACTGCACCAGGCACACCCCAGCAGAACGGTGTAGCAGAGAGAAGGAACCAGACTCTTTTAGAGAGTGTTAGATCGATGATGAGTTATTCGGATTTACCCAAGTCGTTTTGGGGACATGCCTTAGAGACAACAGCTTATCTTCTGAACTTAGTACCTTCTAAGTCGGTTCCTAAAACCCCCTTAGAATTGTGGACCGGGGATAAACCGAGTCTAAGACATATTCGAATATGGGGTTGTCCAGCACATGTGCTGAACAAGAACGCGACTAAGTTATAATCTCGTACAGAAGTAAAGTTGTTTGTAGGCTACCCCATAGGAACGAAATGATATTTATTTTATAGTCCGAAGAATCGGGATGTCATTGTTAGCACCAATGCAAGATTCTTGGAGGAGGACTATATAATGAATCACAAACCCATGAGTAGTGTCGTTTTAGAGGAACTAGTGGGAGGGATAAATAATACCCATGAAGCTGTAGTACAAGTAGAACAACCACAACATAATGTACAACCTGTCACTAATACCGCACCAGTGCCTCATCGTAGTGGGAGGGTTGTTCAACAGCCTGATAGATTCATGTTTTTGGGAGAGTCTTCAGACTTGGTCCCTGGTGAACATGATGATGATCCCCGTACATACGAAGAGGCAGTACAAGACAAAGATGCAGATCTTTGGCAAAAGGTGATGGAATCTGAGATATAATCAATGTATTCTAATCAGGTCTGGGAGCTCGTGGAACCACCCAAAGGTATAAAACCTATTGGATGTAAGTGGATCTACAAGAAAAAGAGGGGATTAGATAAAAAGGTGAAAGCCTGGAAAGCAAGACTTGTTGTGAAAGGGTATACTCAGAAAGAAGGTATCGATTATGAGGAAACCTTTTCACCGGTAGTCATGCTTAAGTTAATCCGTATTCTTTTATCTATAGCAGCTCATCTCGATTATGAGATTTGGCAAATGGATGTCAAGACAGCTTTTCTTAATGGAAGTCTTGAAGAAACCATCTATATGCAGCAACCAAAAGGATTCATTAAGGAAGGCCAAGAGCATCTGGTATGTAAGCTTAAGAGGTCTATTTATGGACTTAAACAAGCTTCTAGAGACTGGAATATTCGTTTTGATCAGGCAGTCCAGTCATATGGATTTGATCAAAGTCCAAGCAAATCGTGCGTGTATAAGAGAAGTGAAGGTAATGCAGCGGTTTTTCTAGTACTATATGTAGATGATATTTTACTCATTGGAAACAATGTTGAGATGTTGTCATCAGTAAAGGCATGGTTGTTTAAACAATTTGACATGAAGGACTTAGGTGAAGCGGCATACATCCTTGGGATCAAAGTTATAAGGGATCGCAAGAAAAGGATGTTGGCTTTATCTCAAGAGCCCTACATTGATGAAGTATTAGCTCGATTTAACATGCAGAACTCCAAGAAAGGTTTTTTACCTTTTAAGCATGGAGTTGCTCTATCTAAGAAGCAGTGTCCTTCGACACCTAAGGATATAGAGAGCATGAAAGCAGTTCCTTATGCTTCGGCATGTGGAAGCTTAATGTATGCTATGTTATGTACGAGGCCTGACATCTGCTTTGCTGTAGGCATGGTTAGTAGATATCAGTCGAACCCAGGTCAGGAACATTGGAGTGCAGTAAAAACTATACTCAAGTACCTGAGAAGGACTAAGGAGTATATGTTAATTTACAAGGCCTCAGATCTATTTCCTTTGGGATATACTGATTCAGATTTCCAATCAGATAGGGATAAGAGGAAATCAACCTCGGGATATGTTTTTACTTTGGGAGGTGGAGCCGTAATATGGAGGAGTGTAAAGCAGAAATGCATTGCAGACTCCACCATGGAGGCCGAGTACGTGGCGGCCTCTGAGGCTGCCAAGGAGGCTGTATGGTTCAGGAACTTCCTTTTGGACTTAGATGTGGTACCTAATTTGCCTAGGAGCTTGACGGTGTATTGTGATAACACTGGTGCTGTGGCAAATTCAAAGGAACCGCGAGACCACAAAGCAGCTAAACATATTGAACGTAAGTATCATCTCATACGAGGAATCGTAAAGCGATGGGATATAGTTGTGGCTCACATATCATCAGAAGACAACCGAGCAGATCCTTTCACAAAGAGCTTGCCAACCAAGGTTTTTGACAAGCATGTGGAAGCGATAGGAGTCAGATGGATGGACACATAGATTTTTATGTAATAGTGGATTAAATAAACACTGATGTACAAAAACGTAGAGACTGGGTTTCAAAAGATTCTCGTATCTTATTTCTTATACAGTTCGAAACAGAATTCTTTTATCTTATACAAAATTCGAAAATCAGAGTATCAAAACTTTTCCGAATATAAAAGCAAGTCAAAAAGTACTTACCTCAAAGCCTGACCAGATCTGAATTTACTCTTTTTGAACCTCTAAACGATATTTTCTTGGAAAATATGAAACAAAGAAGCTGAAGATAACGAAAAGACCTCTCCGAAAAGTCCAGAATCACTGAATTCTGACTTACGATGAATTTTCTACGAATTTTACAAGACTGCTGATTTTTGAAGAAAAGCCCCTACGAATTTTGATGTTAAAAACGAGGAAAACGATTAGGATGTATTTATAACGATACAAAACTCTATATCTTAACCTACAAGTTATCCATATTAGAATTGGATCCAAATTTTAGGCTCATTAGTCTAATTCAATTTTAAATCCTAGTCCTTGTCTAATTTTAATCCTTTTTATTTTATTATTCAATTAATAATCTAATTCTAAAAATTACGGGATATTACACCCACTTATAGGATGACACTTTTATCGTATACCCGTTCTTCTAAGGAATATGTTTAAACGATGGCACATCACCCTCGGATATATTCCAACCATGTATGAATGACTCCATACAAAGACATCCAGATTTTTTAACAAAATTTGGGTGAGTTCCTCCCTCATCTCATGGCTTAGTTGAAAACCAATCTTCAGAAACTTAATCGAGTCATCTTTGTCTATAGGAATAGATATCGTATCCTCAGCTAGCCCCGTTTTCTCAGTAGG
The DNA here is from genome assembly GCF_009905375.1 of Apium graveolens. Classification (NCBI taxonomy): domain Eukaryota; kingdom Viridiplantae; phylum Streptophyta; class Magnoliopsida; order Apiales; family Apiaceae; genus Apium; species Apium graveolens. The sequence continues at coordinate 50,057,058 of NC_133655.1, read as the reverse complement.
CAAATGAATTCTTAAATCTAGATCAAAATAAAAATCTCGGTGATCCTCTATGTCCATCTTTAAATGTGAGGGCACATCCCCATTGATTGGAGCATATACCTCAGGACAAGGCAGAGTTTCAGACATTGCATACATTGAGGGCGCGTCCTTCTTTGGAGGAGTATCAAACTACTATAAATTTTTATGTTCAACATTCCACTCCTTGAGGGAGCATCCTCCCTTAGGGAAGCATCAACCTTAAAAGGGTTTATTTAGAATTTGAAAGTATTCACTCTTTCCTTCCGACCTTTCTCCATTTACTTCTCATTACACAATATCTGCTTCACGCCATACCATAACTTCTTCGACAATGCTGATTCTTGGACCATTTTGCAATATCGATCAAAATTAGAGGACTTACCACATGAGTATTTCTCCCCCCGAATCTTCAACAAAGTAATTAACATGAATTTCTCTACTTGGTTGAGATTGCATGCTCGCTGCATCTTCCTCGGGAAGACTCCTTCCTTCATACCCCCTTCTGTGAAATTCCTTAACAACCCTGTGATAATAATCATGCGAGTCGTACCACGTTCCTCGAATACTACCGACTCTGTTGAGTGTAGGGAACTTTATCATCAAGTGGTGTATTGAAGTTATCACGCCAAAAGCCCACAACCAAGGTCTTTCCACAAGCACATTATGCACGAAATCCTGATCCAAAAGAGCTACTTCTCTGAGTGCAACAGGAAATCTGATGGAACGCATGAATCTAACCGCTTCTCTATTAAAATCGTAGATAAGTGCATCCTTATAGTTCATATCAGTGTCCGGGAATCCCAACTTCTTGTAAGTAGTATAGAATTTTTGTGGAACTTTCGTTTTCAAGGAAAACTCGATAGACATTCATTGACCCAATAAGCATACTTATCACCGGTGCATCATTATGAGGATGATGCACCCACCTTTATTTCATCTCTCTAAAGGTGATATCAGCAAACTCCCATTTGAACAACTTTGGTGGTCTATCCTCCAAGCTACTAATATTTGTGAGAGGTTGATACCTGGCTTCTCTAGCATGCCTTTTCGACGCCCGATTACTATTACCAACTAGTGGATGTCCTCCAAAAATGTTCTAATACTTCCATCTCTCTAGAATTTCATGTCTTTTGGTTTTTTATCAAGGTCTACTCACGGAGGACGTCCTCCATCTCTTTCCTTGTCATCGTTTCTTTTGTGTCGCTTTACTTTCTTGATAATTTATGTTCCGAGATAACCATCCTTGATCTATTTCCGAATCTTATCTTTCAAGTGACGACATTTGTGAGTATCGTGTCCAGTGGATTCATGATATTCGCTATACTTCTTCTTGTCCCTACTTTGCCATTAAGTCAAACGTTCTTGCTTCTTGAAGAATCCTCTTTCTTTGTTAACCTCAAAGATGTGATCAGCAGATGCAGCCAGAGGAGTATAATTGCTCACCTTTTTTCATAGTTTGATGGAGGAATTCACTCTTTCCGCGAACTTGTGGAATTCACTCGATAGGGCCTCGAGCATTTCGTCGGTACTCCGAACTTGCAAAACATTCCCTTCTCTTGGCTAATTTGTGACGGCCTCAACCCCGGGGTCAGGAGTTGACGTTACCAACAACAATAATAATAAATATAATATATATTAATACATAAACACGTCCCCTTTACTAAGATCTTTTCCAGGTTTATGTATGACGTAACTACTACAACCAAATCAAATTAATAAGTTCGGCACAACTAACTTAATACAGCTACTTAACAGACCATATATGGTCCAGCACAACTGCCTTAGAGGAGCCTGGTACGGAAAGAACTGGAACTCTTCCATGACTACGACGGAAGGGTCTCCTAGACATCTGCAATATATTTACAAAACATTCTGCAAGGATGAGCAATCAATTGCTCAGCAGTACCACTATATGAATAACAAGTAAAAAAGTTTATGATAAAATAGTGATAGGAACAGAAAATATAACTCGTTCATAAGTAAAATAGATATAAACCGGATATCCACAACTAGCATGCTTTGTAAAACAACAACATTAGTCGTATGTTGTGTATAAATATTAGATTTCAATTTTAGCATGTTATTTTTCATTTATAACTCAATTGCATAAATCACTTGTTCCGTTACGGGAACCACAAAATCAAATCAGATATTTAATGGAGATGTGAAGATAACTGATCAGGCTATCAAAACCAGACGGCTCCATCTGCCATCCCCTAAACCTGTTCCGGAGCTCAGGGATTAGGTAGTGATGGATTTTTAAACGCAGCGGGGCATGGCAAAATACTTTTACACATACAAAATCCAAATAAAAGCATATAAATCGTGAATAAAAATTCGAGGGATCGAATCTAACCTTTTAAAATTAATTCGGAGATAACGATCAGAGATCCTTAGTAGTTGCTCCTCAAGTGTGAAGCACTCCACCGGTATCCACCAAGAAAACGACTTTTAGGAGGAGGAGGAGGTGGAGAGAATTTGGTTTTCTGAAACTTTTGGGTTTCTAGGGTTCGAATAAAATAGGGTCTATAATAGTGTATTTATAGGCAAAATTTTCAGCTGAAATTTTCCCATAAACAATATTATTATTATCCCATTTATTATTCTCATTAATAATTAAAACACCTTTTAATTATTAATCCTTTTTCTAAACACTTTAGAATTAATTCTCTCTCTTGGTTTAATTTCCAAAAATTAAATCCTTAATTAATAATATTAAGAACTTTTCTTAATTAATTTATAATCAATTAAATCTCATTTAATCAATTATTAAATTTTCCAATTAATTATTTATTTCACAAATAAATAATTATTAGCCATTATTAATTAATTTCTCCACCATAAAATCATTCTCTTTTTATGGTGTGACCCTGTAGGTTCAATATTAAGCCGGTAGTAGAAATAAATAATAATAAAACTATTTTATCATTATTTATATAAATTCTCTAATTTATTAAATATGATTAATTAATTAATCACATTTATTCTACATCGTGAGTGATGCTTCTCAACATATCGCGACTATCCGGATAATATGAATTCACTGCTTAGAATACCAAGAACCTGTCAGTGAATAGTTACCGTACAATAAACTCCTTCTACCCTACAATGTCCCGATTAAATACAAGGCATGGATCTCGTGTCAAGCCTATCTAATTCAATCACTTGCTTACCATCTATTATGCGTAGTTCTATGCAAATTAGAAACTCCTTTCTAATTTCATTTACTCTGGCCAGAGATTCCTGAACTAGCATAAGTGGATCAGCCTTGAACATTCGCTTCCTTCACTGGAAGGGGTAGATCCTTTATTGATCATACACTATCTTCGTGTACAAATTCCTATACCCAGAAGAGCCCTAATAATTGTCCCTGGAGACTAAGAACTAAACCAAAGCATAGTTCAGTGTACACAAGATGACTATGATGACCTCAAGTCTAAGGATACTTGTACAACTATCACTAAGCGAACAACTGCTGACACGTGAGTGAACTCCATCAGTTGTTCAGCTGGGCGAGTCATGTTCAGTGAACTTATTCCATAATAAGCACCTACATACTAGCTATAGTGTCACCACATAAATGTCTATGAGAACAGACATCCTTCATAATGAAGCAAGCATAGTATGTACCGATCTTTGCGGATTATTAATTACCAGTTAGTAATCCTATGACCAGGAACTATTTAAGTTTAGAGTTATCATCTTTTTAGGTCTCACTATTATGATCTCATCATAATCCATAAAAAGCTTTACTCTAAACTATGGTATATCTTATTTAAATACTTAAATAGATAAAGCCCGTAATAAAAACAAAACAAGTCTTTATTAATATCAATGAAATCAAAACAGATTACATAAAAGTTATTCCTAAATCCTAATACATGATTGGACTTAGGACATATTCCTTTCAATCTCCCACTTGTACTAAAGCCAATCACTCTGGTATCTAATACCCATATCATCTTTATGACGATCAAAGTGACTTTCAAAAAGTAGCTTTGTGAGTGGGTCTTCTATGTTGTTGTGTGTGTCAACTCTAATTCAATACAATATAAGAAATGTTACCGCGCTTCCACTAACCCTTTTGTAGACGCATGGTTCATCTACGTTTTCGATAAAATCAAACTCTTTGATTATCTCATCAAAACGAATGTTCCATCTTTCGAGAAGCTTGCTTTAAACCACATTAATCGCAAGCAAAATCCGAACTGATTTTAACAGGGCTTCATGTAAAAAGTTTCATCAAAGTCAATCCATTGCCTTTGTTTGAATCCTTTTCCCAAAAGCCTGACCTTTTAGGTCTCCACCTGGCCATCTGCTATAATCTATCTTTTGTATACCGTATACATAGATTCCATTCTGGATTTCATGGCACTATGCCATTTCTCTGAGTCAACACTACTCATAGCCTCATTATAGGTCACAGGGTCGTCATCATCAAATGATTGACAACTCATTGTCATTCTCAATGACAAGGCCATATTACCTCTCAGGTTGGCGAGACACTCTCCCTGACCTATGAATGGGTTGTTCCACAAAAGGTTGTTCAGTCAGAACAGGTGTTTCCACTTGATCCGTAGTAGTTTGTGCTTCTTGAACTTCATCAAGTTCAATTTTTCTCCCACTGTTTCCTTCAAGGATAAACTCCTTTTCCAAGAAGGTAGCATGTCTGGAGACAAACACCCGATGATCGGTGCAAAAGTAATACCCTAAAGTCTCTTTAGGATATCCCACAAAACTACATTTTACGGATCGATATTCCAGCTTATCTGGGTCAACTTACTTGACATAAGCTGGACATCCCCAAATCTTAACGTGTTTAAGACTCGGTTTCCTTTCTTTCCATATCTCATACGGAGTTTGAGGAACAGATTTTGGAAAGCACCTTATTCAGTAAATATGCTGAGGTTTCCAATGCATAACCCCATAGGAATACTGGAAGATTTGCATAGCTCATCATGGACCGAACTATGTCTAACAAAGTTCGATTTCTCCTTTCAGATACTAATCTGGAGGAGTCCACTGGGAGACTATACCATTTACTTTGAGATAATCTAGAAACTCTCCGTTCAAGTATTCACCATCTCGATCTAATCGAAGAGTTATAATACTATGTTTGGTTGTTTCTCCACTTCATACTTATATTCTTTGAACTTTTCAAAGGCCTCAGACTTGTGTTTCATCAAACACATATCCGAATCCAGATCTAACATCTATGAAAGTAATGAAGTATGAAAATCGACCCATGGCTTGCGTAGACATTGGTCCACATACATCTGTGTGTACCATTCCTAGCAAATTTGCAGCCCTCTCTCCATGTCCACTAAATGGAGACTGCAGTGCCACTATAAAGTGAGATTTTCATCATCCCTTTTCTTTTATTAGTTTGTTCAATCTGAAGTAAATTATGTCACATATATTCAGACCATTATTTAAAGTACCACGTCCATAAAGAATATTATCTCTAAGAATAGAACATTCATTATTCTCAATAATAAATGAAATCCAGCCAAGTCTAACATGGGAATAATATTCCTCACAATCGAGGGAACAAAATAACAATTATTTAAAACAATGGTCTTGCCCGTAGGCATATGTAAATGAAATGATTCTACATCTACAGCAGCAACTCTTGCTCCATTTCCCATCAGTAGAATCACCTCCTCTTCCTCAAGAGTCCTACTTCTCCTTGGTCCCTATAACAAATTGCAGATATGAGAACCACAGGCGGTATCTAATACCCAAGTAGAAATGACATATTCACTTTTATCATGAACATACCTGAATCGGAAGCGGTAGTCTCACTACCCTTCTTCTTCAATTCTGCAAGGTAAACCTTGTAGTTCCTCTTCCAGTGCCCCACCTTGTTACAGTGAAAGCAAACAACTTTGCTCTTGGGGTCTTCAGCCTTTGGTGGAACCGGCGTTTTCTCACCTACTTTCTTCTTCTTGGAAGAGTTCCTCTTCCTTTTCCTAGGATTGGAACCTTCACCAATTAGAAGAACAGAACTCTTCTTAGGGGGGGAAATTCGATTCCGCAGTCTTCAACATATTGTGGAGTTCAGGCAGGCTGACATCCAACTTATTCATGTGAAAGTTCACAACAAACTGCGAGAACGAACTCGGAAGCGATTGCAAGACCAAGTCTTGGCTCAGCTCCCCATCCATGGCAAAACCAAGTTGTCCAAGACGTTCAATCAAATTGATCATCTTAAGTACATGGTCATTCACAAATGATCCCTCAGACATCCTACAACCGAACAACTCCTTCGATATCTCATATCGAGCTGTCCTCCCCGCCACATCATACAACTCTTGTAGATGCATTAGGATAGTGTGAGCATCCATATGCTCATGTTGCTTCTGTAGCTCAATGTTCATGAAAGCTAGCATGATGCATTGAGCAACATTTGCATCATCTATCCACTTACGATACATAACGTGTTCATCATTATGTGCATCACTAGCAGGTTCAGTAGGCTTAGGTGAGTCAATCACGTATTCCAGCTTCTCAATCCTGAGAACAATTCTCAAGTTTCGAAGCCAGTCAGCATAATTAGGACCAGTCAATTTGTGAGCATCCAATATGCTCCTAAGTGATAGTGCAGAAGACATAACGTACAAAGTAAATCTGTAAATGATAAACACATAACAACACTTAGCAAATATTCGATTTCATTTCAAAACACTATATGAATCGGGTCTTTATTCATAAGTGGCTCCCACTAGTTTTCCTAATTTATTCAACCCCCTACGTGAAAAATTAAGCATTCATAATGCTAGTGGGATTAGGGATCCTACATTCCATTACACGACCTCGGCTGTAGCACGAACCACCATGTAATGTTCAATAGGCAGACAACTCTTGTCAATTACATCTCATGTTATTCCCTAATCAAACTTTAGCCTCTTGAATAATTGAGTCTCGGCTGTAGCACGACAAACTCAATATTCTAAGTCAAGTCTAACCCAACATTCCGTACAGTTGAATCAGTCCCCAAAGGCCCACGGCTGTAGCACGTACCGACCTTTAGATTCTTATTCAATGTACACATCTCTATATAATAGACAAGTATTTCTTATTTCGAAATCAAAGCCCTCGGCTGTAGCACGAAACGACAATGATTCAAAAATAAGAACTACTTTTCTATCATGTTGGAACGCTATGACCGACACAAGCCCGTTGTATCATTGGCCAATTACTACTTGATATTATTTAATTTTAGAGGGATTATATTACGTTACAATCATAATCATATTATAAAGAGATTCTTCCTTTTAAATTAAATATTTCAAATCAATAATCAATAATCAGACGATTCCCAGATCGGGTGGCGCATTGTCAAGAGGCGTCACTTAATAACCCTTTCTTACAGATAGAAATCTGTTGTTGACAGAATCATCCTTTCTCTCATATCGAAAATTCATATTCAATTACGTGTTTCACAAACACAAGAATCTCATGATTGTATTCATAATATTGTTATTAAGGTTATGAAATAATTTCACTATACTAGGTTGTCTAACAAACGCCTTATGTTCATTTAAGTTCACCTAAATCTATCATCGCATGATAAACTAAGCATATATCACATATATCAACATGAATAAACATCAAGGTAGGCATGTTACATCATCTAGCACATTAGTCTAAGCATTATACATCTCTATGTATCACATGAAGCATTTAAAAGGAAATAAAACATTCAAAAAACAGCTTTAAAACACTTCATGGAAATATAAAAAGTTCAAAACTTTTATATAAACTAAAATTGATCACTCCATTAGATCCGTCTCAGAAAAACGAATCCAACGGTATATTGCACGCCCAAAACGGAGTTACGAAACTCCCAGAAAATCAATTTTAAAATCAACAGAGGGCTGTAACGCATTCCGGTGATGCGTTACACCCCTTTTAAGCCATTAAAGGGTGTAACGCTTTCCGTGAATGCGCACAGGTGTGTAACGCATTCCCGGAATGCGTTACACCCCTATATATATTTTTTTTTATTCAGCAGCCGCCATTCTTCTCGATTAACGTGCGTGACATCTCCTGACAGCCGCCTGACATGTCTGTCTTGTTTGTTTTCTCCGTGCACCAGCAGTCAGATAATATAAACACAGCAGATGTATATAAACATATATATATATACTATATATACATATATTTACTTATTTAATTATGAATTTAATTGTAAGAACTTCAAAAATTTATAATAAAAAATCTATACATCCTAAAATTATGAAAAAAATACCCAGACGATCTACAACACTTGTAGAACCCAGATCAACATTCAAAATTATTATGAGAAACGATTTCTCATCAGACAAAATTAATCCATGATATAACTTGTAAAAATCATAATTAATTCATACAAGCACATAAAATTCTGAAATTTTTACCACAGATCTATATGCAGACAACCTATGCTCTGATACCATTGATGGATTTTTAAACGCAGCGGGGCATGGCAAAACACTTTTACACATATAAAATCCAAATAAAAGCATATAAATCATGAATAAAAATTCGAGGGATCGAATCTAACCTTTTAAAATTAATTCGAAGACAACGATCAGAGATCCTTAGCAGTTGCTCCTCAAGTGTGAAGCACTCCACCGGTATCCACCAAGAAAACGACTTTTAGGAGGAGGAGGAGGTGGAGAGAATTTGGTTTTCTAAAACTTTTGGGTTTCTAGGGTTCGAATAAAATAGGGTCTATAATAATGTATTTATAGGCAAAATTTTCAGCTGAAATTTTCCCATAAATAATATTATTATTATCCCATTTATTATCCTCATTAATAATTAAAACACCTTTTAATTATTAATCCTTTTTCTAAACACTTTAGAATTAATTCTCTCTCTTGGTTTAATTTCCAAAAATTAAATCCTTAATCAATAATATTAAGAACTTTTCTTAATTAATTTATAATCAATTAAATCTCATTTAATCAATTATTAAATTTTCCAATTAATTATTTATTTCACAAATAAATAATTATTAGCCATTATTAATTAATTTCTCCACCATAAAATCATTCTCTTTTTATGGTGTGACCCTGTAGGTTCAATATTAAGCCGGTAGTAGAAATAAATAATAATAAAACTATTTTATCATTATTTATATAAATTCTCTAATTTATTAAATATGATTAATTAATTAATCACATTTATTCCACATCGTGAGTGATGCTTCTCAACATATCGCGACTATCCGGATAATATGAATTCACTGCTTAGAATACCAAGAACCTGTCAGTGAATAGTTACCGTACAATAAACTCCTTCTACCCTACAATGTCCCGATTAAATACAAGGCATGGATCTCGTGTCAAGTCTATCTAATTCAATCACTTGCTTACCATCTATTATGCGTAGTTCTATGCAAATTAGAAACTCCTTTCTAATTTCATTTACTCTGGCCAGAGATTCCTGAACTAGCATAAGTGGATCAGCCTTGAACATTCGCTTCCTTAACTGGAAGGGGTAGATCCTTTATTGATCATACACTATCTTCGTGTACAAATTCCTATACCCAGAAGAGCCCTAATAATTGTCCCTGGAGACTAAAAACTAAACCAAAGCATAGTTCAGTGTACACAAGATGACTATGATGACCTCAAGTCTAAGGATACTTGTACAACTATCACTAAGCGAACAAATGCTGACACGTGAGTGAACTCCGTCAGTTGTTCAGCTGGGCGAGTCATGTTCAGTGAACTTATTCCATAATAAGCACCTACATACTAGCTATAGTGTCACCACACAAATGTCTATGAGAACAGACATCCTTCATAATGAAGCAAACATAGTATATACCGATCTTTGCGGATTATTAATTACCAGTTAGTAATCCTATGACCAGGAACTATTTAAGTTTAGAGTTATCATCTTTTTAGGTCTCACTATTATGATCTCATCATAATCCATAAAAAGCTTTACTCTAAACTATGGTATATCTTATTTAAACACTTAAATAGATAAAGCCCGTAATAAAAACAAAACAAGTCTTTATTAATATCAATGAAATCAAAACAGATTACATAAAAGTTATTCCTAAATCCCAATACATGATTGGACTTAGGACATATTCCTTTCAGGTAGGTCCCTGACCTGTTGGACTAATCGGTTATGTAATGCGCACAACCGAAATAGCCTTTCACGCAACCTCAATAGGCCACTTTGGCCCCTATGTATCCAATATCTGATCGTTTTTATCCAGTTTTCAAATCACTTGTACCTATCTCAGTTTAAAAACCGTTCATTTAACAGCACACATAAAATTGGTTCACAAATCATTTTCATTCAGAGATAGGTACCTTTTCGAAGTTACTTTTCCCCAAAACAGGTTCCAAACAATAATTTATAACTACAGGGGATACATAACTTAAAATATTTCTGTTCCTGTTCGAAAATAAAGCGACGGTTTATTCATATATACTAAATCATAAAAGTATGGTCTGGGGAACTTGCGTTGCAGGGCTTTACAACTATTACTGATTGACCTTGGACCGACTTGGACGGTCGGGCTTTATCGCCTTACTATTTGACTACCCTGTATCCAACTTCAAGACTCAGGTCCGTCGATTACAAACCTTGCTAAGCTTGCCGACTGATTACTAGGCTATCATTAGACCGAAGTCATCTCTCGGTCTTTCGACTAGAACCTACAGAGTTGAACAACCCTATGATAGACAACCAGTTATGCTTGACATATCCTAGCTATCAGTTCTACCCAAACGGTATCGAAACTTTACTCGAAATTATATGTATTATAATAATATACTTAACACTTAGGGTCCACGTATTCAAAAGTCAGTTCGATAATCATTTCCAGATAATACATATACCCGCCACTTCTAGAAAAATAGGGTTGTTGGATATTTTATAAAATATTTTATCACAACATGAAAGTACGCTTGGTAAAATATTTATCATTATATAGATATATACATTCGACTGTAATCCCGATAACCACAGGTATGTCCCCATATTTTGAATTTAATTTCAAAAAAAAATCGGACAGCATCTCCTTTGTTTATCGACCTACCCGTCGAAACATAATCGACGTTTCACAATCGAACACTCACAATCAAATCGATCACAACCTGACTACGCAAATTCGTAATTATACTAATTAAATATTTAATAGTATTTTATAATTATAAGACTCAGAATAATCATCGCAGTCCACCGTCAGCTCGTCAAAATTTATCGCTGACGGCGGTAAAACCCGGAGGTACCCGAATTCGGGTTTCCAGTCACGAGTTTCACCGATAAATAAAATTTCCCGCATGAAATATATTTATTTCATTACAATAATTAATTAATTTCATGCAGCAAATTACCAAAATTCCCAAATTAAATCACGCACGATTAACCGGAAAGAAACATAAATTAAAGTAACCGCCGAAACAAAGTTAACAAGCAACAATATAAGACGCAACATTGGTGCAAGGAGGAAACCAGACAGAGAAAGCAAGGCGTCCGGAAAAGAGAAAAAGAAAAAAAAACTTACCGACAGCGAGGAAGAAAGGAACAGGGGGGAACAACAGGGAGGTAGAGGACGAGTGGAAAGAAAAAAGGAGAGAAACAATTACGAGTAGAGAGAAAAAAATGAGAAATCGAGAGTCAAAGATTGGGAGAAATCGCGAGAGAGAGAGGGATGAACCGGGTGTATGCATCAGTGTTTGTTTTTTTATATAATAAATCCCAGCTTCTACCACGTATATGTGGAATAAGGAGAGTGCAACACGTGTCCATTTTTATGATGTAAGCTTAATTTGTATCATCTTTTATCTTTTAACGGTACAAATTGTGAATGAATATTAATCTAAATGATCCCAAAATAGTCTTAAATATTTCTAAATATCCTGAAACTAATAAAACATAATTCTCAAAATTTGTGAAACATTTATAAGCAGAAACTTATACCCGTGTTTTGCAATTTAATGGGTAATCGCGCCGATATATATAATCCGTAAAATTATCTAAATAATTTTAAAATTCTCAAAATAATTCAAAACTAAAAAAATAAAATTTTCATAATTTTTAAACCATTTTTGAAATGCAACTCATACCCGCATTTAACGATTTAACGAATAAACGTGCTGGTGAATTTAATACTAAAAATTTCCAAAATAATTTTAAAATTCTAGAAATATTCCAAACTTAATAAAATACGAGTATCATAATTTTTGAAGCATTTTAGAATTCAATATTAAGTTTACTCCTAAATACAATCGGAAAATCATTCAGGAGTAAATAATCAATGAAATATTGATTTCTAAATTTTATAAATTCTTGAAAATAATAAAATAAATTATAAAGAAATAAAAATAATTTTTAAGGAAATTCCAAGATTTATGAAAATAAATCCTCAATAAAAATCACTTTTAAAAGTAAAAAAATCAATACAACTCAACAATTAATCGCACAATTAATTCTCGTACACCAATAACCATATATAGTTAATGATAATGCAACACTATTCAAAAGTCGGTTCGATAATCATTTCCAAATAATACATATACCCGCCACTTCAGAAAAATAGGGTTGTTGGATATTTTATAAAATATTTTATCACAACATGCAAGTATGCTTCGTAAAATATTTATCATTATATAGATATATACGTTCGACTGTAATCCCGATAACCACATGATATGTCCCCGTATTTTCAAATTTAATTTCAAAATAAAATCGGAAAGCATCTCATCTGTTTATCGACCTACCCGTCGAAACATAATCGACGTTTCACAATCCAACAATCACAATTAAATCGATCACAACCTGACTACGCAAATTCGCAATTCCAATTCTAATCTTAACTATACTGAATATTTATGTTTCGAGAGTAATTTTACGAATTAAATATTTAATAGTATTTAATAATTATAGGACGCAGAATAATCATCACAGTCCACCGTCAGCTCGTCGAAATTTATCGCTGACGGCGGTAAAACCAGAAGGTACCAGAATTCGGGTTTCCAGTCACGAGTTTTACCAATAAATAAAATTTCCCGCACGAAATATATTTATTTCATTACAATAATCAATTAATTTCATGCAGCAAATTACCAAAATTCCCAAATTAAATGACGCACGATTAACCGAAAAGTAACCAGAAATAAAAGTAACCAGCCGAAACAAAGTTAACAGGCAACAATACAAGACGCAACAGTGGTGCAAGGTGGAAACCAGACAGAGAAAGCAAGGTGGCCAGAAAAGAGAAAATGAAAAAAAAACTTACCGACAATGAGGAAGAAAGGAACAGGGGGAACAACAGGGAGGTAGATGACGAGTGGAAAGAAAAAAGGAGAGAAACAATTACGAGCAAAGAAAAAGAAATAAGAGATCGAGAGTGAGAGATCGGGAGAAATCGCGCGAGAGAAAGGGATGAACCGGGGGTGTGCATCAGTGTTTGTTTTGTTTTTTTATATATAATAAATCCTAGCTTCTACCACATATCTGTGGAATAAGGAGAGTGCAACACGTGTCCATTTTTATGACTGGAGGCTTACGTTGTATCGTTTTTAATCTTTTAACGGTACAACTTGCGTATGAATATTAATCAAAATGATCCCAAAATAGTCTTAAATATTTCTAAATATCCTGAAACTAATAAAACATAATTCTCAAAATTTATAAAACATTTTTAAACTGAAACTTATACACGTGTTTTGCAATATAACGGGTACTCGCGCTGATAAATATAATCCATAAAACTATCTAAATATTTTTAAAATTCTCGGAATAAATCAAAACTAATAAAATAAAATTTTCATAATTTTTAAACCATTTTTGAAACGCAACTCATACCCACATTTAACGATTTAACGAATAAACGTGCTTGTGAATTTAATCCCAAAAATTTCCCAAATAATTTTAAAATTCTAAAAATATTCCAAACTTAATAAAATACGAGTATCATAATTTTTGAAGCATTTTTTAATTCAATATTGAGTTTACTCATAAATACAATCGGATAATCATTCAGGAGTAATTAATCAATGAAATACTGATTTCTAAAATTTATAAATTCTTAAAAATAATTAAATATATTATAAAGCAATAAAAATAATTTTTGAGATAATTTCAATATTTATGAAAACAAATCCTCAATAAAAATCACTTTTAAAAGTAAAAAAACCAATACAACTCAACAATTAATCGCACAATTAATTCTCGTACACCAATAACCATACATAATTAATAATAATGCAACACTATTCAAAACTCGGTTCGATAATCATTTACAGATAATACATATACCCGCCACTTCAGAAAAATAGGGTTGTTGGATATTTTATAAAATATTTTATCACAACATGCAAGTACGCTTCATAAAATATTTATCATTATATAGATATATACGTTCGACTGTAATCCCGATAACCACATGATATGTCCCCGTATTTTCGAATTTAATTTCAAAAACAATCGGAAAGCATCTCCTCTGTTTATCGACCTACCCGTCGAAACATAATTGACGTTTCACAATCCAACAATCACAATCAAATCGGTCACAACCTGACTACGCAAATTCGCAATTCCAATTCTAATCTTAACAACTATACCGACTATTTATGTTTCGATAGTAATTGTATGAATTAAATATTTAATAGTATTTTATAATTATAGGACTCAGAATAATCATCACAGTCCACCGTCAGCTCGTCGAAATTCATCTCTGACGACGGTAAAACCTGGAGGTACCCGAATTCGGGTTTCCAATCACGAGTTTCACCGATAAATAAAATTTCCCGCACAAATATATTTATTTCATTACAATAATCAATTAATTTCATGCAGCAAATTACCAAAATTCCCAAATTAAATGACGCACGATTAACCAAAAAGTAACCAGATATAAAAGTAACCAGCCGAAACAAAGTTAACAGGCAACAATACAAGACGCAACAGTGGTGCAAGGTGGAAACTAGACAGAGAAAGCAAGGTGGCCAGAAAAGAGAAAATGAAAAAAAAACTTACCGACAGCGAGGAAGAAAGGAATAGGGGGGAACAACAGGGAGGTAGATGACGAGTGGAAAGAAAAAAGGAGAGAAACAATTACGAGCAGAGAAAAAAAAATAAGAGATCGAGAGTGAGAGATCGGGAGAAATCGCGCGAGAGAAAGGGATGAACCGGGGGTGTGCATCAGTGTTTGTTTTTTTTTTATATATAATAAATCCTAGCTTCTACCACGTATCTGTGGAATAAGGAGAGTGCAACACGTGTCCATTTTTATGACTAGAGGCTTACGTTGTATCGTCTTTAATCTTTTAACGGTACAACATGCGAATGAATATTAATCAAAATGATCCCAAAATAGTCTTAAATATTTCTAAATATCCTGAAACTAATAAAACATAATTCTCAAAATTTGTAAAACATTTTTAAACTGAAACTTATACACGTGTTTTGCAATATAACGGGTACTCGCGCGGATAAATATAATCCATAAAACTATCTAAATATTTTTAAAATTCTCGGGATAAATCAAAACTAATAAAATAAAATTTTCATAATTTTTAAACCATTTTTGAAACGCAACTCATACCCACATTTAACGATTTAACGACTAAACGTGCTTGTGAATTTAATCCCAAAAATTTCCCAAATAATTTTAAAATTCTAAAAATATTCCAAACTTAATAAAATACGAGTATCATAATTTTTGAAGCATTTTGGAATTCAATATTGAGTTTACACATAAATACAATCGGATAATCATTCAGGAGTAATTAATCAATGAAATACTGATTTCTAAAATTTATAAATTCTTAAAAATAATTAAATATATTATAAAGCAATAAAAATAATTTTTGAGATAATTTCAATATTTATGAAAACAAATCCTCAATAAAAATCACTTTTAAAAGTAAAAAAACCAATACAACTCAACAATTAATCGCACAATTAATTCTAGTACACCAATAACCACACATAATTAATAATAATGCAACACTATTCAAAACTCGGTTCGATAATCATTTACAGATAATACATATACCCGCCACCTCAGAAAAATAGGGTTGTAGGATATTTTATAAAATATTTTACCACAACATGCAAGTACGCTTAGTAAAATATTTATCATTATATAGATACATACGTTCGACTGTAATCGCGATAACCACATGATATGTCCCCGTATTTTCGAATTTAATTTAAAAAAAATCAGAATGCATCTCCTCTGTTTATCGACCTACCCTTCGAAATATAATCGACGTTTCACAATCCAATAATCACAATCAAATCGATCACAACCTGACTACACAAATTCGCAATTCCAATTCTAATCTTAACAACTATCCCGACTATTTATGTTTTAAGAGTAATTGTACGGATTAAATATTTAATAGTATTTTATAATGATAGGACTCAGAATAATCATCACAGTCCACCGTCAGCTCGTCGAAATTCATCGCTGACGGCGGTATAACCCGGAGGTACCCGAATTCGGGTTTCCAGTCACGAGTTTCACCGATAAATAAAATTTCCCGCATGAAATATATTTACCTTTATTTATTTATTCTTATTGTAAAAGGGAGCAAAGCCCGTTTTTTGCTACTTCTATTGATATGGGCCCTCCTGCCGTCGTTTCAGTGACTCATAAGGCTTCCCTCAGCTCGGATTACAATAATCAATTAATTTCCTGCAGCAAATTACCAAAATTCACAAATTAAATCACGCACGATTAACCGGAAAGTAACCAGAAATTAAACTAACCAGCCGAAACAAAGTTAACAGGCAACAATACAAGACGCAACAGTGGTGCAAGGAGGAAACCAGACAGAGAAAGCAAGGCGGCCGGAAAAGAGAAAAAGAAAAAAAACTTACCGACAGCGAGGAAGAAAGGAACAGAGGGGGAACAAAAGGGAGGTAGAGGACGAATGGAAAGGAAAAAGGAGAGAAAAAATTATGAGCAGATAGAAAAAAATAAGAGATCGAGAGTGAGAGATTGGGAGAAATCGCGAGAGAGAGAGGGATGAACCGGGGGTGTGCATCTGTGTTTGTTTTGTTTTTTTAATATAATAAATCCCATCTCCTGCCACTTATCTGTGGAATAATGAGAGTGCAACACGTGCCCATTTTTATGACCGGAAGGTTAATTTGTATCGTCTTTAATCTTTTAACAATACAACTTGTGAATGAATATTAACTGAAATGATCCAAAAATAGTCTTAAATATTTCCAAATATCCAGAAACTAATAAAACATAATTCTCAAAATTTGTAAAACATTTATAAACTGAAACTTATACCCGTGTTTTTCAATTTAACGGGTAATCGCGCGGATAAATATAATCCGTAAAATTATCTAAATATTTATAAAATTCTCGAAATAATTCAAAACTAATAAAATAAAATTTACATTATTTTTAAACCACTTTTGAAACGCAACTCATACCCGCATTTAACAATTTAACGAATAAACGTGCTGGTGAATTTAATCCCAAAAATTTCCCAAATAATTTTAAAATTCTAAAAATATTCCAAACTTAATAAAATACGAGTATCGTAATTTTTGAAGCATTTTGGAATACAATATTGAGTTTACTCATAAATACAATCAGAAAATCATTTAGGAGTAATTAATCAATAAAATATTGATTTCTAAAATTTTTAAATTCTTAAAAATAATTAAACTTATTATAGAGTAATAAAAATAATTTTATAGGAAATTTCCATATTTATAAAAATAAATCCTCAATAAAAATCACTTTGAAAAGTAAAAAAAACAATACAACTCAAAATTAATGGCACAATTAATTCTCGTACACCAATAACCACACATAATTAATAATAATGCAACACTATTCAAAACTTGGTTCGATAATTATTTCCAGATAATACATATACCCGCCACTTCAGAAAAATAGGGTTGTTGGATATTTTATAAAATATTTTATCACAACATGCAAGTACGCTTCGTAACATATTTATCATTATATAGATATATACGTTCGACTGTAATCCCGATAACCACTGGATATTTCCCCGTATTTTCGAATTTAATTTCAAAAAAAATCGGACAGCATCTCCTATATTTATCGACCTACCCGTCGAAACATAATCGACGTTTCACAATCCAACAATCACAATCAAATCGATCACAACCTGACTACGCAAATTCGCAATTCCAATTCTAATCTTAACAACTATACTGACTATTTATGTTTCGAGAGTAATTGTACGAATTAAATATTTAATAATATTTTATAATTATAGGACTCAGAATAATCATCACAGTCCACCGTTAGCTCGTCGAAATTTATCGCTGACGGCGATAAAACCCGGAGGTACCCGAATTCGAGTTTCCAGTCACGAGTTTCACCGATAAATAAAATTTCCCGTACAAATATATTTATTTCGTTACAATAATCAATAAATTTCCTGCAGCAAATTACCAAAATTCCCAAATTAAATCATGCACGATTAACCGGAAAGTAACCAGAAATTAAAGTAACCAGCCGAAACAAAGTTAACAGGCAACAATACAAGACGCAACAGTGGTGCAAGGAGGAAACCAGATAGAGAAATCAAGGCGGCTGGAAAAGAGAAAAAGAAAAAAACCATACCGACAGCGAGGAAGAAAGGAACAGGGGGGAACAACAGGGAGGTAGAGGACGAGTGGAAAGAAAAAATGAGAGAAACAATTACGAGCATAGAGAAAAAAAATTAGAGATCGAGAGTGAGAGATTGGGAGAAATCTTGAGGGAGAGAGGGACGAACCGGGGGTGTGCATCAGTGTTTGTTTTTTTTTTATATAATAAATTCCATCTTCTGCCATGTATCTGTGGAATAAGGAGAGTGCAACACGTGTCCATTTTTATGACTGGAAGCTTAATTTGTATCTTCTTTAATCTTTTAATGGTACAACTTACGAATGAATATTAATTGAAATGATCCCAAAATAGTCTTAAATATTTTTAAATATCCCGAAACTAATAAAACATAATTCTCAAAATTTGTAAAACATTTATAAACTGAAACTTATACCCGTATTTTTCAATTTAACGGGTAATCGCGTGGAATAATATAATCCGTAAAATTATCTAAATATTTTTAAAATTCTCGGAATAATTCAAAACTAATAAAATAAAATTTTCATAATTTTTAAACCGTTTTTGAAACGCAACTCATACCCGCATTTAACAATTTAACGAATAAACATGCTGGTGAATTTAATCCCAAAAATTTCCAAAATAATTTTAAAATTCTAGAAATATTTCAAACTTAAGAAAATACAAGTATCATAATTTTTGAACTATTTTAGAATTCAATATTGAGTTTACTCAAATACAATCGGAAAATCATTCGGGAGTAATTAATCAATGAAATATTGATTTCTAAATTTTATAAATTCTTAAAAATAAATAAATAAATTCTAAAGTAATAAAAATAATTTTTTTGAGGAAATTCCAATATTTATGAAAATAAATCCTCAATAAAAATCACTTTAAAAGTAAAAAAACCAATACAACTCAACAATTAATCGCCCAATTAATTCTCGTACGCCAATAACCACACATCATTAATAAGAATGTAACACTATTCAAAACTCGGTTCGATAATCATTTCCAGATAATACATATACCCGCCACTTCAGAAAAATAGGGTTGTTGGATATTTTATAAAATATTTAATCACAACATGCAAGTACGCTTCGTAAAATATTTATCATTATATAGATATATATGTTCGACTGTAATCCCGATAACCACAGGATATGTCCCCGTATTTTTGAATTAATTTCAAAATAAAATCGGACAGTATCTCCTCTGTTTATAAACCTACCCGTCGAAACATAATCGACGTTTCACAATCAAACAATCACAATCAAATCGATTACAACCTCACTACGCAAATTCGCAATTCCAATTCTAATCTTAACAACTATACCGACTATATAAGTTTTGAGAGTAATTGTATGAATTAAATATTTAATAGTATTTTATAATTATAGGACTCAGAATAATCATCACAGTCCACCGTCAGCTCGTCGAAATTCATCTCTGACGACGGTAAAACCTGGAGGTACCCGAATTCGGGTTTCCAATCACGAGTTTCACCGATAAATAAAATTTCCCGCAGAAATATATTTATTTCATTATAATAATCAATTAATTTCATGCAGCAAATTACCAAAATTCCCAAATTAAATGACGCCCGATTAACCGAAAAGTAACCAGAAATAAAAGTAACCAGCCGAAACAAAGTTAACAGGCAACAATAGAAGACACAACAGTGGTGCAAGGTGGAAACTAGAGAGAGAAAGCAAGGTGGCCAGAAAAGAGAAAATGAAAAAAAAACTTACCGACAGCGAGGAAGAAAGGAACGGGGGGGGGGGACAACAAAGAGGTAGATGGCGAGTGGAAAGAAAAAAGGAGAGAAACAATTACGAGCAGAGAAAAAAAAATGAGAGATCGAGAGTGAGAGATCGGGAGAAATCGCGAGAGAGAAAGGGATGAACCGGGGGTGTGCATCAGTGTTTGTTTTGTTTTTTTATATATAATAAATCCTAGCTTCTACCACGTATCTGTGGAATAAGGAGAGTGCAACACGTGTCCATTTTTATGACTGGAGGCTTACGTTGTATCGTCTTTAATCTTTTAACGGTACAACTTGCGAATGAATATTAATCAAAATGATCCCAAAATAGTCTTAAATATTTCTAAATATCCTGAAACTAATTAAACATAATTCTCAAAATTTATAAAACATTTTTAAACTGAAACTTATACACGTGTTTTGCAATATAACGGGTACTCGCGCGGATAAATATAATCCATAAAACTATCTAAATATTTTTAAAATTCTCGGAATAAATCAAAACTAATAAAATAAAATTTTCATAATTTTTAAACCATTTTTGAAACGCAACTCATACCCACATTTAACGATTTAACGAATAAACGTGCTTGTGAATTTAATCCCAAAAATTTCCCAAATAATTTTAAAATTCTAAAAATATTCCAAACTTAATAAAATACGAGTATCATAATTTTTGAAGCATTTTGGAATTCAATATTGAGTTTACTCATAAATACAATCGGATAATCATTCAGGAGTAATTAATCAATGAAATACTGATTTCTAAAATTTATAAATTCTTAAAAATAATTAAATATATTATAAAGCAATAATAATAATTTTTGAGATAATTTCAATATTTATGAAAATAAATCCTCTATAAAAATTACTTTTAAAAGTAAAAAAACCAATACAACTCAACAATTAATCGCACAATTAATTCTCGTACACCAATAACCACACATAATTAATAATAATGCAACACTATTCAAAACTCGGTTCGATAATCATTTCCAGATAATACATATACCCGCCACTTCAAAAAAATAGGGTTGTTGGATATTTTATAAAATATTTAATCACAACATGCAAGTACGCTTCGTAAAATATTTATCATTATATAGATATATACGTTCGACTGTAATCCCGATAACCACAGGATATGTCCCTGTGTTTTCGAATTTGATTTCAAAAAAAATCGGACATCATCTCCTCTGTTTATCGACCTACCCTTCGAAACATAATCGACGTTTCACAATCCAATAATCACAATCAAATCGATCACAACCTGACTACGCAAATTCGTAATTCCAATTCTAATCATAACAACTATACCGATTATTTATTTTTTGAGAGTAATTGTACGAATTAAATATTTAATAGTATTTTATAATTATATGACTCAGAATAATCATCACAGTCCACCGTCAGCTCGTCGAAATTCATCGCTGACGGCGGTAAAACCCGGAGGTACCCGAATTCAGGTTTCCAGTCACGAGTTTCACCGATAAATAAAATTTTCCACACGAAATAATCAATTAATTTCCTGCAGCAAATTACCAAAATTCCCAAATTAAATCACGCACGATTAACCAGAAAGTAACCAGAAATTAAAGTGACTAGCCGAAACAAAGTTTACAGGCAACAATAAAAGACGCAACAGTGGTGAAAGGCGGATACCAGACAGAGAAAGCAAGGTGTCTGGAAAAGAGAAAAAGAAAAAAAACTTACCGACAGCGAGGAAGAAAGGAACGGGGGGGGGGGACAACAGGGAGTTAAAGGACGAGTGGAAAGAAAAAAGGAGAGAAACAATTACGAGCAGAGAGAAAAAATGAGAGATCGAGAGTGAGAGATTGGGAGAAATTGTGAGAGAGAGGGATGAACCGGTGGTGTGCATCTGTGTTTTTTATATAATATATCCCAGCTTCTTTCACGTACCGGTGGAATAAGGAGAGTGCAACACCTGTCCATTTTTATGGCTGGATGCTTAATTTGTATCGTCTTTAATCTTTTAACGGTACAACTTGCGAATGATATTAATCGAAATGATCCCAAAATAGTCTTAAATATTTCTAAATATCCCGAAACTAATAAAACATAATTCTCAAAATTTGTAAAACATTTATAAACTGAAACTTATACCCGTGTTTTGCAATTTAACGGATAATCGCGCGGATAAAAATAATTCGTAAAATTATCTAAATATTTTTAAAATTCTTGGAATAATTTAAAACTAACAAAATAAAATTTTCATAATTTTTATACTATTTTTGAAACGCAACTCATACTCGCATTTAACGATTTAACGAATAAACATGCGGGTGAATTTAATCCCCAAAATTTCCAAAATAATTTCAAAATTCTAGAAATATTCCAAACTTAATAAAATACGAGTATCATAATTTTTGAAGCATTTTGGAATTCAGTATTGAGTTTACTCATAAATACAATCGGAAAATCATTCAGGAGTAATTAATCTATGAAATATTGATTTCTAAATTTCATAAATTCTTAAAAATTGTTAAATAAATTATAAAGCAATAAAAATAATTTTTGAGGAAATTCCAATATTTATGAAAATAAATCCTCAATAAAATTCACTTTTAAAAGTAAAAATAACCAATACAACTTAACAATTAATCGCACAATTAATTCTCGTACACCAATAACCACACATAATTAATAATAATACAACACACAGCTGACAAAATCAATACACATAGTAAATTTATTTAATTATTCAATAATTACACTTTAAATAATACAAAATACGAGTCGTTATATCATCCCTTTAGATTGCTCACATTGTCATTATTTTTAGTCTCAATTAGTGACTGTTCTATTTCTTTGAAGGATTCATCTTGAGTAAGCACATCAGCAAAAGATGCTAGATCCTTCGCTTGTAAGGACTTCCAGAAATCTGTTCCCACGCTCAACCCTGCTATGAGAAAACTCTTCAATATTTCATTTGTTGCTCCTCTCACCAACGTAGACTCTACGTTAAACCTTTGAAATATGAAGTTATGCTTTCACCCTCCATTTGCTTAAATTCGCCACCGTAGTAACTGGTGGAGTATACTTCATGGAAACTTGTAATTGAGTTAAAAGTAGAGTTTTTATTTCCTCCCGTGATGTGATAATTTCGGAACCAAGTTTTTGGAACCACTATTGAGCATCCTCTCTAAAAGTAGCTATAAAAAGATGACATCTGGCTAAATCATATACTTGATACACATCCATCTCAATATTAAATCTTCCCAAGAACTCCACAGGATCATAATTTCCATGAAAATGCAAGTCATTGGTTGAGTTCCGATAGCCAGCTGGTAACTGTGCTTCCCTCACAATAGCACTAAAGGGAGATGAAGCTTGCGTAGTTATCGTAACTCTTCCTCCTTCGAGGTGATTGAGTAACTTCTTTAAATCATATACATTGAATGTTCCAACTCTTGAGATGGTTTGAATATTGGGTTGTGGGGGTTATTGTTATTGCCCCGTCTGATTACCCCACATGTGTACTGGAGGATCTTGCCGCCCCTAGCCTTGAGGCTACGGTTGTGGGATATCTCCATCATAATTTTGAGCTTCCCATTGAATCTAAGGTTCTTCATGGCAACATCCTTGAGCCTCTCCATTATTGTGTGGCATTTCCTGAGTTTGAGCGCCACCCCCACCATGAAGGCGCGCTCCTAGGCCCATTACCTGTAGCACTATGAGAAGCAATAGGAACATAATAGGGATTTCACCACCCCCTGAGGGTGAACACTCACACCTTTAATGTGTGGATGTTCTTCTGTGATGATATCCCAATCTTTCTCGACCATTCCTTTGATAACGTCGTCCATAGATTCCAATCTGACTATTTGGAGGGGCACACTCGTATTCACGATGTCGCACCCTATCATCCCTTTAGAATGTAGGGGACACACGTGTTGTATCACGGGGCCTCGCTACTCCACTGTTTCCTTCCTTTTGTCATTCCAACAACAACATTCTTAAGTCCAACATTATGCCAAGCCTTCTGTCAAGGTTGAGAAATCTCTTCTCTCTTCTCCTCGGTTTTGAATATTTTTCACTCGACAATGCTCGTTCATCGTGCGCCCAGATCTATGAGGATATAGGGTTACCTGATTGTTAATTCGAGGTCTCTCCCTCCCATTAGTGTCCTCATCAACTAGCTCAACGATAGGCTCAACGTCATCAGAATACTCTAATCATGGTGGGGTGATCCGTGCGTTTCCTCTATTAGCTTGACCACGAACATCTTGGGTGTTCCTTTCAACCATATGGGCTTTTCCTGAAGCATAACCGTAGCAGGCATAACAATGGCCTCCCCTTATCTTGCGACGTTGCACAGTGTTCAATCTTGAATTGAAGTTATTCAAGGTATCTCCCATGCTATACAACTACTCCAAGATATCAGCGTTGCTGATAAGAACAAGTGGTGTCCTTCCAACATCCAGAGTTCATAGAAGATTTGCCACATTTATGAGATGTGGGATTCGTGCTGAAGTTAGCCGCGCCCAGCACCTCCTTTAGAGTCAATATTGAAAGGAATATGTCCTAAGTCCAATCATGTGTTAGGATTTAGGAATAACTTTTATGTAATCTGTTTTGATTTCATTGATATTAATAAAGACTTGTTTTGTTTTTATTACGGGCTTTATCTATTTAAGTGTTTAAATAAGATATACCATAGTTTAGAGTAAAGCTTTTTATGGATTATGATGAGATCATAATAGTGAGACCTAAAAAGATGATAACTCTAAACTTAAATAGTTCCTGGTTATAGGATTACTAACTGGTAATTAATAATCCACAAAGATCGGTACATACTATGCTTGCTTCATTATGAAGGATGTCTGTTCTCATAGACATTTATGTGGTGACACTATAGCTAGTATGTAGGTGCTTATTATAGAATAAGTTCATTGAACATGACTCGCCCAGCTGAATAACTGATGGAGTTCACTCACGTGTCAGCAGTTGTTCGCTTAGTGATAGTTGTACAAGTATCCTTAGACTTGAGGTCATCATAGTCATCTTGTGTACACTGAACTATGCTTTGGTTTAGTTCTTAGTCTCCAGGGACAATTATTAGGGCTCTTTTGGGTATAGGAATTTGTACACGAAGATAGTGTATGATCAATAAAAGATCTACCCCTTCCAGTGAAGGAAGCGAATATTCAAGGCTGATCCACTTATGCTAGTTCAGGAATCTCTGGCCAGAGTGAATGAAATTAGAAAGGAGTTTCTAATTTGCATAGAACTACGCATAGTAAATGGTAAGCAAGTGATTGAATTAGATAGGCTTGACACGAGATCCATGCCTTGTATTTAATCGGGACATTGTAGGGTAGAAGAAGTTTATTGTACGGTAACTATTCACTGACAGGTTCTTGGTATTATAAGCAGTGAATTCATATTATCCGGATAGTCGCGATATGTTGAGAAGCATCACTCACGATGTAGAATAAATGTGATTAATTAATTAATCATATTTAATAAATTAGAGAATTTATATAAATAATGATAAAATAGTTTTATTATTATTTATTTCTACTACCGGCTTAATATTGAACCTACAGGGTCACACCATAAAAAGAGAATGATTTAATGGTGGAGGAATTAATTAATAATGGCTAATAATTATTTATTTATGAAATAAATAATTAATTGGCAAATTTAATATTGATTAAATGAGATTTAATTGATTATAAATTAATTAAGAAAAGTTCTTAATATTATTAATTAAGGATTTAATTTGTGGAAATTAAATCAAGAGAGAGAATTATTTCTAAAGTGTTTAGAAAAAGGATTAATAATCAAAAGGTATTTTAATTATTAATGAGAATAATAAATGGGATAATAATAATATTATTTATGGGAAAATTTCAGCTGAAAATTTTGCCTTTAAATACACTATTATAGACCCTATTTTATTTGAACCCACATCAAACCCGAAAACCCAAAAAGTTTGGAAAACCCAATTCTCTCCACCTCCTTCCTCCTCCTTAACATCGTTTTCTTGGTGGATACCGGTGGAGTGCTTCACACTTGAGGAGCAACTGCTAAGGATCTCTGATCGTTGTCTTCGAATTATTTTAAAAGGTTAGATTCGATCCCTCGAATTTTTATTCATGATTTATATGCTTTTATTTGGATTTTGTATGTGTAAAAGTGTTTTGTCATGCCCCCGCTGCGTTAAAAATCCAACAATGGCATCAGAGCATAGGTTATATGCATATAGATCTGTGGTTAAAATTTCAGAATTTTATGTGCTTGTATGAATTAATTATGATTTTTACAAGTTATATTATGGATTAATTTTGTCTGATGAGAAATCGTTTCTCAGAATAATTTTGAATGTTGATCTGGGTTCTACAGGTGTTGTAGATCGTCTGGGTATTTTTTTCATAATTTTAGGATGTATAGATTTTTTATTATGAATTTTTGAAGTTCTTGCAATTAAATTCGTAATTAAATAAATCATATATATATATATATTATTTGTAAGTATATATATATATATATCTATACTGCTACTACCTGTTGAATGCTGCACGGAAAGAGGTGGAGAAGCAGACAGGAACAGGACTGACAGGCACGGAAATCGATGCGAGAAAAATTCTGTCGGCTGCTGCAAAAACAAAAAAAAATATATATAGGGGTGTAACGCATTCCGGGAATGCGTTACACACCTGTGGCGCATTCACGGAATGCGTTACACCCTTTAATGGCTTAAAAGGGGTGTAACGCATCACCGGAATGTGTTACAGGTCTAGTAACGCGTTCCTGTAATGCGTTACAGCCCGTCTGTTGATTTTAAAATTGATTTTCTGGGAGTTTCGTAACTCCGTTTTAGGCGTGCAATATACCGTTGGATTCGTTTTTCCAAGACGGATCTAATGGAGTGATCAGTTTTAGTTTATATAAAAGTTATGAACTGTTTATATTTCCATGAAGTGTTTTAAAGTTGTTTTTAATTGTTTTAACTGCTTTTAAATGCTTCATGTGATACATAGAGATGTATAATGCTTAGACGAATGTGCTAGATGATGTAACATGCCTACCTTGATGTTTATTCATGTTTATATATGTGATATATGCTTAGTTTATCATGCGATGATAGATTTAGGTGAACTTGAATGAACATAAGGCGTTTGTTAGACAACCTAGTATAGTGAAATTGTTTCATAACCTTAATAATAATATTATGAATACAATTATGAGATTCTTGTGTTTATGAAAACGTAATTGAATATGAATTTTCGATATGAGAGAAAGGATGATTCTGTCAACAACAGATTTCTATCTGTAAGAAAGGGTTATTAAGTGACGCCTCTTGACAATGCTCCACCCGATCTGGGAATCATCTGATTATTGATTATTGATTTGAAATATTTAATTTAAAAGGAAGAATTTATTTATAATATGATTATGATTGTAACGTAATATAATCCCTCTAAAATTAAATAATATCAAGTAGTAATTGGCCAATGATACAACGGGCTTGTGTCGGTCATAGCCTTCCAACATGGTAGAAAGTAGTTCTTATTTTTGAATCATTGTCGTTTCGTGCCACAGCCGAGGGCTTTGATTTTGAAATAAGAAATACTTGTCTATTACATAGAGATGTGTACATTGAATAAGAATCTAAAGGTCGTTACATGCCACAGCCGTGGGCCTTTGGGGACTGATTCAATTGTACGGAATGTTGGGTTAGACTTGACTTAGAATATTGAGTTTGTCGTGCCACAACCGTGACTCAATTATTCAAGAGGCTAAAGTTTGATTAGGGAATAACATAAGATGTAATTGACAAGAGTTGTCTGCCTATTGAACATTACATGGTGTTTCGTGCCACAGCCGGGGTTGTGTAATGGAATGTAGGATCCCTATTCCCACTAGCATTATGAATGCTTAATTTTTCATGTAGGGGGTTGAATAAATTAGGAAAACTAGTGGGAGCCACTTATGAATAAAGACCCGATTCATATAGTGGTTTGAAATGAAATCGAATATTTGCTAAGTGTTGTTATGTGTTTATCATTTACAGATTTACTTTGTACGTTATGTCTTCTGCACTATCACTCAGGAGCATACTAGATGCTCACAAATTGACTGGTCCTAATTATGCTGACTGGCTTCGAAACTTGAGAATTGTTCTCAGGATTGAGAAGCTGGAATACGTGATTGACTCACCTAAGCCTACTGAACCTGCTAGTGATGCACATAATGATGAACATGTTGTGTATCGTAAGTGGATAGATGATGCAAATGTCGCTCAATGCATCATGCTAGCTTCCATGAACATTGAGCTACAGAAGCAACATGAGCATATGGATGCTCACACTATCCTCATGCATCTACAAGAGTTGTATGATGTGGCGGGGAGGATAGCTCGATATGAGATGTCGAAGGAGTTGTTCAGTTGTAGGATGTTTGAGGGATCATCTGTGAATGACCATGTACTTAAGATGATCAATTTGATTGAACATCTTGGACAACTTGGTTTTGCCATGGATGGGGAGCTGAGCCAAGACTTGGTCTTGTAATCACTTCCGAGTTCGTTCTCGCAGTTTGTTGTGAACTTTCACATGAATAAGTTGGATGTCAGCCTGCCTGAACTCCACAACATGTTGAAGACTGCGGAATCGAATTTTTCCCCTAAGAAGAGTTCTGTTCTTCTAATTGGTGAAGGTTCCAATCCTAAGAAAAGAAAGAGGAACTCTTCCAAGAAGAAGAAAGTAGGTGAGAAAACGCCGGTTCCACCAAAAGCTGAAGACCCCGAGAGCAAAATTGTTTGCTTTCACTGTAACAAGGTGGGGCACTGGAAGAGTAACTGCAAGGTTTACCTTGCAGAATTGAAGAAGAAGAAGGGTAGTGAGACTACCACTTCTGATTCAGGTATGTTCATGATAGAAGTGAATATGTCATTAAATCAAATTTCTACTTGGGTATTCGATACCGCCTGTGGTTCTCATATCTGCAATTGTTGCAGGGACCAAGGAGAAGTAGGACTCTTGAGGAAGAGGAGGTGGTTCTACTGATGGGAAATGGAGCAAGAGTTGCTGCTGTAGATGTAGAATCATTTCATTTACATATGCCTACGGGCAAGACTATTGTTTGAAATAATTGTTATTTTGTTCCCTCGATTGTGAGGAATATTATTCCCATGTTAGACTTGGCTGGATTTTCATTTATTATTGAGAATAATGAATGTTCTATTCTTAGAGATAATATTCTTTATGGATGTGGTACTTTAAATAATGGTCTGTATATATATGACATAATTTACTTCAGATTGAACAAACTAATAAAAGAAAAGGGATGATGAAAATCTCACTTTATAGTGGCACTGCAGTCTCCATTTAGTGGACATGGAGAGAGGACTGCAAATTTGCTAGGAATGGTACACACAGATGTATGTGGACTAATGTCTACGCAAGCTATGGGTGGATTTTCATACTTCATTACTTTCATAGATGATAGATCTAGATTCAGATATGTGTTTGATGAAACACAAGTCTGAAGCCTTTGAAAAGTTCAAAGAGTATAAGTATGAAGTGGAGAAACAAACCAAACATAGTATTATAATTCTTCGATTAGATCGAGGTGGTGAATACTTGAATGGAGTGTTTCTAGATTATCTCAAATTAAATTGTATAGTCTCTCAGTGGACGCCTCCAGATTGGTATCTGAAAGGAGATATCGAACTTTGTTAGACATAGTTCGGTCCATGATGAGCTATGCAAATCTTCCAGTATTCCTATGGGGTTATGCATTGGAAACCTCAGCATATTTACTGAATAAGGTGCTTTCCAAATCTGTTCCTCAAACTCTGTATGAGATATGGAAAGAAAGGAAACCGAGTCTTAAACACGTTAAGATTTGGGGATGTCCAGCTTATGTAAAGTAAGTTGACCCAGATAAGCTGGAATATCGATCCGTAAAATGTAGTTTTGTGGGTTATCCTAAAGAGACTTTAGGGTATTACTTTTACACCGATCATCGGGTGTTTGTCTCCAGACATGCTACCTTTTTGGAAAAGGAGTTTATCCTTGAAGGAAACAGTGGGAGCAAAATTGAACTTGATGAAGTTCAAGAAGCACAAACTACTATGGATCAAGTGGAAACACCTGTTCTGACTGAACAAACTTTTGTGGAATAGCCCATTCGTAGGTCAGGGAGAGTGTCTCGCCAACCTGAGAGGTAATATGGCCTTGTCATTGAGAATGACAATGAGTTGTCGATCATTGATAATGACGACCCTGTAACCTATAATGAGGCTATGAGTAGTGTTGACTCAGAGAAATGGCATAGTGCCATGAAATCCAGAATGGAATCTATATATACGGTATACAAAAGATAGATTATAGCAGATGGCCAGGTGAAGACCTTTAAGGCCAGGCTTGTGGCAAAAGGATTCAAACAAAGGCAATGGATTAACTTTGATGAAACCTTTTACCTGTAGCCCTGTTAAAATCAGTTCGGATTTTGCTTGCGAATGCTGCTTACTACGACTATGAGATCTGGCAATTAGCCAGATGGTTTTCTTTCCAAGAGAAATGAAAACCTAGTGTGTAAGCTGCTACGAACCATATGTGGTTTAAAGCAAGCTTCTCGAAAGATGGAACATTTGTTTTGATGAGACAATCAAAGAGTTTGATTTTATCAAAAACGCATATGAACCATGCGTCTACAAAAGGGTTAGTGGGAGCGCGGTAACATTTTTTTATATTGTAT
This sequence comes from Apium graveolens, assembly GCF_009905375.1. NCBI lineage: Eukaryota > Viridiplantae > Streptophyta > Magnoliopsida > Apiales > Apiaceae > Apium > Apium graveolens. Next base: position 50,025,967 of record NC_133655.1, on the reverse strand, counting down.
TGAATTAGAGTTGACACACAACATAGCAGACCCACTCACAAAGCTACTTTATGAAAGTCATTTTGATCGTCAAGATGGGTATTAGATACCAGAGTGATTGGCTTTAGTACAAGTGGGAGATTGAAAGGAATATGTCCTAAGTCCAATCATGTATTAGGATTTAGGAATAACTTTTATGTAATCTGTTTTGATTTCATTGATATTAATAAAGACTTGTTTTGTTTTTATTACGGGCTTTATCTATTTAAGTGTTTAAATAAGATATACCATAGTTTAGAGTAAAGCTTTTTATGGATTATGATGAGATCATAATAGTGAGACCTAAAAAGATGATAACTCTAAACTTAAATAGTTCCTGGTCATAGGATTACTAACTGGTAATTAATAATCCGCAAAGATCGGTACATACTATGCTTGCTTCATTATGAAGGATGTCTATTCTCATAGACATTTGTGTGGTGACACTATAGCTAGTATGTAGGTGCTTATTATAGAATAAGTTCACTAAACATGACTCACCCAGCTGAATAACTGATGGAGTTCACTCACGTGTCAGCAGTTGTTCGCTTAGTGATAGTTGTACAAGTATCCTTAGACTTGAGGTCATCATAGTCATCTTGTGTACACTGAACTATGCTTTGGTTTAGTTCTTAGTCTCCAGGGACAATTATTAGGGCTCTTCTGGGTATAGGAATTTGTACACGAAGATAGTGTATGATCAATAAAGGATCTACCCCTTCCAGTGAAGGAAGCGAATGTTCAAGGCTGATCCACTTATGCTAGTTCAGGAATCTCTGGCCAGAGTGAATGAAATTAGAAAGGAGTTTCTAATTTGCATAGAACTACGCATAGTAAATGGTAAGCAAGTGATTGAATTAGATAGGCTTGACACGAGATCCATGCCTTGTATTTAATCGGGACATTGTAGGGTAGAAGGAGTTTATTGTACGGTAACTATTCACTGACATGTTCTTGGTATTCTAAGCAGTGAATTCATATTATCCGGATAGTCGCGATATGTTGAGAAACATCACTCACGATGTAGAATAAATTTGATTAATTAATTAATCATATTTAATAAATTAGAGAATTTATATAAATAATGATAAAATAGTTTTATTATTATTTATTTCTACTACCGGCTTAATATTGAACCTACAGGGTCACACCATAAAAAGAGAATGATTTAATGGTGGAGGAATTAATTAATAATGGCTAATAATTATTTATTTATGAAATAAATAATTAATTGGAAAATTTAATAATTAATTAAATGAGATTTAATTGATTATAAATTAATTAAGAAAAGTTCTTAATATTATTAATTAAGGATTTAATTTGTGGAAATTAAATCAAGAGAGAGAATTATTTCTAAAGTATTTAGAAAAAGGATTAATAATTAAAAGGTGTTTTAATTATTAATAAGAATAATAAATGGGATAATAATAATATTATTTATGGGAAAATTTCTGCTAAAAATTTTGCTTATAAATACACTATTATAGACCCTATTTTATTTGAACCCACATCAAACCCGAAAACCCAAAAAGTTTGGAAAACCCAATTCTCTCCACCTCCTTCCTCCTCTTTAACATCATTTTCTTGGTGGATACCGGTGGAGTGCTTCACACTTGAGGAGCAACTGCTAAGGATCTCTGATCGTTGTCTCCGAATTATTTTAAAAGGTTAGATTCGATCCCTCGAATTTTTATTCATGATTTATATGCTTTTATTTGGATTTTGTATGTGTAAAATTATTTTGCCATGCCCCCGCTGCGTTAAAAATCCAACAAATATCACTTCCATCATAATTATGAGACATCTTTTACTCCTTAAGATTATGATCTTGATCAGCACCCCTCCTTCTAGCGCCAATTTGTTGACAAAGGAATCCGGTAACAACAAAATTTAAGGTTCTATGCTGGAAATAAGATCTACAATGGTGGTTCTTTGCCGGAAAAATTAGCGGTGTTTATGTGTTAATTGGTGGCTAAGATTGATTATGGTTAGTGGTGGCCCTTTTTAGCTCTTAACTCCCAACCCCTTTCAATGTGCCTACGTACCTTTTATATAGGGATCAAGCCTGATGTAGTTCTGGGGGCACAATAAATCTAATGGTCTTAGATTTCTCATTTTGAGGACCATCAGGAGTCCTTTCAGAATCCGTCTTCTGCTAGCTTTAAGAATGTCCAACTATGAGGCCCAACTGTGAAGGCCCAAGGCTCGCCCGTAATCGTAGGACTTCCAAGAGAGTGCATCATTATGTACAAGGATAACACAACACTACCAGGTATTTACCTTGATTACGGATGCATGTATAGCCACGATTCAAACTTTATTACAAACTTTTAGCATACACTAAGCCACGCAACTTCTGCTAGCTCATTCCACTTCAACCTATAAACCTAGCTGGCACACTCGACTAGGGATTCTCGCCATTACCAAATTCCCTTTTAACTGGAAAAGAACATAAACATATTCACAAGAGTGAGCTAACTAGCTCAGCTAGTCATAATGACAACACTGATATTGAATAATGATCAATTGAAGTGATATAAGAAATTAAGTTTCCTGATAAGCAATGATTAGAATTGGATATTCACTTTTATTTTAAAAATCAAGGTTAGGTTGCTGTTCAGTCACACACTAACCCCAATCAAGGCTCCCAGCTTTGCTCTATATACTGGATCCAAGGCACACATTGGCCTAATACGACCACGAATCTGGTCTGACCACGAATATGGTCCATATTTAAAAATAATCTTATTCCATAGTAATAACATGATAAACAATGTAATTTAATAAACTGAATCATAAACAACATTTATCTTGAAGCATAAGGTGATTCACAACACCAGAAAGGTATAACAAGGTAAATAAAAATATTGACTTCCAATTCAAGGAAAGAATCAAAGTGTAGAAGACCAAGCATACAGAGGTTACAAGGAATGGTCTTCTACTATACAAGGCATAAAGGTTTGTCTGACAAGCAATCTCATATCAAAGATCAGTATGTGGTAGATATATATTTTTGGAGTAGTATCGGATATGTCTGGTCCGTATCCAAGAATTCAATAACCAATGGTTTCCAAGAAATCAGGCTCGCGGCTCAAGATCAATAAGAATCAGGGTTTAGGGTTAAGTACTTCAAAGTACTTGCAATATAGAATAGGAATTACTGGGAATAATTACAACATAATGAAAGGAGTTCAAAAGTATTCGCAAGTATACCATAAGAAAGTTCAGCGACACTTGCCTTATCAATTCGCTTTCACTTCACTAACACTTGTCAATTGGTTCCCACTCACTAACCACTTTCTTTCCTTTTCTACGTCTCGCTTCCTCTATTAGACATCACATATACTCATCAACACTATTTCTCAACTCATTCTATTCGATACAAGCTTCTATATACCCTTCGTTTCACCCAAATCTGACGTACGGATTAAAAGTTACAGCAGAAACAGTCAAACAATGTAACAAACAATCATTTTATACAGCAATCAGGTCACATATAACACATAGCATGTAAGATATTCAATCCAAATAATTTTTTGAAGAAGATTCGGGGTCAAAATGATTTTTCAGGTATTTAATACAAATTTTTGAACATTTTTCGGAATTAAAATTGGACTCCGAATCATTTTATAATTAAATAATAGGGTTTGAACACCCAAATTTGACTTTAAAATAATTTTATAATAATTATCGAGCCTTGAAAATAATTTAAAATAATATTTTAAAGCTCAAAACTATTTTTCAGGAATTTTAAATCAATAATAAATAATTAAATCCAATTATTAAATTAATTAAAATTAATTAAATTAATCAATTAATTAAATTTAAATTAATCAATTAAATTAAAATAATTAAAATGAATTAAAATTAATTAATAAAATAAATCAGATTTATTTTTGAATAAGTAAATAATTAAAACAATTTTTTTGCATTTAAAAATAATTAAATAAACAATTTTTGGATTTTTAAAATAATAAAAATAACATTTTTAAAATAAAAGTAAACAGAAATCCAATTTATGTTAGTTTTTAAAATTCCAGGGACTAATTTGCAAAGTTGAACAAACCAGGGGGGTCAAATGGCATTTTTGCCATCTTCCCCGCCCTACGCCGGCGGTCGCCATTGCCGGCGACCCCAAGCTTTCCGGCGAACTACAAATCAGCACAGATCAACACCAAATTAACAGGAAATAAAGGTTTCACTCCCAGGAACTCCTCAGCAGAAACAAATCACTGAAACAGTCGCTAAATCGGCCGGAAAACTGGACGGAAATTTCGGCCGCCGACGAACTTTAAATTTCCGATCTGCTAAACTACGAGTCCTTAAATCAACTAAAAAATATGGTTTAATTCCTGGGAACGTCCTGAATGCAGTGGTGGTATTTGATTTTACCCTGAATCAAGAGAAAAGATAACCCTAATTCGAATTAAGAACATTCAAATGATTATAAACCCTAATTTACAATCCGAGAATCAAACTCAAATTTAACCAGGTTATTGAACTCAGTTTTTGACATATAATATACCAAATTGACCAGGAAGAAAAGATCTACACGATTATGTCATTAAATCATATCAAAAATATCAAGAACAAAAATTCATATTTTAATCCATAATTAATTCGAATTTAAATAATTAAATCAGAAAAATACCTTGATTTCTGGGCAAAAACAAATGGTTGATTCAGAAAGAAGATTTTGAGAGCTTCGTTTTGATATATTGCACGCCCGAATCAGAGTTCGATAACGCCTTCGTTTGTGCGATAGATTCTCAAGAATACAGTGTTTTTATAAAGTTTTCTCTGTTTTTCAGGGTTTGTACTGTCTGATTATGATTTTACGCATGAAAATGAAGTAAGAAAGGGCTATTTATATTTACAAAATATTAGTACGTTCTGGATCGTGTTGGATCGATAAATCGTTTGTTTTGGATAAATATTATCCTTTTTGGATAAACATTATCCAGTTTTGGATAAGCACTATCCTATTTTGGATAAGCACTATCCTGTTTTGGATAGACGTTATCCTATTTCAGATAATTATCAAAACCGGGCTTTTATAAAATGATTGTACGAAGATAATGTTATAGGAAAGGGTTAGCGTATCGAAAATATCGCGCCGGGCCGCGCATGGGTCAAACCGTAATCCGGATCGAAAAGGTCAAAACATGAAAAATTTCCGGAATTACCAGATTAGGTTAGGAAGGAGTTTTCGGAAGAGTTTCGGGTTATAAAAACGTAAAAACAGTTGAGGTTGGACGATTCCTGACTTTATAAAATAATTTTGTAAATATTTAGAAAATAGTTAATAAATTCATAAATCAATATAAAATCATATAATACTCCAAAAATTACCAGAAAAATACCTTAATTATCTATATTTTATTCTGGACATAATAAAATTAACATACCTAGACTTTACCACATATGAACATTCACATAACATCAATCATCAAATAATTCACCAAAAATCATATAATAATCACATAAAAATCATTTATCAATAAAAATAATTACACGTCATGTCCCGGATATTACAAGAGTGGTATTGTGTGACAACTTACTCCTTCTGGAACACCTTAATGGAAAGGTTTTTATGAGAGTAGAAATTGTACATTTTGGATATGGTGCGATCAATGATGAGCCAAGCGGACCTTCCAATCAGTTTTTGGGATTATGCTCTCGAAAGGGCTTCATATACACTTAACCGTGTTCCGTCCAAAGCCATTCAAAAGACTCCGTATGAGATATGGACTAGTAAACGTCACAAAATGTAATTTATGAAAGTTTGGTAATGTGAAGCATTTAGTGTTAGACGAGCTAGGACCAAAAACATATTGATGCTATTTTGTGGGATACCCAAGTGAGAGTAAAGGGTATTTTTTCTATAATCTTTCCGAGAACAAAGTGTTTGTTGCTCGAACCACTGTATTTCTTGATACAAAACTACTTTCTAAGAAAATTAGTGGGGGGACCTTAAATCTCAATAAAGATCAATAACCATATGATAACATTGAACCAGAGCTGGAATAAGACTATGATGTACATTAAAATGTTGAAAGTAATCATGTTCAGGAGACTCGGATTGTTCGTTGATCTAGAAGGTTTCTCCATGAGCTAGAGAGATATTATGGATATCTCTAAACTCAAGATGGTCATGTGATGCTTATGGATAATGATGTGCCCTTCACCTACCAATTGATGTTGTGAGCAGTCCACACTCGAGAGATGGCTGAAGGCCATGAAATCTGATCGAGATGGAATCCATGTATCAAAATAAAGTATGAACTTTAGTTGATTCACCAAAGGGGTAAAACCTATAGGGTGCAAGTGGATTTTTTAAGAATAAAATTGACATGGACGATAAAGTATAGAACTATAAAGCGCGACTACTGGAAAAAGGTTTCAAGCAAATTCATTGTATAGACTATGATGAGACTTGTTCACCAGTTGTTATGATCGAGTCCATCAGGATTTTTCTAGCAATAGCTGCTTACTATGATTATGAAAACTAGAAAATGGATGTCAAAACCACATTCTTAAATGAGAGCCTAGAAGTGAATGTTATATGATATAATATGAGGGTTTTGTTGATCCAATGTTTGCTAAGATGTTCTGTAAGTTACTTCTATCTATTTATATATTGAAGCAAGCCTCAAGGAGGAATATTCATTTTGATGAAACAGTCAAAGATTTGGCCTTATTCAGAATAAAGATAAACCATGTGTTTACAAGAAGGTTAGTGGAGATATGTGGCAATATGTGGCAATCCTAGTACTATTTGTGGATGACATATTACTAATAGGGAATGACATACCTTCTCTACAGGATGTTAAGACATGGTTGGGAGATAGTTTTTCGATGAAGGACTTAGGCGATGTCATATATATAATAGGGATCAGGATTCATAGAGATAGATCAAGAAGATAAATCGGCCTAAATTATAGTACATACACTGATAAACTTTTGCATGAGACAAATAAGGGATGCGTCAAGATGTCTCATGAGATACTGATCTCAATGGATAACCACCTTAAATCATTAGATGATAAGGACTGTATCAGGAAAGTTCCATGTGACGTCCTGAACCTGGGGTTAGAGTTCAAGGGCCACTGAACTATAAATAACCTGGAAATGATACTGGAAAATAAACTTATTATTATTATAACCAACCCCAACTCCAAGATCCGATACAGGTCAAGTATATCACTGGCTACAATAACAGCAGAAATAAAACAGAGTATGGGACTATCCATATGTGGGACTACACCATGCCCTGTGAAACCAACTCACAAAACACCAACATCTAGCCTGTGCCAGAAGCCTACTCTTCACTAACTCAACTGCCTGGACTACCTGAGAGCTATCGAGCCTGAACAATGGACTAATGGCTTGACTGAGAGTACTCACCAAGTACTATATAATCGATGCATAATAAACATTGATAAAATATGTACAATGAATGAATTAGTAAGTAAAGCTATACAGTAAAACCAGTATGAAAGCAGTATAATAAAGTGTCACAGTTTATAAACAATTTAAAACAACTACTATCTTCTTTTTAAATGAAGTCTGAAGCCACCGCTTCTAAATTGAAAACTTTTCAAATCAGTTAGGAAGTTTCTGTTCCACAACAAGCTTTTCAAATCAGTTTGGAACACTCACTTCCCTTATACATTAAAAATCTTGAACCTGTTTATATATTGGACTTTGATAAGACGCTTGTCAGTAGAAACATGATCAATCATTTCACAAACCCTCAACAATACATGACGAAAGCCACTGAAGGAAATACATCACTATTGCTGACAAAAATAGTACTATAAGTATCCATGGATTTCATATTTCCCCTAAAATGGAACTATCCATTTATTTTTATACTAGTTAATACCCACAATCCAAAGATCCAATACATCACTTAATTCAATATAGTACTTATCAACATATAACCACGTCACATTAGAAAAGTCTAGAGTTATACTTTCGGTTTGTAAATCATAGTTACTAGTTATACTAGAACATTCAAGTCGGGATCATATTTACAATATCAAAATAGACTCAATTAGGAAATATGCCCAGGACCAAAGTTGTAGAAAACTTTGATAACTTTTTAGAATGGTAAGGATCATTGAAATTGACCAAACAACAACTCTGGAACCATGAAAGCAAGTTGATGCTTATGCAGACTCAGCACTATCTAGGCATATCGTTTAGCATTTAGGACTCTTAAATCACGTTATTGGATAGGGACGTATAAAACAAGACTGTAGATCTTGAAAATATATTTCTAAACTGATATTATTCATAACCATAGCATGAAGGATGAATTTATTTTGAATTTTCTAAAACAGGACGTCAATCCAAGTACTAAACAAGTCTTTAACAAAAACTCAATAAAACTCACATTTGGTTTCAAAATCATGATATTTGACACTAGGAAAAAGTTTTAGGAAATTGAAAGACCCTTTAAATGAGTACTAGTTCATCAAATTTAGACAAAGAATTAAATTAACTACGAATTTTACAAGATCGTGGACTTGCAAAATGAAACAAGATTTTGTAATCATTGCACATACTATACCAAAATAGGCATAACTCATAGCTCACTAATCGAAATGCTACAATTATTTCACGAGAAGAAACTAGACACAAATATATATTCCCACCAAAATTTATCAACAATAAAGATGTAACGCCCCCAAATCCGGGGTCAGGAATCTGGGTCGTCAGGCCATCCGTCACTCATGTGTAACCTGTATTGATTCAATAATCCAACAGACCCCAATCTCATGCACACATACACAAGTTAAAGCCTTAGAAATGATGTACAAAATGTAATCTTCTTTTATTACACTCAAATATACTTTACAGTATCTTAAACAATTATTTGTAACCTCTACATGAAGTTACAATAATTACTACTAACATCTTGTACCTATCTGGATACTCTAGTCAACCTGAGATAAAGCTGTAAGGGATTCTCCCCACGATTTCAAGTGACTAAGTCCCATGCCGGCTTACTGGTAATCTGTTGTGTCGTGTCATTTAAAAGAAAGCAAGAGTGAGCTATAATGCCCAGCATAATGATGTATAATATGAAAATGACTGTAATGATAAACTCACGTAAAACATCTTATAAGATAATTACGTTTTATTCGAACATAGTTTCCCTTGGTGATACACACCTTCTTATGAAAACAATCCTTTAGTGGATTTTATTATCCCGTGAATACCTTAAAAGTAAACCCAACACCTAGGCTTTGGTTACGGTATTGCATCACAATTCCAATTGGAAGAATAGGACATTCGTTGGAGCCACCGTATATGATGATCAGTCGTACTACGGTAATAGTAACCTTTTCTATTAGTAGAAGGATGACACCTTCGTATCCCGGTTATCACCATTGCCGCATACGGGCTATGTGTCCTCATTTTGGGTATACACACACTTGCAGGTCCTTAGGTACGTATAGTACCGTCTCCTACAGTACCGGTAGTCTATGCAATACACGAAGTACTTGGATCCTACCCCTCCCTTGTCCTTTAGGAAATCCTATCATATACTTGGAATCATCGAACTATATCGAAGTTCCCCAAGCGTTTTTCTTGTTGATAGGAACAACTTTACCTCATATATATATATATATGTACTTCCGAAAGTTTTCGGAGGAAGTACTAAGGATGTGAGTTGACTGTTGTCAACATATAAGTAAATAAGGGGAGTTCCTTTTGAAACTATATTCAAAATATTTAAAATAAGTCGAGATAATATTCTCCGACGATCTGAAATTATTCGAATGATTTTCCGAAAATCAGAAAGTATTTTACATCAGGTTTTATGATTTTTAAATCATAAATAAACCCTTTAATAAATAATAAATAATTAAATATTAATCGTTAAATAATTAAACCTCGAATGAGTTTACTTGAAAAGAATATTTAAATAATATTCCTCAACTAATTTATGTTTACATAATATTATAATCTTTTACATTTAATCAAGATTGAAATAAATATTCACTGGAGAATACTTCCTCCATAATAAGTAAATACTTAATAAATATTTCTTAATCGAATGATAAAGTATAGTTGAGGGAATACGATCTTTGGAAATCATTTTAATAAAAGTTCGAGGTATTTAATATTTGTGGATGTTGAGTCCCTTGAAACGTAACTACTATGGACTTTAATCGTCCTATAAATATCACCGGAATGATTCCTGGGTTTTTATTTTATAAAAAAAAAACTGACCGACTCTCGATATTACAACTTATACATCACGCTCTACCATAATGCTAATATTCTTAAATAAAGCACCTCCGGAATACTTTCGGGTTTTCATCAATTTTACTGACCGATCCTCGGTCTTAAATATATACATGCCACGCTATTCGCTAGCATTAACGTTCTCAATTATAAACTCCTCTGGGATACTCCCGGGTTTTTATAAGCTTACACCGACCGACTCTCGGTCGTAATATAGCATCTCGAACTCGGTATGAACATATACTAGAAATTATCAACAATTGAGTAATGTAATACATCTCAAACTTCGTAAAACAGTTTAAAGCAATCTCATGCATATATCACAGTTTTGTAAACTATTCACAACACAACAGTTCTTAAAAGGTAGGGTTTGAAAACTTGCCTGGGTATCTTGAGGTGGAGGATGCTCTAGGTTCCACTCGGAAATCTATAATCATAAACACAAGTCATTTTATTAGGTCCCGTTCTAATTTACGGCTACCCGCACTCATGCGCTAATCATTATGCACCCTCTAAACCTATATTATCCTTATTATTTCTTTAAGTCCTTATTCACATTATGGCCGCTTCCTTTTTCAAAGTATCTTAAGTCCATTTTCATTTTCGTCGTCGGCTCCGCTTATGGATTCTACGGTTTTTAAACGGGCGGTCTCGGTTCCAATATTTTTATAAAATTGAAAAATCATTATTTTCACTTGAAATCTTTATGGAAGGTAGGAAACTCAATTTAATACCCTTTGTAAAATTTTCATGATTTATGAACAATTTTAAGTCGATCCTTTATATTTTCAAAGTTCGTAATTTGTAGCAGTTTTTGTCGCGCAAATCACTTAGTAAAACGGCCATAACTTTGATCCGTAAATCGGAATCAAGCGATTCAAGCCCCTAAACGATCTTTATAACATTGTCTCTCATAATAAAGGGTTATTTTTCAATAAACTACAGTTTACATCTTCGGGACTTTCTGTAGAAACTTAAAGTTACGTTTTGTTCGTTTTAACGAGATTACGGTTATGATCGGAGTTTCGTTTATGCCTTAGATCATTATACTACCACCAACAATCAACACATCATAATAAACACACTAAATCCTCTCAAGAACATCATGTTCTTGAGGCAACAACAATCAACCTTAAATCTACTTAGCTAAACATCAAGATTACCACAATACTCCCTACCAAAACTATGTTTACAACTACATACTGAAAGGATCTTCAAATTAAATCTTAAATAAAGTTGGGTCAAATATTTTTACCTTTCTTGAGAGCTTGAGATGTGTTCTTGATGGTGGTGAAGTCTTGGGAGTGCTTAGTATGGTTTTTGGAACCTAAAACAACCATCAAAATCAAGATACTAAAGAAGAGTTACTATTCATACTATTCATTATCAACTTTCTTGATTTTATTTTACCCATAAAACCTTGATAAAAAGAGCTCAAAGATTTATCTTACCTTATTTTAGTTGGTAGGAAGCTTGAGAATTAATGGGAGGATTTATCCATGGCTAGAGCTTGAAGTTTTGATTTTGCTTTCTTTGTTTAATGTCAAGGGCCGAATGGGAGAGTATATGGGAGAGGGAGAGAGTTTTTGTGGTTGCTTCTTGGTTGCTTCTTGGAAATAATGCAAGTGGTATCTTGTATTGATTTTTATTTTCTAGTTTATATCCTAGGATTTGATTTATGTTGGCAAATCTTAGACAAAAACTAGCTAGCCTTTGGTAGATTACAAGCTAAGCCACTTGTTTAGCTCTCTAGCTCATTATTTGGTAGCCTTGGTTGATCATCCTACACCTTAGCTCAATATTTGATAAAGTAACCATGGTTAATTTCCTACCATGGTAAGTTAGCGTGTTACGTTTATTTAATCATTTACGCGTTCTCTCGGTCGTTTAAACGTTTTCGTAATACTTTTTTGTAAATGGTTCGTGACGTAAATCCTTTCGTATTTATTTCTTATGTTTTGAATTATCATACTTGGATATAAATCCATATGGTTTTAAATTCATAATTATATTGTGATTCCCGTAATCCTCGAAGATTCGTAAATATGGTCGTTTTTCAAAGTTCGCTTTCTTCGAAAACTAATAGCGTTTACATACACTCATTTGGTATGTATAATCATAATATCAACTTCGAATCTCATTTTCTCATGCACAACATAGTGTGGGATAAAAAAGTTTTTCCCGTCTTCCAGGGTTACTATTCATTTAGCGTTTTACAAGGTTTCAAAAATTCAAGTTATTATATTACTAACCATAAAGGTCTATTACCGATGTCAAAAATTTGGGTTCTTACAGTCTTCCCCCCTTAAAAGGATTCCGTCCCAGAATCAGTTCAGAAATAGGTAGGGATATGCTTTGTGCATGACAACCTCGAGTACTCACATTGACCTAGTAGTATTTGATCTCTTCATAAAGTTTCCACTCATCCATCCAATATATTTCCGGGTACTCGTCCTTGTAGTCTTATGACATCTACACGTTACTCGACATACACTAAGTCTGGCTATGAGTTTATTAGCTCATTTTCAGTCATATGTCTGGCTTTGACGGTTAAAATACCTTACCTTGATTTGTGGTATTCGTTATAACTTGGCGACCGTTCGACGATGGTGCTAATTTATAAGTCAACTTTCTTGGTCCTTTAATTCTTCAACTGGTCCAATAAATCTTGGGTTCAACATTTCTTTCCCTTTCGAATCTCATCACTACCGAGGAGGGAGGTACTTTTAACAATACCTGGTCAGTTACTTCGTACTTTCTGTCTTTATAGTTCTGGTCCGCGTATCTCTATTGTTCATGCTGGGCTGCCACTAGCTGGGTTCTGATAAGTTCTAGGAATTCCTTTAGTCTGTTGACTCAACTATTGTCTAGTATCCTCTGCTTACCAATTTCCTCCCAACCTAAGAGAGAACGATTCTTTCTTCTATACAAAGCTTTGTAGCCATTCCAATGCTCGCATGATAACTCGTTATTATCGGTAATTTGATTAACGTCAACAGGTCACTTCATCTCCCTAAAAAATTGATAACATGGACGATTAGCGCATCTTCTAGTGTTTGGAATCATCCTTCAACTTATTCATTTCTCCCTCCATCACTCCTACTAGTGCTAGAGTTTCGTTCCTTAACATTTTCCCATTTTGGCGCATCATCTCTGTCTATTATTTTATGTAAGAAGTTCTCATCATATTTCAACACGCTCGTCTCCTGTTACACGCTTAGTGTCAGATTTAACATTTCTTGCTGTAGTAATGTAAGGCACATCATCGTCCTGTTGCCATCTCGAAGGAAGCACCATTTCATACGCAATTGATTGACACGTTTTAGGATCGTGGAACGTTCAGCTTCCGTCATCGGTCAGACTTCTTTAATCATTCCCCGTATAATATCTATAGTACTACGATACCTTCTGGGTGGTACTTGTTATTCTCGCTAGCACCTCAGATGTATTCACGTTTATTGGTATCTGCAACCAGTGGCCTTTATAGGGCGTGTACGATCTTCTTTGCCTTCTATCAGCTCTGACAATGACATCCTTCATTCTTCCACGTTGTCCTTCGTAAGGGATATCGGCGACTATTTTTCGTATGCTAGCGTGGTAAGTACATCTACACGAATTATCTGTCAACAATAGGCGATTCCCAAAACCGTTCCAAAAAAAAAAATAAGCCGCTAAACGTATCTTCAATGGTCAGGATAGTCCTCTCATTCTACTTGTCGATTTGAGAACTCTAAGTCATTCCTCTGTCCGTCCTTTTTCGCAAAATATCTTGGGAAATAGTCCCGTTAATTAAATCTTGGGTCCTTGCGTGGCGCAGTCGTCACAGGGTCTCTCTGTCCCAATTATCTCTTCCGCGTTCATAACAATTTTGTAGAGTGGACATCTATCGTTTGCATAATAAAATAAGCGGTCTTATTTAATCTATCACTCAAAATCTTCAAATAGCACGACGGCTAACTTGGTTCTTGATAATCCTCCTTCAAAATTTATTATAATTAACTCTTACTCCTATTTGGGTCATCTACAAGTCGTAATCGCCAAAATTTTAACCCACGCCTTTCCGTTTTCATTTTCAACCATGTCGAATACTTACTTACCTACTCAATGACATCCCTTTTCATATTCTGTCATGACTAATATCCATTTACGTTTTTAGGCATCTTTAAGTCTTCTTGTTAAGTAATAAAGCGTTCTTTTCATGCGATCCTTCTCATCAGTTATTCTGAGATTTGTCATCCTCAATATATCTTTTCCTACTTAAAGTGTCGGCCACCACATTAGCCTTTCCTGGATGATAATAGATTTCTCAATCATGGCCTTTGATCAATTTGACTATAGCCTCTATCTCGTGTTCAGTAAAAGAAATTTTTTCCAAATTTCCTCATAAGTAAACTCCTTGTCCCTTTCCGTGCGAACCTTATCGCAATTATTCTAGATCATTATTAGGACGCCTTATGTCACGGTCCTTAAGCTGCGTAGACATATCATTAGACTTTACGCAACATCCTATTTTTATTGTCGAGTATTTCTAGCATGGGATTGCTACTAACCTTACCTTCACTTTTTGAAAATCTTATTCCTAAAATTCATACATTCTTGGTCTTTCCCGAATTTATTAGCACCTATCCCGATAATATTTCATAGAAGTGTACCTCACTAATCACGTTGTATCCCTATTTTCGTTCTTCTATAACCATATTAAAGATACTTATGATAATAACTAAACATGGTATTCCCTTTTTTAAAACAACTTACTCATTACGATGCTCCGATTACACCATCATAGCACTGAGCTTTAAGTCTCATATTACAACAATCGGTTCTCAACTATACCTCTCTTTGTTGGGAAGGCAATTAGCCTTGGAAAAATGATTTTCACAATATTGATGAAATTTAGACAATCTTAACAAGATTTCAAAATCTAACATCTGAACAAATAATGAGCTCTGAATAAAAGAGTCGCAACACTCAGAAGATTTATAACTTGGAAGGAAGAATATAACAAGGATTATCCTTCCATGTCCTTAGAATTCTATATTGTGATATTATGGAGAATATCCATTGAAAGCAATGATTGCTGAATAATAACATCATACGAATGATACTTATAAGATTTTTCCATTGAAAGAATACTTTTCTTCTCGAATAATGAAAGAAATATCAAATAATATCCTCAACCAAAGGTTAACCATTGAGGTCTCAAAGAGGTGCTATTTTGAAAGAAGGAATTTTATCCAATGATTAATAAATAAGAAAGTATATCATTCTTCAATCACTTTGTAATTTTAATTGGATATTCGTTATACAAACGAAAGAATAAAATATTTCATGAACAAAATATTTCATAAAACTGAATATGAATTCTTGTTTGAGTGGGCGACCTAGTTAGGTCTCAATTAAATCATTCTTTGAAAATTTCATCAACAATTTAATCTGGCATATATAATGCACTATGGAATAATCAAAATTTTATTGGAAGTGGAACTAGCAAAATAATAACTAGTCCATATCAAGCAATATTATCAACCGGCTAAGAAAATGGCCAACACAATTGGTTTGGCCCATAGCAACTAGCTAGGACGAATAGCTAGGCTTTCGTCGTATTAATTAAAATTTTGACTAGTTAGGATAATTAACTTAGTCATTTATGAGAACATATGCAACTAGGCATATTTCAGTTTGTTTGTAAAAATCTCAACATCGTAACCACTGAAGAAATTGTGGCTACCTGGATAGCGATTTTGAAATAAAGAGTTTTTAAATTTGGGTCGAGAAAGACAATTTTAACTCTGAATCGAGTGGTCTTGGCATCGGAACAAGGTCTTGGCATCGGAACAATCGATAGCCTCTTATCAAATATTTATTTCCAAATAAAGGGTACACTCATAGGTGCCCTAGTTCACATACTTTATCAGATCTTTAAATAGAATTGAATCGAAATACCAATATCAAATTGATACCCATACTATAATTTCAAAGTTCAATATATAATTTCATCCCGATTAGAGGAAAAGGATTCCCGAGGAATATATGGATGTTAGATCATCCATGTTTTTAACAATTTGTTAGATATTTACAATCTTGACTGAGAAGAGTAAGTATGAAAGAAGAATCAAATGAAGATACTCATTATAAATATTCATCGATGAATTGAGGGAAAATTTATATATAGAAAAAAATCTCTTGGATAATTGAAATAAAGTATAAATATCTCTGAGTTGAACAAGAAGATCATAATCTATGAATGAAAGTTCATTAATTAACTAAAAGAATTGAACAAGTCCTGATGCGGAGAAAGATCATTCAAGATGGTCACATCAGAAGTTCAAAGTAGGGAACGAAAAGGATTGCCTGATATAACTTATCAAGGCAATACGAATGATCAACAATTTGGAGGGAGTAACGTGACAGTGAGTAGGTGCCAAAATATTTCACTGATTATCCTAACTCTCATTATTATCCATTCAAGGATGATCCCACCTCTTCTTCTTCGTAATTCCATGTTTCAAATAGTTTCTCTTTCAACATCATTTTAAAATAGCTTACTAACTTGACTTTCGCCCGTATATCTGTCATTCCGGTGTTTTACCTCGAAGACCTTACTCAGAAATATTCCAAAAACATTTGTTAAGACGATAGTTGCCTGCTACACACATCCGTTACTAACTATAAGTGGCCAGTTTCCCCCTGGAAATAGATCAAAGAGATCTCTTAGGGATCTCAATGCAGTCCATAAGTTCAGTGGCATGTATGTGTAATTAAACATATGTTACCGAATATATTAGAGGTCTACGAGTATATATACGTAGCCTCTAACATCATATCTACCGAATAATTCCACTCTAGACTCATTGGTCTATCCTTTTTAAAAAGGTTCTAAGATCGAACCATCGCTCATTAGAATCTTACGCCATTTAATTATAGACATGCCATCGATTCTCGATGCTCTTAATTTTTGATCTAAACCATCATATCCTTACACGTTAAGCGCACTAATAATATCATGTAGTGTATTCGTCTTATGTTAACATTCTTATATTACATTCAAATCTTCTCTAATAGAAAATATCCTTAAGGGTATATTGGACACTATCTCTGGTAAACTCGTGATTAATACAATATTCACATCCTCCTTGGTAAAATGACACCTTTAACTAGTTTGGGTCAATAACCTCAACTATATATTAATAATTAGACTTTATGGTTCTCACATGTGATGCCCCTTCATGGGCAACCTATAAAGAACTACGAGTAACAAGGCTTGTGTTATCAAAATTTACATATGGTGTTGGTAATATCGCCTTTACTTCAAATGCCCCAGAGACTCAGCTCCGAGTTCTACATCCACATCCTTGCCAAATCATATATGATTATAATTTTTCTTCTCATCATTTTGATAATCTCTAATGGTTCTATTAGTCACACTTTAATACCTCAAATATACATTTAATCTAACCTACACATTGAGGCTACATCTGGTAGTCCAAAGATGAACTCTATATGAGCTCTTACGAAATCTCACATCTAGACAAAATCCTAACACTCTCGTCTCTAAGTACTATAACTTAATGCTCTGATACCATTTATGTAACGCCCCCAAATCCTAACACTCTCGTCTCTAAGTACTATAACTTAATTCGCTTGCATTGTAAATACAAATGGAAATACCTTTATACTAATTCTCTTGTCATATTCTTCTAACATCTTCGACCTCTTGCAGCGGTGATTTTTCTAACTTCGGCTGTCTATCAAAGCTATTCACTTTTATCCTCATCTGTTTCTGGCAGAAATAAGAATTTACAATGCAAGAGTGAGCCAAAAATGCCCAGCAAGTATATAATTTGAGTTTCAAATATCAATAACAAAGGAAAATTCCCGAACAAAATCTCTAAACAATTTTAAACAATTCTATTTATTTGAGTGGGTTGAGCAAATAAACGTTGGATGTTACCAGCCTGTAGTTATAAATTCAAAAGTGACAAGCGATTCCCAGATTCATCTCCTGAATCAGGGTTTTGTCCGGTTTTTGGAATCATAAAACTTTCGAGTGATAATGACGTTAATGGCGATCAACAACAAATTAGACTGGACACTAGTTCGCATCTATATCCTACTGATCAGTCAGGATACAGTGCAGATCTATACCTACATGTATAGATCAGTTGGGTCCCAAGGCACTACGGCCCATCTCAAGGCACCGGTTATGTCCCGACCCTTAGAATTAAGTAAAACACAATCCCCAAAATATCACTATCCAGCTCGTGGAGTATTTTGATATCAAATTATTTTGAATTTAAAAATCCCAATTCAGGGTTCGCAAATAACCCGAAAGAATAGGTATTTGCTCAAGAGAGCAATCAAATTACAGGAACAATAATGAAAGGAACATGCATAATCAGAGTAATTGCAGCGAAATATAAAATAGTTAACTATTCTGAACTTAGAATAGGAACGGAGAAATAATTACAGTAATTTTAAAAGAAAAATCGGGAATACTTGCAGTATTTAAAAGAAAGTTCGGGAATACTTGCCTCAATAAGCTTTAACCGCTATTACTGGTTGACTTTGGTTTGACTTGAACGTTCGGCTTTACCGTCAAACTACTATCCCATTTTGGATACGATCCCAACACTCAGGCCCTTCAATTGGAACTTCGTTGATCTCGACGTCTAATCACTATATTATTTCTAGTCCGATGTCGCTACTCGGGTTTTCCGTCTAGGACCTACAGGGTTTAAATACCCTAATTCAGATAATCGCTTAAACTTAACTTAATACCACTATCACTTCTACCCATGTGATTTCATAACCCAACTTATATTTATATGTATTATTAAAATACACATAACAATTAGGGTTTACATCTTAAAACTCGGTTCGGTATTTATTTTCGGAAAATACGTATACTCGTCGTTTTGAAAAACAGGTAATTGATAATTTATAAATTATTTTGTCTCTATCACACTTAAGTTCATATAATATAATTATATATGATTATTCGACATCTCCGATAATTATAGGTTACGTTCCCGTATTTTCGGAATTTATTTCCCGAAAATCGGGCAGCGTCTCCTTTGTTTATCGGCCTACCCGTCGAACAATTCGACGTCCATCACAATCAACAACAACAACGTCCAATCCAATTTGAAATCCCAAACACCATTACAATTTAAATTATTTATTATTATCATCTGTACTTTTACGTTTTTGTTTATATTTTTCATTTCGTAATTATATTTTACCGAACTAATTTTATTTAAATAATAAATGTAGGACTTAGATAAAAATCATCATCGCCCACCGTCAGCTCGCCGAGGCTCATCGCCGACGGCGGTAAAATTCGCAGGTTTCCATTTATCGAACGTCCTACGCGAATTTCCCCGATTAATTCCATTTATTTTTGCACGAATAAATATTTATATCACGCAACTCACTCAAATAATTTCCTGCAGAATTAAACAGTAAATTAATAGAAACATGAAATCGTCAATTAGCAACAGGACCAAACATCCTTACAGTAACACCACATGCGCGTCACACGCGCCTCACATACACACCCAATTCGCACGCACACACACAAAATGCACTCACACACCAGTCAATACACACACACAAGGCTTATATACACATACACCTATGCATATACGAGTCAAACAACAGAAAGGGAACCAAAGATCCGGCAGTTACCGGAAATCACTCAGGCGGCCGGAGAAGAAGTGGAACAGGGAATCGCAACCAGAGGAGAAAGGAAGAGAGATTAACAGGAGAAAAGGAAAAACGAGAAGAAGAAGAGGGATAGGGTCGCGGGAGTCAGACAAGAAGCGAGGGAGAGAGAACCGAGGGGAGAGATGGAGAGGGATGGAGGAGAAATGCGGTGGTGATACAAACCGGGGGGTTAGGTTTTATATGTATTTTTATTTTTATTTGTTACCTTTATTTTATTCCCGTTATCACCCCATTTTCGTATCGCAATTTATGAATTGAATGAGTGTTTAATAAGTAAAATAATGCGAAAATTTAAGAAAATAATTTCTTTAAAAATCCCGAAATAATTAGGAGTTAGTAAAATCAAATTTGCAAGATTTCTAAATTATTTTGATAACGCGCATTAGACCTGTATTCTTTTCAATTTAACGAATACACGTGCGGTTAAATAAAAGCCAGAAAATTTCCGAAATAATTTTTAAATTCTTTAAATATTCCAATCTTAATAAAATAAAATTTTCATGATTTTTGAAGCATTCTGGAATTAAATACTGATTTTACAATTAAATGGAGTCAGAAAATCATTTAAAGATAATTAATAAATAAAATATTGATTTCTAAATTTTATAAACTCCTAAAAATAATAAATAAAATTATAAAACAACAAAAATAATTTTAGGAGCAATTTTAGCATTTTTGAGAATAAATATTCAATAAAATCATTTTAAAATGAATTAAATTCATACAGCTCAATAATTAATTATAAAATTAATATTTGCGTCCAACAATTCACAAATAATTGATAATACAGCAACACATAGCTGACATAACCATCACATATTTTATTTATTTAATATTTTGATAATTATATTTACAGACCGAATCCAAAAATAGGTTACTTAGCCGCTAAGTAACTAAAAGATGATACGATTTTAATACCAGAGTTGGATAATTATCAAAACAGAGCTTCCTATAAAACACTTTATACTAAAATAAAGTGATAATATCACGCCTTTTGAAAATATGGACTTTATCGATCTATAAAATGATTTGCGTATCAAAAATTTCACGTCGGGACTCGTACAGGTCAAACCGTACCCCGGATCGAAAAAGTCAAAACATGAAAAGTGTTCAGAATTACCAGATTAGGTTAGGAAGGAGTTTTCGGAAGAGTTTCGGGTTGTAAAAATACGAAAATGGTTGAAGTGGAACGATTTTTGATTCTAAAAAGTAATTTTATAATTAAGTAAAAATAATCTTTATTAATTCTATAAATCCTTATAAAATCATATAATGATCCAAAAATTACTAGAAAAATACCAAAATTATCTATATTTTATTCTGGATAATTAGAAATTAAAATATCTAAATTTGTATCAGAAATAAACACCCAAATATTAATATCAATCATCAAATAATTCACCAAAAATCACATAAAAATCACATAATAATTATTTATTGATGAAATAATTACATAATGTTTCTCAAACGTTACATCCTTCCCCCCTTAAAAGGATTCTGTCCTCAGAATCATGCTAAGAAACATACACTGATATATTTCGAGTATCTGACTTAAAATTTCTCAGGGCTCATCGTTTTAATCACAACTCAACGATTTCTTACCGACATCAAATCTATCAGTTACTCATGTAACCTGAATCACATCTCCATTTCATACATATGGAGCTAAATCAGTCTTCCTGGTTATACATCTATGAACGTCTTATGAACTCGTTATACATGTGACAACAAGACCGACTCATTCACAACCGTTCTATCTACCTCATTGTTTCAAAGGACTAACTTAATTTACACTAACCTTCTTTTCTTGCCAACTCTAATAGTTCATGTTCATGAAATTTCTATTTTCACTGACTGTTCTACTCTACTTTTCATGTCTCCTTCTATTCGGTTAATCTGGCCTATGCTCATTTTCTAATCAAATTCGAGAATCTTTAATCGGTCTCTTGCATTTTCTATCCATATGCGCCTAGTATACTGAGCTTATGGCGTCTGATGCCTCGAAATATTCTAAATCTATTCAAAAACTAAAATTTAAAGGAAAATATCGGTAATCGCATTTAACTCACCACTTTGTAGTATATCTCAATTTCTTTTCCATCACCATCAAGTATTTCATTGAGCGAGAATCTGTTATTATCTGAAAGGAAATATATCAATTTGGAACGGAATGAACCAGAACTTTATTCAGAACCCGATCTCTTGGTACTAATACTCATTTTGTTTATCAAATTAGATATCAACACGAACTTTGATGCTCACAACATCTCATACTGAAGTCAACATCAATCATTTGTATTAATACCACCTTTGATATCTAACAACAAGGTAAGTATCAGCATAACCCAAAAGACGAATCAAATCCTATTCTTTAATTCCTAACTTTTCAAATTCCTTCACTCATTCTCCATTGATCCTAATGATATTCACTTTTTCTTTTCTGCTCAAGACATCTGTCCTTAAATGACCCTATTCTGTTTGGTAGTTAATCACACACTAGAGCTCAATTATAACCAGAATTCATATTTTTGAAGCTGAGACTGCAGTTGCTATTTTTTCAACTCTTCGCAAGCATATATTCAGGCATTTAACTTGGTCTTCCTTAGTCCTTGAATTAGCGAGGATGTTATCAATAAATACAATCACACTATCCCAATACTCCTGGTACATTGTGTTCACTTAACCTTCAAACTTACGATTTTTATAATCGACGTGTAACCTCATACCTCTATTTTCTTTTTTCATGACCACTTTTATGGACAGCGCAAAATACTCTGTATTTCATTATTCTTTCATTCCGCCTTCCTGAAGTTTTTCTTCACTTATTATTTCATCCCTATTGAGTTAGACGATACAGGGCTTTTGACACAAGCTTGACTCTGTGCAGTATCCGACGAGAAATTCTTACCTCATTCCCTGAGGTAACCTTGGTAAATCATTCGTTCGAACCTCCGGGACTTCACTTTAAATTTAAAAAAAAATCCGGCATGAGATTCATTATAACGTTCTTCTCTAGCAGTTCGCCATTAATACCTTTGTTTAATCATCCCTGTTTACATGCATTTTTGGAACAAATTCCTATCCCCAACTATCGGCGTTTTACCTCATTCTCCTGACAATTCTGGCACAACCGACGTTCCCAACTTGCATATTTCCTGGATTATTTTATAAAATTTCTTTATCATCCTTTTGATTCCACTTCTTTTCTTCATTATTTCTCCATTCTCATTATTCATTATCACTTTTAAACATAACGATTTTTTTTTCTTAGTAATATTAATCTGTTTATTATTAGATAGGTCATTTCAGAAGTTCACACTGGAATGAAGACTTTTAATTATAATAATTAAATTTTTGCTAACAGGATTATCAAAATTTATCGATAGCTATTCTCTTAGCCTTGCTTAACTCATCACGAATCACGTATTTGGCTTTCCCTCGTTGGTCAACATCCCTTTTCCTTATGTTCATATGCAGACTTCATCAGTTTCCGTCTTACATTGGATGCTTAGATTTGCGAGTTTCCCATTATTTCACAGTATCTTCCCTTAAATCATAATTCGACATGGATGTACATTCACGTCCTTCATGGAGTATTATTACAGGGGGTAATATTTCTTTGCTCTATCTTGGATCTTCAGTTCTTGCAAACGTTCTCTCCACTAATTTACAGTTGCTTTCATTAAATCGTCATTTGATATGGGTATACATCCAAGTCCTTCCTAGAACGCTATTACAGATGATACATCTCTTTGTTTTGTCTTACACCTTCCGTTCTTGGAAATATTCTTCTCATTCGCATGTACCAATAACTTTCTATTCCTCTTATTTATCGAAAAAGACGTATTCTTCTGGATAAAACCTCGCACATGTTTGTAGTAACATCATGCTACTTTTACTCAATTTCCAATTTCTGCTGATATCATTACTTCCTCCAAATTGCTAATTGCTTTGATTTCGAAACTGAAAAATCATGTCAGAGTTTGACTTCATCTAATTGGAATCGATCTCCATTTAACTAACCATTAGTTGGTAAAGTTGATCAATGAACTCCTTTAACTGATCACTTAAACCAAATGCTGATTAGCTAACTGGAATCAAAGACCAATTATATAAAGTTGATTTGATCATAACAATCTTTCTCAAGAACCGAGATCGCAATCATTTAGAGTACTGATGAGAACGATAATATACTTCTTTATTCTTAGATGTAAGGAAATTTCTGAAAATTTGGGCAACACTTCCCCTATATCATTGACTACCAGTCGGACTCAAGCCGACACCATCATTCAATCAAAACATTCACAATCATACCCATCCACTTTTATCAACCAAATTCATCCATTTTCCACAATTCAAACTATAACATTTTGATCAGCACCTGTACTATTAACTGGCATATCATCTATCTTTTGAATTGAACTAAGGTCTTGAACTAACAAGGATTAATATACTTTTCTCAGTTCTTTCAGAATATTACAAAATGTCATTAATGAATTTATCCCGTTGTTTTTCAAGGATTTTATTTCGCGATTCTTTTAACTTATTTTTTACCATTATTAATCGATTTATCTTTTAATAACCACGCATGGTCTTCAGTATTATCGTCACAATATGGTGGAAACTTAATCGTTATATCATTATTTCTTAAAAGGTTTCACAGTCGAGTCACCACTGCTTCATCTCCACTTATGTTCCCGCATTAAACTTTCGTCACTGGCCCGGGTATGAGCATTGAATTCGCCATAACTTATTTACTCCAGTTAGGGAGCCTCACAATTCTTCGAAGAACACGTTCGAAATTTGGTTGCAATTAAGATTTCTTCTATCTTGAATCTTTACGACAATTATCTTCCCGCGACGAAGGGATGCTTCACGTATTAATTGTCTGTCTAAGTCATTGTTTAGAATTCTCTTGATCTTCGATTATCGTCCCGACACTCGTTTGCTTTGTCTGATGCACACAACCTTATTTTCTTATTTTAAAACTAATTTATTCGTTACGATTCACTAACGATTTATTTCTTGTCGAAATCTTCTGATTTGAAGTGCATCGCGTTAACGCAATCTACCATACTGATGAGATCCTCGTAACACGAACAACTGTCTGATTTGATATCTTTGCCATGTCCACGCTGTCGGTGTAAATGTCCATCATTTATCGACTTGCATTCTTATCTATATTCGACATGTAATTCTACCTGTCGCACGGGACTATTCTATTTCTTTTGTAATTGTCAGAGAACAGACTCGATGCAAGATGAGAGTTTGTGAACATGATTTTGATTGAAAAACGAAATAAGGAATAACAATGCAACAACCGATTGGAAGAATTTATAAATCATAAAATTGAAGGAAGAAAAATGAGTGAAGAATGAGACAACCATATTCGTACTCAAGATGGCCAGTCTTTCATACTATATGGCATACAGCACATGATTAGGTGGCGTCCCACCCGACTCTTTGTCATTTCGATAAAGCGTCATACCACAACACTGTTTGTCTCAATCAGGAATTAATAATTTGAGGAAAGAAACAATTTCAGAAGGAATACAAGAAATTTTCTTTCGTTTTCATCTCCTATGATTTATCTATAGAAGAGGCTCATACGTATTCAAGAATTAAGAAGGACATACACTATCGTATTAGAAGAAAGAATGTCAATGTTGATCATCTTCCATGCTTCACTTACGTATGCCTTCAGGAACCATTCGGATGAAAGATTCACCGTTTAGGTCTCATTATAACTTCGGAATATCGTCTGGAAATGCCTCCATATTCACAGCTTTTAATGATTTGATTATATCACGTCCTTACAGAATTTATAATCATTGCTTCCAGTTTTATTTATTCCGCGTAGATTAATCATCGACCACGCAACGTCTCAATTTTGTTGAGGATTCTTCTTCAATCATCTGGAAGATTCTTTCATTATCTTCGATCCTCCTCTGTCCATTCGAATCATAATTTTCATTAAGTTTTAATAATTTTATAAATTGGGTAAATAATATTTTAATATGTTGATTCAATTATTGATTTTATTAAAAAATGTTTACCTTCATTTTTTTTCACAGAAAACTTTAAACCTTCTCCCCGCTAGTGGGTCTACTTGGCCCTTCGAATTAACAACACTGAGTCTAATTCTATTCTTCTTTTTAGATCATTTTCTGTTTATAATAACAAGAACTTAAGTTGTAATTCGAAAACCAAATTGTGAAGCTTATTTCATACCAAAAATCATTTGAAAGCTAATTAAGAAAAACTTTGTCAAAATCTCATTTTAAAGTTTTAGAAATCAAATATTTGGTTATCATCACTATATAAGTTATTTTCTATTTTTATGATTTACCCATGAAATGTCTAATTATAAGAATGCCCATATAAGGGTCTCTCCACTTTGGTACCTCTTCTACTTTTTCTTGGATTCTGCTCGCACTTATTCGTCGACGAAACTTCATTTACCGTTGTATACCATTTTATTTCTAACTCGAACCCAATTCTAACATCTGCCATTGTCTTTTATATTCTTGTCATCGTCCTTGACGTTATTCTTACAACCACACATGCGATTTGACGTTCTATCTGTAGCTAGGGTCGCACCTTCTTGCTATTCTTACCTTTACCTAGTAAGGTAGATACCATTCCTTGCGCAGCTCCCGATAAGTAATAAGAATCTTCTCGCAACAGGGTGCCTTCAAAACATGCAACGTTGGTTCTTCATCAGCTTTCATCAACTCCTTGCCTCCAGCGTGAAGCTCGTCCTACTACCTATTTCTAAATTAAATCGTACTCAAAACTCCACTAGCCTCTCTTACACGAGATTCTCACAAGACTCAATCGCATTTTCTTTAAAACTATATGAAAATAGGGTAACATACCCAATCTCCTTCGATCTGTTGATTCCTCATTACTGTAGGATCTGAGAACTCAATGTACCTATAGTGTTGCGATATTCGCCTTACACTTCCCTCAACAATCATGGCTTACCCATTCCGTACCAGATCTGCTAACCCTAATTCGCACTCAACTCAATTTAACCTAAGTATACCTAGGGTATTTCCTATCCTGTATGACCTATCATTCCTATCTTACTCTCACCTATTCTTATTTCAGTGATCAATAACCTGCAGCTCTGATGCCAACTTGTAACAACCTAAATCCGGGGTCAAGATTTGGTGTCACTAAACAACCTTTACGTAAAATAAAAGAATATTCAATTAACCCCTTGAATCCAGATCATTTACAGGTTATGGTATGGAACAAGAATCTAATCTTCGACAACATACAACAACTAAAATACAAATGGAAATACCTTTGTACTAATTCTCTTGTCATATTCTTCTAACATCTTCGACCTCTCGCAACGGTGATTTTTCTAACTTCGGCTGTCTATCAAAGCTATTCACTTTTATCCTTGTCTGTTTCTGGAAGAAATAAGAATTTACAAAGCAAGAGTGAGCCAAAAATGCCCAGCAAGTATATAATTTGAGTTTCAAATATCAATAACAAAGGAAAATTCCCGGAAAAAATCTCTAAACAATATTAAACAATTCTATTTATTTGAGTGGGTTGAGCAAATAAACGTTGGCTGTTACCAGCCTGTAGTTATAAATCCAAAAGTGACAAGCGATTCCCAGATTCATCTCCTGAATCAGGGTTTTGTCCGGTTTTTGGAATCATAAAACTTTCGAGAGAGAATGCCATTAATGGCGATCAACAACAAATTAGACTGGACACTAGTTTGCATCTATATCCTGCTGATCAGTCAGGATACAGTGCAGATCTATACCTACCTGTATAGATCAGTCGGGTCCCCGGGCACTACGACCCATCTCAAGGAACCGATTATGTCCCAGCCCTAAGAATTAAGTAAAACTCAATCCCCAAAATATCACTATCCATCCCGTGGAGTGTTTTGATATCAAATTATTTTGAATTCAAAACATCCCAATTCAGGGTTCGTAAATAACCCGAAAGAATGGGTATTTGCTCCAGAGAGCAATCGAATTATAGGAACAATAATGAAAGGAACATGCATAATCAGAGTAATTGCTGCGAAATATAAAACAATTAACTATTCTGAACTTAGAATAGGAATGAAGAAATAATTGTAGTAATTTTAAAAGAAAAATCGGGAATACTTGCAGTATTTAAAAGAAAGTTCGGGAATACTTGCCTCAATAAGCTTTAACCGCTATTACTGGTTGACTTTGGTTTGACTTGAACGTTCGGCTTTACCGTCAAACTACTATCCCATTTTGGATACGATCCCAACACTCAGGCCCTTCAATTGGAACTTCTTTGATCTCGACGTCTAATCACTAGATTATTTCTAGTCCGATGTCGCTACTCGGGTTTTCTGTCTAGGACCTACAGGGTTGAAATACCCTAATTCAGATAATCGCTTAAACTTAACTTAATACCACTATCACTTCTACCCATGCGATTTCATAACCCAACTTATATTTATATGTATTATTAAAATACACATAACAATTAGGGTTTACATCTTAAAACTCGGTTCAGTATTTATTTTCGAAAAATACGTATACTCGTCGTTTTGAAAAACAGGTAATCAATAATTTATAAATTATTTTGTCTCAATCACACTTAAGTTCATATAATATAATTATATATGATTACTCGACGTCTCCGATAATTATAGGTTACGTTCCCGTATTTTTGGAATTTATTTCCCGAAAATCGGGCAGCGTCTCCTTTGTTTATCGGCCTACCCGTCGAACAATTCGACGTCCATCACAATCAACAACAACAACGTCCAATCCAATTTGAAATCCCAAACACCATTACAATTTCAATTATTTATTATTATCATCCGTACTTTTACGTTTTTGTTTATATTTTTCGTTTCGCAATTAAATTTTACCGAACTAATTTTATTTAAATAATAAATGTTGGACTCAGATAAAAATCATCATCGCCTACCATCGACTCGCCGAGGCTAATCGGCGACGGCGGTAAAATTCGCGGGTTTCCATTTATCGGACATCCTACGCAAATTTCCCCGATTAATCCCATTTATTTTTGCACGAATAAATATTCATATCACGCAACTCACTCAAATAATTTCCTGCAGAATTAAATAGTAAATTAATTGAAACAGGAAATCGTCAATTAGCAACAGGACCAAACATCCTCACAGTAACACCACACGCGCGTCAGATGCGCCTAACACACACACCCAATTTGCACACACACACACAGACTGCACTCACACACCAGTCAATACACACACACAAGGCTTTTATACACATACACCTATGCATATACGAGTCAAACAACAGAAAGGGAACCAAAGAGCCGACAGTTACCGGAAATCACTCAGGCGGCCGGAGAAGAAGTGGAATAGGGAATCGCAACCAGAGGAGAAAGGAAGAAATATTAACAGGAGAAAAGAAAAAACGAGAAGAAGAAGAGGGATAGGGTCGCGGGAGTGAGACAGGAAGCGAGGGAGAGAGAATCGAGGGGAGAGATGGAGAGGGATGGAGGAGAAAGGCGGTGGTGATACAAACCGGGGGATTAGGTTTTATATGTATTTTTCTTTCTATTTGTTACCTTTATTTTATTCCCGTTATCACCCCTTTTTTGTATCGCAATTTATAAATTGAACGAGTGTTTAATAAGTAAAATAATTCGAAAATTTACGAAAACAATTTCTTTAAAAATCCCGAAATAATTAGGAGTTAGTAAAATTAAATTTGCAAGATTTCTAAATTATTTTGATAACGCACATTAGACCTGTATTCTTTTCAATTTAACGAATACACGTGCGGTTAAATAAAAGCCAAAAAATTTCCGAAATAATTTTGAAATTCTTTAAATATTCCAAACTTAATAAAATAAAATTTCATGATTTTTGAAGCATTCTGGAATTATATACTGATTTTACAATTAAATGGAGTCACTAAATCATTTAAAGATAATTAATAAATAAAATATTGATTTCTAAATTTTATAAACTCCTAAAAATAATAAATAAAATTATAAAATGACAAAAATAATTTTAGGAGCAATTTTAGCATTTATGAGA
Source organism: Apium graveolens (assembly GCF_009905375.1). Lineage (NCBI taxonomy): Eukaryota > Viridiplantae > Streptophyta > Magnoliopsida > Apiales > Apiaceae > Apium > Apium graveolens. Next base: position 49,995,909 of record NC_133655.1, on the reverse strand, counting down.
ATAAATATTCAATAAAATCATTTTAAAATGAATTAAATTCATACAGCTCAATAATTAATTATAAAATTAATCTTCGCGTCCAACAATTCACAAACAATTGATAATACAGCAACACATAGCTGACAGAACCATCACATATTTTATTTATTTAATATTTCGATAATTATATTTATAGACCGGATCCGAAAATAGGTTACTTAGCCGCTAATAACTAAAAGACGATACGATTTTAATACCAGAGTTGGATAATTATCAAAACAGAGCTTCCTATAAAACACTTTATACTAAAATAAAGTGATAATATCTCTCCTTTTGAAAATATGGAGTTTATCGATCTATAAAATGATTTGCGTATCAAAAATTTCATGTCGGGACTCGTACAGGTCAAACCGTACCCCGGATCGAAAAAATCAAAACATGAAAAATGTTCAGAATTACAAGATTGGGTTAGGAAGGAGTTTTTAGAAGAGTTTCGGGTTGTAAAAACGCAAAAACGGTTGAAGTGGAACGTTTTCTGATTCTAAAAAGTAATTTTATAAAAAATAATCATTATTAATTCTATAAATCCTTATAAAATCATATAATGATCCAAAAATTACCAGAAAAATACCAAAATTATCTATATTTTATTCTGGATAATTAGAAATTAAAATATCTAAATTTGTATCAAAAATAAACACCCAAATATTAATATCAATCATCAAATAATTCACCAAAGAATCACATAAAAATCACATAATAATTATTTATTGATGAAATAATTACATAATATTTCTCAGATGTTACATATAGATCTGTCTCATATGGTACCGGTAGTCTATCCGATACACGAAGTACTTGGATCCTACCCCTCCCTTGTCCTTTAGAAAATCCTATCATATACTTGGAATCATCGAATTATATCGAAGTTCCCCAAGCGTTTTGCTTGTTGATAGGCACAACTTTACCTTATATATATATGTACTTCCGAAAGTTTTCGGAGGAAGTACTAAGGATGTGAGTTGACCGTTGTCAACAGATAAGTAAATAAGGGGGAGTTCCTTTTGAAACTATATTCAAAATATTTAAAATAAGTCGAGATAATATTCTCCGACGATCTGAAATTATTCGAATGATTTTCTGAAAATCAGAAAGTATTTTACATCTGGTTTTATAATTTTTAAATCATAAATAAACCCTTTAATAAATAATAAATAATTAAATATTAATCGATAAATAATTAAACCTCGAATGAGTTTACTTGAAAAGAGTATTTAAATAATATTCCTCCACTAATTTATGTTTACGTAATATAATAATCTTTTACATTTAATCGAGTTTGAAATAAATAATCACTGGAGAATACTTCTTCCATAATAAGTAAATACTTAATAAATATTTCTTAATCGAATGATAAAGTATAGTTGAGGGAATATGATCTTTGGAAATCATTTTAATAAAAGTTCAAGGTATTTAATATTTCGTAAGTGGACGTTGAGTCCCTTGAAACGTAACTTCTATGGACTTTAATCGTCCTATAAAATATCACCAGAATGATTCCCGGGTTTTTATTTTATAAAAACAAAACTGACCGACTCTCGGTCTTACAACTTATACATCACGCTCTACCATAGCATTAATATTCTTAAATAAAGCACCTCCGGAATACTTCTGGGTTTTCATCAATTTTTACTGACCGATCCTCGGTCTAAAATATATACACGTCACTCTATTCGCTAGCGTTAACGTTCTCAATTATAAACTCCTCCGGGATACTTTCGGGTTTTTATAAGCTTACACCGACCGACTCTCGGTCTTAATATAGCATCTCGAACTCGGTATGAACATATACTAGAAATTATCAACAATTGAGTAATGTAATACATCTCAAACTTCATAAAATAGTTTAAAGAAATCTCATGCATATATCACAATTTTGTAAACTATTTACAACACAACAGTTCTTAAAAGGTAGGGTTTGAAAACTTTCCTGGGTATCTTGAGGTGGAGGATGCTTTAGGTTCCGCTCGGAAATCTATAATCATAAACACAAGTCGTTTTGTTAGGTCCCGTTCTAATTTACGATTTCCCACACTCATGCGCTAATCATTATGCACCCTCTCAACCTATATTATCCTTATTATTTATTTAAGTCCTTATTCACATTATGGTCGCTTCCTTTTTCAAAGTATCTTAAGTACATTTTCATTTTCGCTCCGCTTATGGATTCTACGGTTTCTAATCGCGCAGTCTCGGTTCCGAGATTTTTATAAAATTGAAAAGTCATTATTTTCACTTGAAATCTTTATGGCAGTTAGGAAACTCAATTTACTACGCTCTGTAAAATTTTCATGATTTATGAACATTTTAAAGTCGATCTTTATATTTTCAAAATTCGTAATTTGTAGCAGTTTTTATCGCGCATATCACTTTTAGTAAAACGGCCATAACTTTTGATCCGTAAATAGGAATCAAGCGATTGAAGCGCCTAAACGATATTATAACATTTTCTCTCATAATCAAGGGTTATTTTTCAAGAAACTACAGTTTACAGCTTCGGGACTTTCTGCAGAAACTTAAAGTTACATTTTGTTCATTTTAACGAGATTAAAGTAATGATCGGAGTTTCGTTTATACCTTAGATCATTATACTACCACCAACAATCAACACATCATCATCAACACACTAACTCCTCTCAAGAACATCATGTTCTTGAGGCAACAACAATCAACCTTAAATCTACTTAGCTAAACATCAAGATTACCACAATACTCCCTACCAAAACTATGTTTACAACTACATACTAAATGGATCTTGAACTTAAATCTTTAATAAAGTTGGGTCAAATATTTTTACCTTTCTTGGGAGCTTGAGATGTGTTCTTGATGATGGTGAAGTCTTGGGAGTGCTTAGTATGGTTTTTGGAACCTAAAACAACCATCAAAATCAAGAAACCAAAGAAGGGTTACTATTCATACTATTCATTATCGACTTTCTTGATTTTATTTCACTCATCAAACCTTGATAAAAACAGCTCAAAGATTTATTTACCTTAGTTTAGATGGTATAAAGCTTGAGAATTAATGAGAGGATTTATCCATGGCTAGAGCTTGAAGTTTTGATTTTGATTTCTTTGTTTAATGTGAAGGGCCGAATGGGAGAGTATATGGGAGAGGGAGAGAGTTTTTGTGGTTGCTTCTTGGTTGATTCTTGGAAATAATGCAAGTGGTATATTGTATTGATTTTTATTCTCTATTTTATATTCTAGGATTTTATTTATGTTGGCAAATCTTAGACAAAAACTAGCTAGCCTTTGGTAGATTACAAGCTAAGCCACTTGTTTAGCTCTCTAGCTCACGATTTGGTAGCCTTGCTTGATCATCCTACACATTTGCTCACTATTTGATAAAGTAACCATGGTTACTTTCCTATCATGGTTAGTTAGTGCATTACGTTTATTTAATCGTTTACGCGTTCGCTCGGTCGCTTAAACATTTCGTAATACTTTCTTGTAAATGGTTCACGACGTAATTCCTTTCGTATTTATTTCTTATGTTTTGAATTATCATACTTGGATATAAATCCGCAGGGTTTTAAATTCGTAATTATATTGTAATTCTCGTAATCCTCGATAATTCGTAAATATGGTCATTTTTCAAAGTTCATTTTTCAAAGTTCGTTTTCTTCGAAAACTAATAGCGTTTACATACACTCATTTGGTATGTATAATCATAATATCAACTTCGAATCTCATTTTCTCATGCACAACATAGTATGGGCTAAAAAAGTTTTTTCCCGTCTGTCAGGGTTACTATTCATTTAGCGTTTTACAAGGTTTCAAAAATTCAAGTTATTATATTACTAACCATAAATGTCTGTTACCGATGTAAAAAATTTGGGTTCTTTCAAAAGAATCGTAGATACCCGAATCAGTTGCATGAAAAATAGTATACCGCAGAAACATAAATCTACTGAACTCATTCCTTAATATATATTACTTGAATATATAAATATACACATAAGAATCCGGTTTTTGAAATTTTATCCCCCGATTAGCATAATATCAACATTATTGTGTTTAATCCCACAAGATCAAGTCCAAATTATCAATCCACATCAACCAAATCAACATTCATGTCAAGTTTAAGCCATAATAATATTTAACTAACATGCATGCAACTTTTATACTTGATTCTAACAAATTTCACACATTTAGCAAACTAAATATATATAAAATTCATGATTCTCTCAATTTAGTTCTAATTAATAATTAAATCAAAAGATTAGGAATAGGTGGTTTTGCAAATACCCTTCTCGAAATCGGATTGAACTTGAATGGATGAAACGAGAATTGAATTACAAAACCGGGCTCAAAATGATCTTAAATTCGATTTTGTTTCTAAAAAATAAAAGAGAGCAGGGGGAAGGGAACTCAGCAAGTTGGGGAGAGGGAAGAGGGAGACGGGGAGACGGGATGAGGGAGGGAGAGAGAGTTGTGAGGTGATGTGGTGGAAAGAGAGAGTAGATTAAGTTCTTTTGGATTTTTATAACTTTTCACTTGTCATGCATGCATCACCCCAAAGGGGTAAGTCATGCCATGACCCTACTAAAGCTGACACCTTCCCCCTCATGCAAGTTCAAACCCCCATACCGCGACATGTGTCCCATGTCTTGTTTATTTAATAAAATACATAATTTTAACGGGAAAACACGATATACAATTCGTTTAAAAGATATTCTTAAAATCACGAAAAATTTATCATAGCTAGATAATAATATAAAAACTTAAAATAATAAAGTTTCAGAATGTTTCAATTATTTTTGGATTTTTTATGAATTTTTGGAAGTTTTAATCAAAATTAATTCACTAAAAATCCATTTTTAATCAAATCTAATAGTTTATAAAATTTTAAAGGTCCTAAAAATAATTATCAACATTAGGAGACCTTAAAACAGATATTTTAAATTAGTTTGGTATTTTTCACAAATCATTTCCCAAAATATCAGTTTAAGTAAAATCCTAAATAATTACCAAATAATTAAAATAAAAAAAATAAATGCATCTACTCGCTTATACATGCATGAATAACCTATTCGAATCATATAACACATAATTTCACTTATAACAAGTATTCACATAATCATATATTTTTATTAATTAATTAACTACCGTGATTTTACGGGTCGTTATATCCTTCCCCCTTAAAAATATTATATCCTCAGAATCTGGCATATGGCCAAGCTAAATAGATGAAGATATTTTTCTAACATCTCACTTTCTAACTTTCAAGTAGTCTCTTGACTCTCGGGTTCCTCCATAAGACTTTAACTATGTATCGGGTTATTTCTAAGTACTTTCTCTCTCCTATTTAAAATCTCGATTGGTTGCTCGACATAAGAAAGGTCAAACTAAACTTCTATCAGCTCATACTCTATCACTTGATTCGAATCAGCAACATATCTCCTTAACATCGATACATGGAACACGTTGTGTATATGGCTCAAGTGAGGATGCAACACTATCTCGTATGCAACCTTTCCAACTTTTCTCATAACTTCATAAGGTCCAACATATATGGGGCTCAACTTTCCTTTCTGATCGAACCTTACTAATCCTTTCCATGGTGACACTTTTAACAATACCAAATCCCCAACTTCAAACTCAACTTACTTCTGGTGTAGGTCAGCGTTCTTCTTTTGTCTATCTTAAGCTATAATTAATCTTTTTACGAAGAAGATGAATCACTTTCTTGGTCTGCTGTACCAATTCTGGTCCCAACGCATGTCGTTCTCTAACTTCTTCCCAGTATACGGGAGATCTACACTTCCTTCCATACAAAGCTTCATACGGTGACATTTCGATGCTAGCATGATAACTATTGTCGTAAGAAAACTCAATCAATGGCAAATGTTCATCCCAATTTCCCTTAAAATCCAAGCCACACACCCTCAACATATTCTCTATCGTCTGAATTGTCTGCTTAGTCTGTCCATCTGTCCATGGATGATATGATGTACTCATCTTCAAATCCGTTCCTAAGCTCTTCTAAAATTTACTCTTAAACCTTGTGTTGAACCATGGGTCTCTATCAGAAATAATCGATACTGGAACTCCATGTCTAGACACAATCTCATTCATATATAACTTGACAAGTTTATCCAAAGGGTATTTTTCACTTATAGGAAGGAAATGTTTTGACTTAGTTAGCCTGTCAATAATAACCCATATGGCATCATGTCCATTCCCGGTCCTTAGTAATCCTACTACAAAATCCATAACAATCTCTTCCCACTTCCATTTCGGAATCTCCATAGGTTTAAGTATTCCACCAGGACTCTGATGTTCGCTTTAACTGTTTGACACATGTGGTACTTATTGACCTACTCAACTATTTCTTTCTTCATTCCTGGCTACCAATAGTTTTTATGTAAATCCTGATATATCTTTGTACTTCCAGGGTGTAGAGAAAACTTTGAAATATTCACTTCTCACAAGATCTCCGCCTTCAATTCTGGTACATTAGGAATCCATATCCGGTTGAAGAATCTGTACATTCCCTGTTCATCTTTCTATATCTCACATCTTTTCTTGGCTAGAATATATGTCTATTCCCTTATCACAGCCTCTTGTAAACTTTGAATCTTTTGCATCAATTCTGGCTGAAATGTCATCTCATACAACCTTACTTGTACTATTACTGATTCACACACCTCTATGTTAAGTTTATGAAATTCTCTGACCACTTCCTCTCCCATTACCACCATATTTAACCTCTCTTTCCTACTCAACACATCAACTACCACAATGGCTTTACTGGGATGGTAACTTATCGTGTAATTGTAATCCTTGATTAATTCCAGCCACCTTCTCTGTCTCATGTTTAACTCCTTTTGAGTTAATATGTACTTCAATATCTTATGATCCGTGTATATCTCACACTTTTCTTCATACAAATAATGTCTCCATATCTTCAATGCAAACACAATCACCGCGCGTTGGATACTTCAGCTCATGCGATTTTAGCTGTCTGGATGCGTATGCAATAACTTTGTCATGTTGCATCAACATGAAGGGTTTCAAGGTATAAAACAAAACTGAAACATTAATTAAAATGTGAAAACCCGGAATTTTAAAACCCACCGCAGGATCCATGTGAAAAAATATTTAATTCATAAATCAGATTGTTTACCTTAAGAAGCTTTACAAATTGGTTGATGGAGATCAAAAGCTTGTTCACTCACCATGCATCCCGCTCTCGCGATCTACGCTCTATTGGTATCCATACAAATGCTTAAATGCAAGGATTGAATGTGTACTAGCAAAAAATTGCTTCTTCTTGATCTCCCAATCTTCTCTCTAGGTGGCTAGGGTTTTTAATATTTGCCCACAAAATCAGCCACACTAGAGATATTTTATAAAGGGTAGAAAAATGAATCATAAATCTTAACTAATTAGGAGTTGTTAGTAATTTGAAATGCCTATTTGTATTATAATTAAGTCTCACTTAATTATTTAACAAATAAATTTCATAATTAATATTAGTAAATTCGAATATCATTATTTATCTAATTAATTAAGTCAACCTTAATTAATATTATAAATAATTCAAATTACTTTAATTTAATTTAAATCCAATTTAAATTAATTAATCCTTCAAGCATTCTTTGTGTGTGACCCTATAGTTTATTATTACGTTGGCTACGAATTTTAAACCTAATTTAAAATCGTAAACAATGAGCGGCATCTAGTAATACGTCATTGTTACCCAAGTAATAATAATTAACTCGGTGATCGATTAAACCTTTCTTGAATAGTGTATAATGTAATAAAATCCCTTTAACCACATATTGTAGATTTAACTATAGGCATGTAAATGTGTCATCCTCATCAAAATTTAATCCAGGTTCTCTTGATCAATGAGTAGATTGTCATAACAAATCAACATTTGAGCGCGGCCACGCATTTCATATTCTAACTCACCCAAGAGGCCAATAATATCACTCCTAAAATAGGAGGGTTAAATTCTTTCTAGATCATTCATATCTCTTATATAATTTATAATATACCCGAAATACACTTTTATCACTACCCTATCAAAGGTAACTTTTAGTGTACTCAAAGTACATCAATTCTTTTATAAAAATATAATGATTTCAAGTCTAAGGACTATTACATTATTATCATAGTGAGGATTACTTATGATGCAACAGACATGTAGAATCTCACATTAGGTCTGTCCAGCACCATGTACATTTACATCTGCCCGTATTTTTGACTTTAGTATCACTATACCTATGTTCAATGAGATGTGATCATTAGTCAACAAACACACCAGTCTTAATGCGTTGTTATTGTCCCTTAATAAGAATACTCGATTAGGGACCTTTAGAAAAATTGATACTATTCTCATAATTTCAATTCTAAGTCACGTACTTAGAGATGTAGAATTTATATCATATTCCAAGGACATTTATTAATCTAACATTATATCGCAGTAAATCAAGACATTATAAATTATAAAGGAAATAATCAATAGAATATGAACATTAATAATCCAAATATTTTAAACTAAAAAATTATAGTGTTGTCTCTAGGGCACAAACTCTAGCAAATTCTCACTTGCACTAGAGCCAATCACTCATGTATCTAATACTCATGGAACTAGTATGACCATCATCCTTCTGCTGTGACAAAGCCTTAGTCAGTGTGTCTGCAACATAATCATTACTATACACTTTACATATATATCTCCTTGATCATTAATCTCATTAATAAGGTGATATCACCTAAGGACATGCCCAAACAGTCTCCTTTGTTGTTTCGAAATCATCAATATTTTAGCTTCTATTATAGAATCATTAATATTCTTGCTGTGAACTATTGCAGCTAACATCACTTATATTTAGACCAAATACAAAATAGACTTAGACATATAATCATCTTTATATGTCCAAAAATTAGGTTCAGAAACTAGCATCAGTGTAACCCTTTACAACTAGTTCCTATCTTCTCCATACACTAAAAATAAATCTGTAGTCCTCTTTAAGTACTTAAGAATATTATTGAAAACTATCCAGTGACCCTCACCTGGATTAGACTGGTATCTGCTCGTCATGCTCAAAGCATATGAAACATCAGGATAAATACATATCATTGCACACATTATAGATCCAATTGCTGAAGCATATGGAACTTTCTCAAACGGCCCTTATCATCTAATGATTGAGGGTAATTATCCTTTGAGATCACTATCCCATGAGACATCGAAACATATCATTTATTTGCCTCCTACATCCTAAAATGATACACTACTTTATCAATGTATGTACTCTTCCAAGGTCGATTAATCTCCTTAATCAATCTCTATAGATCTTGATCCCTAATATATAGGTAGCATCATCTGAGTCTTTCATTGAGAAACTATTTCTCAACCAAGTTTTGATAGCCTGTAGAGGAGGTATGTCATTCCCTATTTGTTATATGTCATCTACATATAATAATAGGAATTTCACATGGCTCCCACTAACCTTCTTGTAAACATATGGTTCATCTTCATTTTGAATAAAGCCAAACTCTTTAATTATTTCATTAACATGAATATTCTATCTTCTTGAGGTTTGCTTCAATCTATAAATAGATAAAAGCAACTTACGGACCATCTTAGCAAACTTTGGATCGACAAAACCATCAACTTGTATCATATATACTTCCTCTTCAAGGCTCCCTTATAAGAAAGAGGTTTTGACATCCACTTTGCCAAATCTAATAGTCAAAGTAAGTAGCTATTGCTAGCAAAATCCTAATGGACTTGAAAATAGCAACTATTAAAAAAGTCTCATCATAGTCTATACCATGAATTTCTTTAAAACCTTTTGCCACTAGTCGCGCCTTATTGGTCTGTACTTTACCATCCATGTCAATTTTCTTCTAAAAAACCCACTTCACCCTATAGGTTTTACCCCTTCGGGTGGATCAACTAAGTCAATACTTTATTTTGATACATGGATTCCTTCTCGAATTTCATGGCCTCCAGCCCTCACTCGAAGTCTGGATTATTCATAGAATCTTGGTAGGTCAGAGGCTCATCATTATCCGTAAGCATTACATCACCATCTTGAGTCAAGAAAAATCCATAATACTTCTCAGGCTCATGGTGAATCCTAGTTGATCAACGAACAACCTGTGTGATGTGCCAACAATATTATTATTATTAGACTATAGTTTTAGGAGATGATCTCTTTGCTTAATTTGCCAACCTCTTTCAATGAGGTTGTTGTCCTTTATTTATACCAAGTCCCAAATGGGCTTTATCTTACAAATTGGGCCCTCTTGGGCTTTACATAATGTTTCATAATTATTCTAACTATGATTCCTTTGGGTCGTCTTGTCCTGGTCCAACATTTGTCCCCCTCCTGGTTCAAGCAACTATCTTTAGATTTGCGCTTTTATTTCGGGACTTGAGAATTAGTGAAATGAGGAAAACGCGATAAAAAGAAAATAAAACAAAATAAAATGGTGGGATGATTAATGTTAGTGAAATAAAAATAAAAATAAAAAGACAAGGGTATTGAGATAGGAGCGCCTGTGTTGTGCATATTGTTATATTTGAACTTTATTTCTTTTCTTCTTCTTCTTCTTTCTTTTTTTTTGAAACGTATAAATATTTTGGTTTTTATTTTCTGGGGACTACTGCTTGGACATTGGAGCCTTGGCTGTTCGACTTCCATTTCAGTTAACAAAAAGGGGAGGCGGCTGGCCAGATCACCTCTTATTTCATCTTAAACTCTCGACCTCTGCCGTAACCGTCTGTAAGTCATCTTCCACCCTCTATATTATCTTTTGCTACTTTCTCTTTTGCATCTTGCCTCTCTTGATTTAGTTTATTCAATTACAATCACTTAATGGATCAGTCTAGTTCGTCATCTATCCGTACTGTTTCTGATCGAGACCCCGGTAAGCGACCTCTCGAGGAGGGTGATCACGAGTCCTTTCTAAATTTGAATAATCTAGAGATTCCAGATTTAGAACAGTGTGGGTCCTTCGATTTCATGAACGAGGACGAGTTCTTGGGGAATGTCCCTATTGGGTCTCTTCCCTCGCCTCCCCCGAGTCCCGGGACCTTAGAGAAGAGACGACAGGTTGTTGATGATAGTCTTCGATTAGGTAGGCAGGAGTTCGAGGAAAGGACGAGTTTAAACTACCCGAGTCATTATATTACCAAGGACCCTCCAATTGACAAGATAAAGTCGTATGTTGATTTGGCGAATGGGTATCGATATCGAGTGCCGACAGCGGATGAACGAGTGTGGATAATGCCGGAATTTGGGATGCATGGGATAACGATGATATTTTTCCACTTCAGACTTTGGTTGCCTATGCATCCTTTTTTCCTGGCGATGTTCGAGGGTATTGGATGTGGGGTTAGTCAGTTGACGCCCAACTCCATTGCTCAACTTAGTGGATTCGTCGCTCTTTGCTGTGATAGGAATAGAACTCCTTCTTTTAAACTCTTCTTTTCGATATATGCAGTTAGGTATCACGATGGACAAGTTTATTTTGATTGTCCTTATAAGAGGGTTCAAATTGTCAGTGTTCGATCTTCCAATTCTGGATATCATGCTAGGTGGTTGTATTTTGGGGGGCCTGATTTAGAGTTTGTGAAACCGTGTGGTAAAGTGAGCCAGCTTACCATCGATTACTTAAATAACCTAGAGAAGTATGACGCGAGGTATCTGAATGAGTTTCATGGATTGAGGTCGATGTACACACATCTTCAGCTAAACGAGCCCGATTTTTTAGAAATGCATGATTGTAAGAGGGGATTTTCAATAGATTAATTACTTTTTCATATGTATTTTACATTTACTGTCTGTCTCCCCCCTTTCTTCCTTTTTTTTTATTATGTGCTGACTCTTTCCTTCCTTTTTGTTTTGTTTTAGTGGCTGGGGCTTCTTTGTAAAAGATTTTGGATAACGGAGTGAGAAAGGAGATGGATAAGGCCATGATGTTGCTCATTCAGCGTTCGTCGAGGAAGAATACTGATGGAGCATGTGCTGGTACCTCTAGGGTCGCGGCTTCTGGTGCTGGGCACTCTGTGTCCATTGAGTTATTAGATGAGCAGGGAAACAAAGTTGTGGAGATTCCTGAGGAGGTTGCGATTGATGTCGATGCGGGGGATTTAAATCCTCGGAAGAGAGGGCGTCATGAGGTAGATGGTGGTAACTTAGGATGAGGAGATTTTGTCGAGCTAGCCGCGGGAGGCAGTGGGGTGAATAAGACCCTTACTTTGGTCAACAGTAGGGTTTTTGCGTCTAACCCTGGTGAGCCTCGATCTAAGAAGGAACCAATGAGGGTCGAGATTCAACCCCACGAACGCTGGACCGGAGGGACAACAGTGCCGCTAAAGGCTTTTAATCTGTTTCATCTTCCCCAAGACTCGATTGCCTTCGATGGCCGGCGTCGGGATGACCTTGCCGACAGGTGTAAGAGTCGAGCCGGGAGGGTATGTGAATTTTATTTTCGTGTATCTATATATTTATGTATCTTTTCTTTTCTTCTCTATTATTATTATATTTTTTTTTTACTTTGATTTGTGGTTTGTGACAGTTCCTCGCAGATTTTATGCATATTGTGGAAGAATTTTGCACTGATGGTAATGATGCGGCTTGTAAGAGATTGGAGGTGGAGATGAGTTCTCTCAGGGTTGAGAGGAAAAAACTTATGGCAAGTTATTCAAGATTGGAAAAAAGATCGTCGGATTTGAAGACGGATAATACCGCGTTGTCGAAAAAAGTGGGTGAGATTGAAGTTGAGAAGTAGTCGCTGAATGCCACAGTCTCGGAGCTCGAGAGGAGGCTTTCTGAGGTAGAGAAGGAGCGAGATGAGTTGAAGGGAAAGTGCGAGGGTTTGGAGCGTCATGTTGAGGGGATGGATTCTTCTTACCGTTTAATCATTGAGGAGAATTCCAGCTTAAAGGCGTAAGTGGAGAAAGGCATCGAGGATATCACGAATGCTCTTGGAGACGACTATGGGCATTGTTTTGCCCGGATGTAGGGAGCGGGGTACGATACCATGACCCATTCCTTCGAAGACTATATTGTCGACCTCGCTGCCTCACAGCGTGATGATCCAACTAAGAAGTCTTGAAGGTGGGGAATGCCCCGTGAAATGATGTATGGATTTGGATTTTAAGTCTCTGTTGTTTTAAGATAATGCTCCGTAATTGATGCTACGCTATTCGCCGTATTCTGAATGAGGCCTTTTTGGCCTTAGATATTTTTATGATGTTTAATTATATGCTTAATTAGATATTCTTTATGGGAACTTTTAATTGTAAGGTATTCGGACCGCTTGTATTTCATTTGGCTATATTTCCTTTAGTTAGTTTTTTTAACAGGGAACGAACTGTGATATTTTCGCCAAATAACTTATAGCTTTCATAACTTAAATTCCCTCGATGGGGATCTCAAAATGGCCCTCATTGCATCGAGGGTTGGTTTTTGGTAGGGCCTTGCGCCCTCGAACTTTTAATCATTACATAGAGAATTAATTATTGGTAGAATTTCTTGAGGTGGATTCCATTCCAGGTATTCTTAATTGGTTGACCATTGAGATACGAGAGCTCATAGGTTCCTGCGCTGACGACCTTCGATACCTTGTATGGGCCTTCCCATGTTGGTTTAAATTTTCCTGTGATTGTTGGCTGTGATGCGGCGGAGTCTCGAAGGACAAGGTCTCCCACTTCAAACCGCCTATTTTTAACTTTCTTGTTGAAGTACCTTGCCATCTTCTCCTGTTGAGCGATCATGCGAAGTCTAGATTCCTCTCTTGTTTCTTCAAGTAAGTCATTGTGAAAACGTAATCCTTCAGCTGCGAGAGACGGATCAAAGACCTCGATCCTAGGGGAAATCAGACTGACATCGACGGGAAAAACGGCATCAACCCTGTACGCGAGGCGGAAAAGAGTTTCTCCTGTTGCACTTCGAGGAGTTGTTCTGTAGGACCACGACAAATTAAGGAGCTCATCAACCCAACATCGAGGAATTTCTTCAATCCTTTTCTTTAATCCTTGCAAGATGGTTATGTTTGTTACTTCTGCAAGGCCATTGGCTTGTGGGTATGCAACTGATGCTTTGATATGTTGGATTTTCAAGTCACTTAAAACTTTCTGCAATTGTGCGCCAACGAATTACGTCCCGTTATCTGAAACTAAAATCCTTGGAACTCCAAATCGAAATACCACATATTCCATAAAAAATTCAATCATCTCTTTTTCTCTGATCTTTGAGAGAGGTTTTGCCTCGACCCATTTCGTCGCGTAGTCGACTGCAACCACGATGTATAGACACTGACCTCTAGACTTGGGAAAAGGTTCCACGATATCGACTCCACATTGATAGAAAGGGCAAGGAGCGAGAATCGAGTTGAGCTCCGTTATGGGTCGATGACTCACGTTCCCATGTCGCTGGCATGCCTGACATTTACGCACGTAACCCTCACAATCTTTTCGGAGTGTGGGCCAATACATCCCTGTCTCATGATTTTAAGAGCTAGGTTCTTTCCCCCGAGATGTTCGCCACATATCCCCGTGTAAACCTCGAGAATTGCTTGATCGGCCTCTTCTGGGCTTAAACATCGGAGAAGTGGTTCAGTTAAAGCACGTCGATATAACACTGAACCGATCATGCAATAATTTCTTGCTTTAAACATGATAGCGCGGGCTTCACTATTTTTCGTGGGAAGTTTGTTTTCTAGGATATACTCAAGGATAGGGCTTCGCCAGTCAGGATTGCTTTGAATATTGTGGACCATCACCATGTCGATAGCGGGGGATTTCAGGCTGTCAACATATACTTGGTCGAGGTTCAATTTCAGATTGGATGAGGCTAGCTTGGCAAGGGAATCCGCCCATTGATTTTCTGTTCTATCCATATTTGACAGTTTCCAGGAGGAGAACTTTTTGAGCAGCTCTTGTGTCATTGCAAGGTATTTGGCCATGCTTTCATTGTGGGTCTTAAACTCTCCGCTTATTTGCTTAGCCACCAGCTGGGAATCGCCAAATATGTCGATGATATCTACCTCGAGGTCCGTTGCTAATTTTAATCCCGCAATTAATGCCTCGTATTCGGCCATGTTATTTGTTGCTTGAAATTAGAACTTAAGGGTCTGTTGGACTTTAAATCCTTTCGGGCTGATAAGAATTATCCCTGCGCCGCCAGAACTTGAGGTCGATGATCTGTCAACAAACAATAGCCACGGCCTTGGCTGGATTTCCTCGAGGTCTGACCCTTTGGTCTTGAATTGGCATTCTGCCACAAAATCTGAGAGGACCTGAGCCCTTATAGCTATTCGTGGTTTATATTCGATGTAGAATTGACTTAATTCGATGGTCCATGCGGCGAGTCTTCCTGTCATATCAGGTTTGTGCAAGATTCTTTTGAGTGGAGCATTTGTCAACACATGTATTTCCCTTGCTTGGAAATAATGTCGAAGCTTTCTGCTTGCAATGACCAAGGAATACACGAGCTTTTTGACCTGAGGGTATCGAGTTTCAGCGTCCCGCAGTGAGTGACTAATGTAGTACACGGGGACTTCTCTTCCTTCATCGAGTTGAACCAGGATGGCTGCAACTGTTTCATCGGATGCCGACAGATAAATGCGAAGAGCTTCGCCTGGGATTGTCCTAGTGAGAATGGGAGGGTTTGTTAAAAATGTTTTAAGTTCTGAGAAGCTGGATTTGAACTCATCATTCCATTCATATGGTGTTGACACTGAAGCCTTTTTTATGGTGGCGAAGAAAGGAAGACATCTTTTGGACGATTGGGGGATAAATCTTCGAAGTGCTGCTATGCACCCTGTTAACTTTTGCAAGTCTTTGATGGATTTTGGATCCTCCATTTTTAGGATGGCTTTTGTCTGTGCGGGGTCGGCCTCGATGCCTCGCTGTGTGATCAGAAATCCCAGGAACTTGCCGGACGTAAGCCCGAATGAGCATTTGTTAGGGTTGAGACGCAAGTTATGTTTCCGGGCTTTTTCAAAAGTTTCACAAAGGTCAAGTGAGTGGTTAGCAGCGAGTTTGGACTTGGCTATCATGTCGTCGACATAGATTAACATGTTTTTTCCTATTTGCGAGCCAAAGCTTGTGTCCATCATCTGCTGGAAGGTTGCGCCAACATTAATCATTCCAAAAGGCATGACTCGATACCCGAAGACTCCTCTATGAGTAATGAATGCCATTTTTTCCCAATCGAGAATCCATTTTTATCTGGTTGTACCCTGAAAACGCGTCCATAAAGGAGAGGAGTTCATTTCCTGCTGTAGAATCGATCAACTGATCGATGTTTGGAAGTGGGTAAAAGTCTTTGGGGCATGCTTTATTAACGTCCGAATAATCGACACACATTCGTCATTTTCCATTGTGTTTCTTGACTAAAACGACATTAGAGATCCATGTGGGGAACTGAACGGGCTCGATGAATTTAGCTTCGAGGAGTCGGTCAATTTCTTGCTCGATAGCTGACCTTTTTTCATCGGAGAATATTCGACGCTTCTGTCGTATTGGAATAACGTTTTTGTTGATGTGGAGAGAGTGGCGTGCGACAACCTCGGGGATTCCTGGCATATCCTTCGGGTCCCAGGCGAAAATATCAGCGAATTCTCTAACAAGGGCAATGATATCTCGTTTCAAATGTTCAGGGAGTCCTTTTCCCACCTTGGTTGTCTTTGATGGGTTGCCAACGACCACTTTGATATCTTCTGTTTCTTCTGCAGGGAAACATGAATTCTGGTTTGTAGATTCAATTGAGTTACGGGGGTCAATCTCGAGTACCTGGTTGACTTCTAGATCTTCTTCCCCTTTTTTTCTTGGGGAAACTGTTGTCAGGTAACATTGTCTCGCGGTTGTTTGATCTCCAATCATTTCTCCGACCCCGAAGTCCGTGGGAAATTTCATCTTCAAATGGGAGATTGAAGTTATTGCCTTTAGGGCTGTGATAGTAGTGCGACCCAAAATGGCATTAAAGCTGGAAGAAGCACTGATCACATGAAACTTAACGACTTTCCAAACCTGACAAGGTGGTGAGCCAAAGAGAACTGGCATATCAATGGTTCCTACCACATGGACCTCATTTCCAGTAAATCCGTACAACGGCGTTCGAGAGTTCTCGAGCCGTCGATCCCCGATGTCCATTCATGAAAAGGTATGGTGGTAAAGGACATCGACAGAACTTCCGTTGTCAACGAGCATCTTTTTCACAGTATTATTTCCTACTCAGGTTGTGATGACAAGAGCATCTTGATGACCCTCGATGAGACCCGGATGATAATCATCATCGGAGAAGGAAATGACTGGGGTCAGGTTCGCGCGAGGGCGTTTAACTGTCGGAGGATTGACATTGAAGACTTCTCGAGCGTATGCTTTCCTGGAGTTGTGAGAGAATCCTCCAGAAGCTGCTCCCCCGAATATGACGTCGATGACCCGATCGTCTTGATCTCGATGATGATGTCTAGGATTATCCTCTTGTTGTACATAATGTACCAACTATCCTCAACAAATCTTTCCTTCTATGAGGTTGCTAAGTTGAAAGCATTATTCTGTGGTGTGACCGGTATCTTCATGATACTCACAATATCTGGAACTGGGGGGTCTCCCGGCTTTCATGGGCCTCGGTGGTCTGTAGTCCGGTTCTGTTTTTAGAACTGCCAGAATTGTTCGTTTTCTCTGTGTTCAATTTAGTGATTTCTTTTTCTGGTCGAGTGTGGGGTTACCAGTCCCTTTCCCTTCTATCCCTCGAAAATCGATCATCCATACACGGTGGAGGTGATCGACGACGCTCACGGCGTCTTTCTCGCGCGGGGGATCGTGGGCTATAACTACGACGACGTTCGTGCCTTGAAGAGCATCGTGGTGACTGAATGCAACTTACTGCTTCTTGTAGCATCATACGATGTTCAATAATTTGGAATGCTGCTTGGAGAGTTTTTGGCCTTTTTTCAAAAATTTCTTCTAGGAGTAATCCATGTCGTGACTTATCGATGTCTTCCGTTAAGAAGTTGATGGCCATTTGTTCAATTAAATCTGGAATCTCGGCGATCTCTTCCCTAAATTGGGTTAAAAAGCTGCGAAGGCTCTCACCTGAGCACTGATGCATTGTCATTAAAGATGTTGTGACCTTAATGCCTTTATAATTACTGGAGAACCGGGCTTGGAATTTGCTTTTTAAGGTTGCCCATGAATCAATGGATCAAGGTGGCAAATTGCTATACCATCGGAGTGCTGTGCCTTGAAGGAATGTAGAGAAAAACTGACAACGGGCAATTTCAGAGTGGCCAAAGAAAGCCATTCGTCCGTCGAATGAGTTGAGAAATTCCAACGGGTCTGAGAGTGGCCAAAGAAAGCCATTCTTGGTTTTGAACTCTTAGCTTTTCTTTCTTTTCTAAATGCAGTCGCATGTCGCATGAAAGAACTTTTTTTCCTCTGGAGGTTTGTATTCTAAAACGCTGATCTGACACGGATTTTCTCTTTTTGTCTCTTTGACGTGTATTTTTCCAGCTCTCCGGTTGATCCTCAAGAAGGCTTTCAGGTGGAGGAAACAAACATTTTGGATTTAATGCCGACTGCTTCGGAAACTCACAGCCATCGAAGGCCGAGGCATCGGCGGCAGGTTCTGCCGTCAATTCTTTCACTTGTGTTGGTCCGGCTGTTCCCGGATCAATCTCTTCTACAATTATTTTCTGGCTGGATTGTTAAAGCAAAGCTCCTTCTAGCGCCAAATGATGTGCCAACAATATTATTATTATTAAACTATAGTTTTAGGAGATGATCTCTTTGCTTAATTTGCCAACCTCTTTCAATGAGGTTGTTGTCATACCAAGTCCCAAATGGGCTTTATCTTACAAATTGGGCCTTCTTGGGCTTTACATAATGTTTCATAATTATTCTAACTATGATTCCTTTGGGCCGTCTTGTCCTGGTCCAACACTGTGTTTCCTGAACATGATTAATTTCAACATTTTGATATACATCATGATCTTGTTCCAACTCTAGTTCAATGTTATCATTTGGTTCTCGATCTTCACCGAGATGTATTGTCCTCCCACTGATTTTCTTAAAAAGTAGTGCTCCCTCAAGAAATACAGCATCCGAGCAACAAACACTTTGTTCTAGGAAGGATTATAAAAACTATACCCTAGTCTCACTTGGGTATCCCACAAAATAACATCTATCTAATTTTGGTTCAAGCTTGTCAGAGGCTAAACATTTTACAAACGTTTCACGTCCTCAAATATTTATAAATGATATGGTATGATGTTTATCAGTCCATATCTCATATGTAGTCTTTTGAACCGCTTTTGTCGGAACTCCGTTAAATGTGTATACAGCCGTTTCTAGAGCATAACCCCAGAAACATATTGGAAGATCCGCTTGACTCGTCATCGATCGCACCATTTCCAACAAGGTATGATTTCTCCTCTCAGAATCTCTAATCTATTGAGGTGTTCCAGAAGGATTAAGTTGTGATACAATTCAGACTTATATTCTTTGAACATTTCAAAAGAATCGGATTTGTTCTTGATAAGATATACATATCCATATCTATTAAAGTCATTAGTAAAATAAGCCTTAGTCATTTTGCCAATGAGATAAGGTTCGTATCTTTTGTATGATTCCAAATCAAACTTATCCAAGTATCCATCTATATGTAATCCAGATACACATTTCTCATTAATATGGCTTAAATGACAATGCTAGAGCTACTGTTTGATTTGAGTCATCTTAGAACATATAAATTGTTAACTAATTATGCAACATTACAAGTCTTATAATTGAAATAGAATAAACAACTGTTGTTTGTTACGACCAGTATTTCTAAACCTTATCTATATATAATTGTGTGTTTATAATTGAGATTTAAATTATGTTGAATTATAAATGTGGATGATCTATATGTTGAGTGCCTATAAATTAAGTGTTTAATATATTAGTTTATATAAAAAAATTTGAAAGGAAAATCTTATTATTTAGTATTTTTAAATGATAATCAAAAGTATTTCATTCTATATGAATAATCGATTTTTAAAATCTTTTAACAACAAATTTTCAAATTTTAAATCATTAAATTTCTAAAATTATAGGCTATTTTATAATATTTATTTTGTGATTTATGGAAGTGCATTTATTTTTTATAGCAATTGTTTTATATAAATTAGTTGATTTTTAATTTGCAATTTACTTACTTGCCCATGCATGCATTTTGCTCCCAAACACAAGTTAAGGGAAAACTTGGAAATTCCAACCCCACTAACTACTACTTTACTAGCCAAATTACTATTTTATCCTTGCATGCAAAATGACACAAGCTTGCTTGAGGGTTACTCTTGTCAATTCTCATTTCCACTCACTTTCTAGTGAAATCAAAACCATAAAAATCAAGTACAAGTTGTCATAATCACACTCACTTCACTCCACTCCACCCCCCTTTTTCTTCATTTTTCATTGAAACATCCATCTTCCATCTAAGTAATCTTACTTCTCATATCTTATTCTTTAATAATCCAAAGAGTTTAGGTAGAAAAATCTATGTTTTGATCTTGCATGGTAGTGTTTTGTTAAACTCAAAGTGAACACCCTTGATTCTTGTGAATCTAAGGCTTTCACCATGAGATAATTTATCATACGGTTAAGAATGGATAGACATGAGTGTGTCACACTCATGCAAATGTTATTTTCACCCTAATCCATTCGTCCATGACTTGTTAGGAGCCGAGTGGATGGTGTTCTTGTTGCCTTGTTGATTTTTTGTGTTTATGTGATAATAGCTTGGTTTTGGAAATAAAAACTTGATAAAACTCTTTGAATTCTAAGTGATGACATTAGTTATGGTTAATACTAGGCTTTCATGTTAATTCTATGATGAAATTTATATGGAAAGCATATTGTTTTTGGCTTGTAAGTTCGAAAGCATGCATGCATAGGTTCAACCCATGATTTTCGAAAGTTCTTGATTACTTGGATTAATTTTTGTTAATAATCTCTAATTTTAGTTAAGTTAGGATATTAATTTTGAGATGTGCCCATTGTTATGTGTTCTTGATTCGTATATATATGGAGGATTTAAGTTGTTATTTTCGAAATTGAGATGACTTGTAATTAGTATATTATTTTGACTCTTGTATTGCTATATTGCACTCCAGGTAAGGATGATCTCCACTAAGCCAATATTGTGCGTGGGAGTGTTAGTTAAGTAGGTTTCCTTGGTTGAGGTTTGGGTTGGGTTTTTATTGATGTTTGGTTTGGTTTGTCAAGTAGGAAACATGGTGGAAAGGGGTACATTAGATTCTGCAGAATTTCAGTTTGGTCCCATGAGGTTTAGAGTGAGATTTGACCTTGTCATTGTAATGCACTTTGAGGCCCAAGTCACCCGAAACTAGTACTAGGGGCATACTTCATAATTTAGGTGATTGTTAAAGGTTTGTAGGTTGTTTGGTTAGGTGCACGAGTGAAAATACTAAAGTTGTCCAGCAGGGGACAGTTTTACGGCAACCTAGAAATGGGGAGTTTTGACCATGTCATGGGTAGGACCTCACTAGGCCTTTGTTGGCCCTAGTTAGAGGGAGTGTCTTAGGTGTTTTTCCAGCCATAGTTCATAGGAATTGAGTTAGGATCATGTGTCACAAGTTAGTTCAAATCAGGACACTTTTCTGTCCAGAATATAGGGGAATATTGGACATTCACTTAACATTTAGTTTTAGAGCACTTATGAGTGAGGCCTAGGTCAGGGTCAATAGGAACTTGATGGTTTAGAAAAGGCACTTTGAGTTTCGAGGTCAATATTAGGAGTTTTGACTAGTTTAGCATAACTAAGCGACTTGAGTAAGTGGAGTGAGATCATCCAAGCTTAGTAATGCAATATAGTGTGTTGATGTATTATTATATATTTAAATGTGTTATGTGAGCATATGTGGCTATGTGATTTAGTATGCTTATAAGATAATTGTAAGCATGTATGTGTATATAGGCCTAAGTGCCAATGTGCTTACTTCCGGTTTATAAATAGGTTGAGTTGGTGAGAATATATTATAATGATATTATTATTATTTTATGCAGGCTCTCCAGATGAGGGTAAACTTGCCATTAAAGTCGAGTAGAGCTCCCAGTTGCTCCCACCTGCCAGTCAGGTCAAGCCTTTCTCAAGGCAAGTGTTTCAACCTATCTTTTTATGTTTACACTGCAAGTGTGTGTTAACCTAACTTTTATATATGATGCGAGTATTTTAATTCACCTTGATATACATGTATACATGACCTAAATGGTTTCAAATCTATCTTTCGTATTGCATGCAAATGCCATGAACCCTCAAGTATCTATTGCAAGTAGTTTAACTTTACTTGGAGATTGTTATGCAAGTAATTCAAAAGTCATACCATGCTAGTATACCAAAATAATTGTGGTGCTTAACCATGTATAAGTGGTATTCAGTAACCTTATCTTGACACCTAAAAGTCAGTTATTCCTTAAGGTTGTTCATGATTGCTTGATAACACTATTCTTACCCCTAAACCATGATACTCTTTATACTTTGAACTGATGCTTACCTTCTTTATATTTTAAATTCCCTATGTCTTATCTGGAACCACTACATTGAATCTAGTTTGACTTAGTTCCTTTATACTATCCAATAACTCTGTTAAACCACAATACCAAATCCCCTGTGAATAGAAACTTTGCAATTCCATTCAACATATTATCAGTCTAATTGATCATGGCCTTAAAGTTTATTGAACCTATTCCATGTGCTTCGAAGTTGATCTAGAACCCTTGATAAAGACGTTCATTGTTTAAGAAATTAACCGTCTCTTGGCATCAGTTTTTAAAATAAAAAGTTAAAAGTGGATTTTCAGTCCCAAAGGGGGACAAATGTTTTCTTTAGATAGTGGATCTGGACTGAGACGCAAGTCTTTTCCGCTTTTAAATTATAGGCTTAAAGGTTGCCTAGGGATCCCATTAATGTTCTAGAACCCAGCGAGGTTCGGGATTACTTCGCGACTGATCACTGGCTGTAATCCATAGCGTCATAAAATGGTTTTGATAAATAAATGGTTTCTAATTGTTTTGTTACAAATAAAAGATGCCATCACCCTGAAAGTTTATCTCTTGTAAATAAATGGTTGAATCTTTCATTTCCATTGTTATTTTATTTTGTTTATGTATATTATAGCACTTGTTGAGCATTTGGCTCACTACTTGCTTTCACCCTGACTTTTCAGCTAGCAGATATGGTTAGATTCAAGCAGACCACGCGTAAAAATTGTAATGCTGATTCGTAGGTTCGAGCTCATGTATATTAGTGATCGTTTTGTGTGAGGACTCGATATTGAAATCAGGTTGTAATAGTTAATAGTATTGGGCTGTTCCAAACCCTAAACTGTAAGATCTTGATTTGGTAGCTTGGATAGGCAAATGTTGGGTCAATGACACAGTTGTCATAGCTACACTAGAATATAAAGAAGTGTGTGAGACTGGAAGAGTAGAGACAGATGAACTTACCTCACTTATCCGAGGTGCCTCCATAACAGGAAAATAGAAGAGTGGCACCTCTTTGTGATGGTTTTCCCTGTTCAAATCTGCAATGATTCTTTTTTCTTGAACCCAACAATCTAATTTGTTGGTTGGGTTCTCAAGCACAATATCCTCAGAGAGGTGGTTAACAAGCATCATTAAAAATCTAGCATAGTAAACATTTTTACCCCTCTTATTTAACTTCCCTAACTTAAACCCCAACTCAAATATGACAAGATCACTAAAGTTGAAAATTTTATCAGTAACTAGCATGTAAAGCATGTTAAGCATATAGATATTGATAGAATCAAAATTACCGATTATACCAGAGAATACCTTAGTAACTACATCACATAAATAACTCCATTCCTTCCTAAAAACCAACCTCCTAATTTCACTTAACTTAGAAGTAGAGAGTGCATAGCCCATGGAGTTAAGCATATTAACAATGTCAGTGTCTATATGTGGTGAAGTTACAGTATTATCAGGAATTTTGAAACATGCTTTAACAATGTCACTATTAACACAGAATTCCTTACCTTTAATAGTGAAAATAATAGTCTTATCAGCTGAGTTGTATGTTGCAGTCGTCCACATCTCTTCAACAATTGGTGTCATAGATAAATCCAGTTTGAGACATTATCTTGACGACTGGTGTCATTGCTAGAGAGTAAAAACTTGCGGAGAGAGAGTAAGTGCTTTTGAGAAAGAGAGAAGTTAGAGCAGATGATTTGAGATAGATAAAAGAAAAGCAGTGAAAATGAATTGTGCTTTTATACTCTCTCAAAAATAACTGTAAAAAATAATAAAGTAAAATAAAACAACCAATAAGAATGGCCCAAAATAGCCATTTTAAAATAAACTGTAAAAATTCCATCAATTATCTGCTTTTCACTTGGAACAAAATGTAGTTCCACAGTACCATTCATTACATGTTCCCTTATGAAGTGGTACTTGATGTCTATGTGCTTTGTTCTTGAATGCTGTACTGGATTTTCAGTGAGGGCAATAGCACTTGTGTTATCACAGAAAATGGGAATTCTTTTCACTTGCAGACCATAGTTTAGCAATTGGTTTCTCATCCACAAAATCTGTGCACAAAAACTGCCAACGACAATATACTCAGCTTCAGCTGTAGAAGTAGAAACTGAATTTTGCTTTTTACTGAACCAGGACACAAGCTTGTTTCCTAGAAATTGACAGGTTCCTGTTGTACTTTTTCTATCAATTCTACAACCTGCATAATCTGCATCTGAATAACCAGTTATATCAAAACCAGAATCTCTAGGGTACCAAATGCCAAGTTTTGGTGTTCTCTTGAGATATCTGAAAATTCTCTTTATAGCTACTAAGTGAGATTCTCTAGGATCAGCCTGAAATCTAGCACAAAGACATGTAACAAACATTATATCTGGCCTACTAGTTGTTAAGTACAGAAGTGAGCCGACCATGCTCCCATAACTTGAAATATCCACTGACTTTTCAGTAGTGTTTAATTCAAGCTTAGTTGCAGTGGCCATGGGAGTTTTTGCAGATGTGCAATCCATTATATCAAACTTCTTTAAAAGATCATAAATGTATTTAGTTTGACTAATAAATATTCCATCACTAACTTGCTTAACTTGCAAATCAATAAAGTAAGTTAGTTTTCCCATCATGCTCATTTCATACTTACTTTGCATCAATTTGGAAAACTTTTTACAAAGTTTTTCATCTGTAGAGCCAAAAATAATGTCATCTACATAAATTTGAACAAGTATACTAGAGCCATTAACATTTCTAAAGAATAAAGTTTTGTCTACAATACCTCTAGTGAAGTGATTCTCTAAAAGAAACTTTGACAAAGTGTCATACCAGGCTCTAGGTGCTTGCTTCAGTCCATAAAGTGATTTTAACAGATAGTAAACATATTCTGGAAAATTTGGGTCTTCAAAACCAGGAGGCTGACTGACATAGACTTCCTCCTCCAAATCTCCATTCAGAAATGCACTTTTGACATCCATTTGATAGACCTTGAAATTGGCATGGGCTGCATAGGCTTAGAAGATTCTGATGGCTTCAAGTCTTGCAACAGGAGAAAAAGTTTCATCAAAATCTATTCCTTCTTGTTGACAATAGCCCTTAGCAACCAGTCTAGCTTTGTTCCTGACTACTATGCCATTTTCATCCATCTTGTTTCTGAATACCCATTTGGTGTCTATTGGATTCTTTCCTTTAGGCTTGGGTACAACTTCTATACCTTATTCCTTTCAAATTGGTTTAGCTCCTCCTGCATCGTTAAAATCCAATCAGGATCCAACAAAGTTTCTTCTACCTTCTTTGGTTCTTCCTTAGAGAGGAAGCTGCTATATAGACATTCTTCGTGAATTGCTCTCCTTGTTTGAATTCTAGAAGATACATCACCAATGATGAGCTCAAAGGGGTGATCCTTTGTCCATTTCCTTTGTTGAGGTAGATTAGCTCTAGATGAAGAGGCCACATTGTTGTCTTGATGTGTGATTGAGTTTTGATTGATAGAAACCCCCCTGAGTTTATGGATCTTTGATTTGAGAAAGGGGAACTTTCTGTAAATGATCTATTCTGACTTTCAACTTCTTTTGATGACCCGACGGATGGTGAATTTTGAGTACCGACGGATGAAGTTAGTTATCTCCCGACAGATAAAGCAGATTGTCTCCCGACAGATGAAGCATTTTGCAACTCGACAGAAGTTGAATTTTGTGCTTCATTGGTGGTAGGCTTTTATGCATTATCCTTTGATACTGTTTCTTGATCACTTTCATCATCACTGTCATCATTAACCATCTCCACATTGTCAAATTTAAGACTCTCATGGTAATCTCCATCTTGTAGACCTTCAATCTTTTTTTCATCAAACATAACATGTATTGATTCCACAACAATATTGGTTCTTAAATTGTAGACTCTATATGCTTTACCAATAGCATATGCAACAAAAATTCCTTCATCTGGTTTAGCATCAAACTTCCCATTCTGATCAATTTGATTTCTCAAGATATAATATTTACAGCCAAAGACATGAAGAAAATTTAAAGTTGGTTTCTTATTCTTGAACAATTGGTAGGGAGTCATGCATTTTGCTTGATTAACCAGAGAAATATTCTAAGTATAACATGCAGTATTCACAAATTCAGCCCAGAAATATGTTGGTAACTTAGATTCTTCAAGCATTGTCCTTGCAGCTTCAATTAGTGATCTGTTCTTTCTTTCTACTACTCCATTTTGTTTTGGAGTTCTTGCTGCTGAAAACTCATGCAAAATCCCATTTTGTTCACAAAATGCTCTCATGACAGAATTCTTGAACTCAGTTCCATTGTCACTCCTGATTCTTCTAACTTTGAAATCAGGATGATTGTTGACTTGCCTTATGTGATTGATGATGATTACACTAGCCTCATCTTTGGACTTAAGGAAATACGTCCAAGAGAACTTTGAGAAATCATCTACAATTACTAGGAAAAATCTTTTCCTTGAGATGGACAACACATTGACTGGTCCAAACAAATCCATTTGTAGCAGTTGCAAAGGTTCTTCAATTGTTGAATCAAGCTTCTTTCTGAATGATACTTTAATTTGCTTTCCCTTTTGGCAAGCACCACACAGTCCATCCTTAGAATACTCCACTTGAGGAATGCCTCTAACCAGTTCTTTCTTTACAAGTTCATTCATGGTCTTGAAGTTTAGATAGGATAGCTTCTTATGCCATAGCCACCTTTCATCTTGACTTGCTTTACTGAGAAGACAAGTAACATATTCTGCATTTGATGAGTTGAAGTTAGCTAAGTACACATTTCCTTTTTTCACTCCAGTGATAACCACTTTATTGCTCCTCTTGTTTGCCATAATACAGGCTTCTGAGGTGAAGATTACTGAATTGCCTTTATCACACAGTTGGCTGATACTCAACAAATTATGCTTGAGACCATCCACTAAGGCAACCTCCTCAATGATGACATTGTCCTTTGAAATCAAGCCATATCCCAGAGTATAACCCTTGATGTCATCTCTAAAAGTAATACTTGGGCCAGCTCTCTCCTTGAACTCAGTGAGCAGGGTAGAATCACCAGTCATGTGTCTTTAACAACCACTATCCAAGTACCATAGATTCTTTCTGTTTCCCTGCACACATTAAAATCAAATCAAGTTGATTTTGGTACCCAAGTTTCCTTAGGTCCTGCCTTGTTAGCTTTCTTTTTATGTTTCTTAGGTTTGATCCCATTTGAGTTGGACCTTTGAAACCATTCATTAAAACAGAATTATCATGCACATTTTGATTAACAGGAAATGACATGCTATTAGTAAACATGTTATTCCAGCATAATAAGGATTAGGTGCAAATGGCATATTAGCAAATTGTGCGTTCATATTCTGTGTAGACATAGCATTTATAGGCATAGAAGTCATGACATTTATGTTGGGAAAAGGAGGTGGCACAGATATGGAAGTAGGCATGGAAGTTTTGTAATAAACAGACAGATGATTTACACTACCACACTTAACACAAATTTTTCTTGGAGCATACTTATCAGGTGTGTAGTTGTTATGCTTGTTAATCCCTACTTTACCATTTCTATTGTTTTTCTTTTTAGCCGCTGTTTTAACCTCAATCTTTTCTAGTCTGTCATTTAATTGCTTGATAGAAAGATGACCAACATTCACTTTCTTCTCCTTCTCCACTTGACTAGATTCTCCTGAAATGAAGTTTTTGGAAACTCATACATACTTTTCATTTAACTTGGCAGGTTTGGCTTTACTCACAGGTTTGCTCACAGCCGACGGATGAGGGTTTATGTCACTTGACGGATAATCATTTTGATTATCCAACGGATGGCTCTCATCATCCGTCCAGTCCACATCCGTTAGCAATCCTTCAACCAAATTGGATTCCATCTTCTCCTTATTCTCCTTCCAGGATGCATATCAAAAGGACTCAATACCTTGAACATTGGTGATTTGAGCATGAACATCTCTTGATGTTTTCCATGCCTTAATCACCTGCTGTTCTCATTCAAGCTGCTTCTTCAAGATCTCTTCTTTCTTCAAGGACTTAGTTAATTCATCCTTAGCAATTTTACACTCAATTCTTAATTTTATCCACCATGTTTCTATTTGGCTTAGCTGCTCCAAAGTTCTTCTTGAACTTGAGCTTGGAAAATCTTCTGGAAAGAAATGCTAGATGTTCATCAATGTCATCCATATCATCTGGCTCAAAGAATCTTCATTTTCTGCTACCAGCCCCTTGCCCTTGTTTTCACAAACCTTTGAAGTTGACTCAACAGCTTCTATCTTCATCTCCTTCTCTTTCTCTAACTCAGAAACCAGTGCAATGGACCCTCCTTTCTTCTTTCCTCTCTCCATCCTCTCATCTTGCTCTATTTCAAGCTCATAAGGTTTCAGGATGCCATACAGTCTCTCCAAAGTAAATTCCTTGTAATCTTGAGAGTTTCTCAATGAGACTGTTGGTTTCCATTCCTTTGGAAGAGATCTAAGGAACTTAAGATTGGGGTCTTTTGTCTGATAGACTCTTCCACCCAACTTCAGAGCATTTAGTAGTTTTTGAAATCTACTAAAAGTGTCAGTGAGAGACTCATTATCTTCACTATGAAAGTGCTCATATTGCTGAATTAGCAGGTGCATCTTATTTTCCCTAACTTGTTCAGTGCCATCACAGATAATCTGTATTGTATCCCAAACTTCCTTGGCAGTTTTGTAATTAATGATGTTGTCAAACATGTCACCATCAACTCCATTGAACAGAATATTCATGGCCTTCTTGTCTTTCCTGACTTGTTCAATATCAGGATCTGACCACTCGTGCCTTGGCTTGGGAACTGATGGCTCATTTCCAGTTGTAGCTCTCATTGGTATATGAGGGCGTCTCTCTATGCAATCTAAATAGGCCTCATCTGGAAAAAGTAAATGAAGATGCATCTTTACCTTCTAGTGATGGTAATTATCTTTGTCCAAAAAAGGAATCTTGACTCCAACATCCTTTTTGTTCATCTTGCTGTTTGTTGTGATCTTTACACTCTTTGTTCTTCAAGAGCTTGCTCTGATACCAATTGTTATTCCCTAACAATGCAACAAGAATTACAGAAGAGGGGTTGAATGGAATTCTTGAACCTTTTTCAGAAATATAAAATGTTCTAACTTAAGATATATATGACAGTGTTTTGATTTGCAAACTGCGGAATAACAAGTTAAATATGAATCAAAACACAAAGTAATAAAAAACAGAAGTTTTTAAAACTTTCTGGGGGATTAGAAAGTATCCACCAGATATATATATATATATATATCGAGAGAACTATGTGAAGCTTGAATAGCTCACAGCTGCTTACACAATAAGAACAACTAAACTTACAGAGAAATGCTAAGAATACAGCTTATAAATGTTTCTCTGAGAATTTACTTGCTTAGTCTTCTTGTTGTTCTAATTGCTACTCTTGGTTTATATATCAACAAGATTACATAGTAATAAGACAAGATAATAAAACAAAACCTATCAAGCCTAATACTATGCTACTTCATTACTCTATTCCAACATCTTTGAATATCTTCATAATAGCATGGAAATGGCAATGCTTCTTTGTTCTCAAAAACCCAGTTGAATAGGCTTCCACATTCCTTTTCCATACACTCGACGCATGTGACTGGGTTGTCACTGTCAACAGATGTTTGAATTGATTATCCGTCGGGTACATGATCATCCGTCGGGTTGCCTTGTTGATCATCCGTCGAGTAGCATTGTTGATTATCCGTCGGGTAGCTATTTGGCACTTGACTTCATTTCATTTATGCAGAATTATAAGACATCATCTATGTATAATTAATCAACCTATTCTGCATATCTAATTAAAGTCAACATGACTTATATGCTACTACAGAATCTAAACAAGGTGTACAGAAATGTGCTACATGACTTATTGTTACATAAGCTACTCACTCGATGGATAATAAATCATCATCCGTCGGGACTATATTGAGTCATCCGTCGGGACTATATTCCTTATCCATCGAGTGCTACATTTTTCACTAAGTTAAATCTACTAAGTTGTTTTGTTAATAAAATCATCAAGTTCACAACATATTTACAACTATCTCCCCCAATTTATGTCTACTAGAATTGTAGCCATAAATTAAGAGAAACTTGATGATAACAAAATACCCTAAGAATGCAAATTTAAATAGAATTAGATAAAACTATAAAGTGCTCCAATTATCAAAATGTACAAAGATTTGCTCACAGTCATTTTCAAGGTGCTCCTCTAGCCTGAGCAGATTAATCTATTTCCTTGAACGTCTGGATCTCTTTCCAAGCTTTCTGTTGTTTTCTTCTATCTGATTTTGGCGATGTCTGTGGAATTCCAGTTCATCAGATTCTGAGAGATTTAGCATTTCTTGCATTTCCAAAAGAGTCTCATTGCTAGAAATGCTCAATTGGTCTTCTAATCTGAAGAATCTTCTAACTCCTTTATCATCCATGAATTCCATCAGCCAGTAGGGCCTTAGATGCACTCTACTCACTGTGTAAGGAATAATTAGGGTCTTTGGGAGTGCATCTTTAGCTCTAATACTCCTCAGTTCTTCAATCTTCTTTAGAACAAGTCTTCTAACTGTCACATTGAATCAAAAGTTCTTCTTGAAGGATGAATAAACCTTTATCAGCACATATTGGCTTTCTTGAAGGATCCTGTGAAGTGGCCATTGTATCTCTTTTCCTCCCTTGTACTTGAATACTAACCTTTCAGGTAGATTCCTGTAAGCATCAATCCCTCTAACTTCTTCCAGTTCATCTAGATAGAGGTTTAAATCTGAGAATTCCTTGATGTCACAGATGTACATGATGTCTCCCTTGTTGACTTTGGTTTGAGCTTTGGTTAGAGACTTGGATCTTAGAGTTGATGGCTTCACTTTCTTGACTGCTCTTGTCTTTGTCTTCTTTGGCTTCATGAAGTAAGGTAGATTGAGTTCAGGTATTGGTAGACTATCCCAGTCTATTGGCTTATCCTTTGGAATGATAGGTTCACCATGAAAGTTCTTGGATGGATCTATCTTGAATTCTCCATGTGCCATAGAGGGCATGGATGTTTGAGTTATTGCAGATGTAGACTCTTTGGGAAAGTACCATTCCATCTCCTCATCACTGAAATCCAACTTTCTTTTTATTCTTTGCTTATACCTTGGCTTCTTTGTCTGTGGAGGTTCATTTTTCATTACTTGATCTTGAGATTCAACTATTTCGGATGGTTGTGCAGAAACTTGTTGTGTAGGTTTCACAGCTTGTAGCTTGGCCAAGATAGCAGTTTGCTCCTTCTTTTGTTTGACCTTTTTAGCATCTAGAGCAGCTTGCTTCTTTTCTTGCTTCAATCTTTCCTTTTCTTCTCTCTTTGCTTTAGCAAATTGATGGTGTCCATGTTGGGTTCCGAAGGCATAAAATGCAGCGGATAAACGTAAATAAAACAAAAATTCGAAACCCAAAAACAGGATCCATGTATAATTATGGGCAGATTATGGAGATAACGAATCATACCTTTTAAGAGATTAACTTTTACGAACTCAACGGAGATCCTAGCTATCACGCTTTGTGTCTACCTCTCGGAGAAACACCTCTATGGTATCCACACGAGCACCTTCAAGAACGTCTCACGAACTTGACTACGGAATGGATGTACTAGCCTCCTTCTTGACGATCTGAATTGCCTCTGCCTCTCTTTGCTGCTAGGGTTTTCTTAAAAAACGTTCAAGCCTCTTTAACCTCTCATTATCTATTTATAATGACTGATTAAAAAGGCCCATAATAGCAAAGCCCAACCCTAGTAGGTATTGGATTAAATAATAAAAACGAATTTCTATTATTTAATTAATAACTAAGTCATACTTAATTATTATGGGCAAAAACATTCCTTTTAATTCGAATTTATATTATCTCAATTAAGTCTTACTTAATTATAATAAAATTCAAATAATCATCAATTAATTTAAATCCATAATTTAAATTAACTATTCCATTAAGTGCTCTATTTGTGCGACCCTATAGGCTATTATTTAATTGGCAATAATTTTATTCTCTAATAAAATTATAAACAATGAGCGGTATCTAGTAATACATCATTGTTACCCAATTAAACAATAATTAAATCGTGATTAGATAAAACCTTTCGTGATTAATGTTTTTCCGTGTAATATAATCCCTTTAACCATACATATTATAGATTAAACTCGAGGCATGTATTTAGTCATCCTCTTCAACATTTAATCTGGGTTTACTTGATGCATGAGTAGATTATTGAAACAAATCATTATTTGAGCATGGCCATGCTTTTATAATCTCACTCAATCAAGAGGCCAATAATATCTCTCCTAATTATAGGAGGGTTAAATCCTTTATCTATCATTCATATTTCTCATACGACTCATGATATACCCGATGTCCACTTTTATCATCACCCGATCAAAAGTAACTTTTAATGTAGTCAAAGTATATTAATCCTCGTATAGAAATATAATGATTTCAAGTCAAAGGATCATTACACCATTATCACTGTGAGTCTTTCTTATGACTTTATTAAACATGAAGAATCTCACTGTGGGTCTGTCCAGTACCATGTACTCTCACATGTACCTATGTATTGACTTCAGTATCCCCATACTTATAACCAATGAGATGTGGTTATCTTGTCAAACAACATACTAGTCTATCTATGTATTATTATTGTCCTATATAATAATACTCGACTAGGGACCTTTAAGAATATGATATATTATATAATCTCAAGTTCAAGTCATGTACTTAAACTATACAATTTGTATCATGATTCTAAGGACATTTATTATGCTAACAAAATATCGCAGTAATTAAGGTCATAATAAATACATTTATTGAATGATCAACTGACATAAAGATAAAAGAATAATGTATTGCCTCTAGGGCACCTACACTAACAATCTCCCACTTGCACTAGAGCCAATCACCCATATATCTAATACCCATGGAACTAGTGTGACCATCGTGCTTCTGCTGCGACAAGCCTTTGGTCAGTGGGTCTGCAATGTTATCATTTGTGTGCACTTTACATATGTGTATATCACCCCTTTCATTAATCTCTCGAATAAGGTGAAATCTCCTGAGTATATGTTTAGCCCGGGAGTGTGATCTAGGTTCTTTAGCCTGTGCAATGGCTCCATTATTATCGCAGTATAGATCAATGGGATCTGCGATCGATGGAACCACTCCCAAAACAGAAATGAACTTTCGAATCCAAACGGCCTCCTTAGCTGCTTCACAAGCTGCAATGTACTCAGCCTCCATTGTAGAATCAGCTACTGTTTCTTGCTTTGAACTCTTCCAGCTTACAGCACCTCCGTTTAGACAAAACACAAAACCAGACTGTGATACAGTATCATCTCTGTCTGTTTGGAAACTTGCATCGGTGTAACCTTTTACAACGAGTTTCTCTTCTCCTCCATACACCAAGAATGAATCTTTAGTTCTTTTCAGGTACTTAAGAATATTCTTAACTGCCGTCCAGTGACCTTCACCCGGATTAGACTGGTATCTGCTCGTCATGCTCAAAGCATACGAGACATCTGGGCGAGTACATACCATTGCATACATGATAGATCCAATTGCTGAAGCATATGGAACTTTATTCATGTGGTCCTTCTCATCCAATGATTTCGGACATTGGTCCTTAGAGATCGTTATCCCTTGAGACACAGGGACATATCCCCTTTTTGCATTTTGCATTCCAAAACGATGCAAAACCTTATCAATGTATGTGCTCTGACTTAGACCGATCATCCTTCTAGATCTTTCTCTATAGATCCTCATTCCTAGAATGTAGGATGCCTCTCCTAAGTCTTTAATGGAGAAATTGCTCCCTAACCACGTCTTAACAGCCTTTAGAGAAGGTATGTCATTCCCCATTAGTAGTATATCATCAACATATAGTACTATGAATGCCACATAGCTCCCATTAACCTTCTTGTAAACACACGGTTCATCTTCGTTTTGAATAAAGCCATACTCTATGACTATTTCATCAAAATGGATATTCCATCTCTTAGAGGATTGCTTCAATCCATAAATGGATCGACGCAATTTACATACCTTGCCAGCATTCCTTGGATCGACAAAACCCTCAGGTTGTGTCATGTACACATCCTCTTCAAGGCTTCCATTAAGGAAGGCTGTTTTGACATCCATTTGCCAGATTTCATAATCATGGAATGCTGCAATGGCAAGTAAAATCCTTATAGACTTGACCATAGCCACTGGTGAGAAAGTTTCATCATAGTCAATACCATGAATTTGTTTGAAACCTTTTGCAACCAGCCTAGCTTTATAGGTCTGAACATTTCCATCCATGCCCTTTTTCTTCTTAAAAACCCATTTGCACCCTATGGGTTTTACCCCTTCAGGTGGATCAACCAAAGTCCATACTTGGTTTTCGTACATGGAATCTATCTCGGATTTCATGGCTTCAAGCCATCTCTTAGAGTCTGGACTGTTCATAGCATCTTGGTATGTGAGAGGCTCATCTTCATCTATGAGCATCAAATCACCACACTGAGTCATGAGAAATCCATATCTCTCTGGCTCATGGCGAAATCTACCAGATCTACGAACAACCTGTGTTTGTTGAGCATTATCATTATTCTGCTCTTGTTCCACTTCAGGTTCAATGCTATTTTGCGGTTCTCGATCTTCATCGAGATCTATAGTTCTCCCACTGTTTCTTTTGGAAACAAAATCTCTTTCCATGAAGACAGCATCTCGAGCAATAAACACTTTCTGCTCAGAAGGACTATAAAAATAATACGCCTTTGTTTCATTAGGGTATCCTACAAAAATGCACTCTTCGGATTTAGGTCCAAGCTTGTCAGATTCTTGACGTTTCACAAATGCCTTACATCCCCAAACTTTCATAAAGTTCATGCCTGACCGTTTCTCTTTCCATATCTCATATGGAGTCTTTTGAACCTTCTTAGTAGGAATACGGTTAAGTGTGAAAGCCGCTGTTTCTAGAGCGTAACCCCAGAAACTAATTGGAAGATCTGCATGACTCATCATCGATCGCACCATGTCCAACAAGGTGCGATTTCTCCTCTCTGAAACTCCATTCCATTGAGGTGTTCCTGGCGGAGTGAGTTGCGATACAATACCACACTCTTTCAAATACTTTCTAAATTCGGTGCTTAAGTATTCACCCCCACGATCGGATCGTAAGATCTTAATACTTGCATCTCCGCCAATTTGCTTCTCTACTTCAACCTTGTATTCTTTAAATATTTCAAAAGAATCGGATTTGTTCTTCATAAGATATACATATCCATATCTACTGAAATCATCAGTAAATGTTATGAAGTAGTAGTAGCCTCCTCTAGCCATTACACGCATTGGGCCACATACATCACTATGTATTAGCTCCAGACGTTTAGTGGCCCTTTGACCCTTACCAGTGAAAGGGGCTTTAGTCATCTTACCAAGCAAACAAGATTCGCATTCTTGGTATGATTCAAAATCAAACTTATCCAAGTATCCATCCTTATGTAATTTGGATATGCGTTTCTCATTTATGTGGCCTAGACGACAATGCCAGAGGTATGTTTGATTTGAGTCATTTATTTTAAGTCGTTTGTTTTCTATATTACAGACAGGGTTATCTAAATCAAGAACATATAAACCATTAAATAAACGCGCAACACCATAGGTTAAATCATTCAAAGCAAAAGAGCAACTGTTGTTCTTTATTGTAAACGAAAAACCTTTCTTGTCCAAACAAGAAACAGAAATAATGTTTCTGCGAATCGCAGGCACGTAAAAACAGTCTTCTAGTTCTAAAACAAGCCCAGAGGGCATAGATAAATAATAAGTCCCTACAGCTAAAGCAGCAACTTTTGCTCCATTGCCTACTCTTAGGTCCACTTCTCCCTTAGCCAGAGTTCTACTTCTCTGCAGGCCCTGCACATTTATACAAATGTGAGAAGCACATCCAGTATCAAATACCCAGGATGTAGAAATAGACAAATTGACTTCTATAACATAAATACCTGATCCAGAAATCTGAACTGCTTTCTTTTTCTTCAGATCCTCCAAGTAAATTGGACAGTTTCTCTTCCAGTGACCATCTTTCTTACAGTAGTGACATTCACCCTTGGCCACACCACCTTTAGGCTTTAAAGCCTGTTTGGGACCTGACTTTGGCTTGGTTGTAGAATCAGATCCAATCTTCTTCTTACCCTTCCATTTTCCCTTCCCTTTGGCCTTACCTTTATTTCCCACCATCAGTATGGGAGCAGGTTCAGCTGTCTTCATGTTGGTCTCATATGTTCTCAACATATGCAACAATTCAGTAGGTGTTTTGTCAAATTCATTCATATTGTAGTTCACAACAAACTGAGTGAATTTGTTGTTCAAAGAATTCATGATTAGGTCAATACCAGTTTCCGGACCAATCGGGAAACCCAAAGTTTCAAGGTACTCAATGTAACCAATCATCTTCAGAACATGTGGGCCAACTGGTTCACTCGCCCCTTGTTTGCAATTAAAAAGTGACTTACTCGTGTTGAACCTTTCTTGACGAGTTTGGCTTGCAAACATGCTTTGCAAGTGCTCATTGATAGTATATGCATCCATATGCACATGTTGTCTTTGAAGCTCAGCACTCATAGTTGCCAACATAAGACATGCAACATCATTTGCATCATTCTCATCCTTTGTGCGTGCTGCTCGTTCATCAGCAGTAGCACCCTCAGGAAGGGGGCCTGGAGGAGGAATATCAATGACATGAAGCTTGCGCTCCTGCCTGAGGACAATCCTCAAATTCCTCTGCCAGTCTAGGAAGTTGTTTCCTCCTGTCAGCTTGTCCTTCTCAAGGACTGAACGTACGGATAGTGTGTTTGTGTTGTTTGCCATTACTCAGTATCTACAATAATAAAAGCGCAAAATAAACATTAGATTGTCTGAGTTAAAATTTTATGTTCATATGATTATGATATATTCGTAATATATCTCCCACTATTTTTTTTTATCAAATTAATAGCCCTAACTATTAATTCGGAAAGTATATCCCATAAATCTTTCTAGTGAGCCAAGATCCATATTTCGTCATGTTCTAAGTCAACCACTGGTATCCTTAAAACATGATTATTTAGGTAGACAACAGTTGTCAATTATATCATATATAATTCTTGGATAATTTGGTGAACAACAATTGATCTTATCTATCTAATAGATTTTTAACCAAACTCTATGCTTCTAAGTTCATAATAGTTGAATATAACCGTTTATATTCACCTTATTATGATGACTCAGTTAAGTTAGACCCAATGATACAACGTCCGAATATAACCGTTTATATTCATCGCATTTCACCATGATAGATAGGAGTCCCCTGCCACTGACAGCCCTTCCCCTTATCGATCTAGGATTTAATGAGTGTTCATTCATTGGAAAGCATCTGATTAAAACTTAATATTTTTACTTAGGGATTTTAATTTAGAACGATCATGATCCCATCATAAAGAGATTCCCAATTTTTCCTTGAATAAAATACTTCAAATCAATACTCGTCAATGGTTTGATTTCCAGGTAGTGGAGGAGTCACATCGGTCTCGCTTAAAACCCACAGCCTTACAAGTTCTATGAACCCGTTGTTGACAAAATCGCCCCATGTCAGAAATAAAGAAAATTCGTATTTTATTCCGTGTTTCATAAACACGAGAATCTCATGATCGTTTGTTAATTTTAAATCTTGAGTCGTTACAGATTTTATCTTGTTTAAAGGCATGGCATGGGTGATGTATCTAATACATACATACATCATTAATCTAATTAAAACATGCATTTTTCTACTCTACACATACTATTTATACATCATATGAAAAGTACGTAAAGTAAACGTGCAATAGTTATGGCCCAATCCTATGTGATCTTTTCAGGCTAATGAAAAGATCAAGGTCAATCTATGGTGTAAAAATAACTATTACATATGTCTTCTCTATTGCTTCCATTGTCTCCTTGGCCTCCATAGGATGCCTCCTCTTTCCCTTGTCCTTCTAGGATGTTACATTAAGAATTATACTAATGAACTTACAAAAGAACTCGAGTTACATTCGAGATAAAACAACTACAAATAGAAAACGACATGCAAGTCGTATTTATTACAAACCAAAAGAATAAACCATTACAACTAAGGTCTTAAGGCCATAACTATGCACCATGCTCAGTAACCATTAAAGAACATGATAGATCATATAAAGATGACATACTATTTATCACTTATCATGATCCAATCAAGAATAATAAATAAGTAAAGCATATGTCATAAGCACAAATTAAAAACGAAACCCTAACCACGCGGTTCGACCTCCGCGGTGAGGTCGCTGGGGGGGCCCCCCGATGGCGGAAATTTTTGCAAAATCAAGTATCAGAATACTAGAAAAACATGTATCAGAATACTATTCCAGAAGCATGTATCAGTATACACACGATCCATATCCCAGTTACCAAAAACGTGTATCAGTATACATATTTGAAGAGATCGCATACATATGAGTTATGGCAGATCTTAAAC
Organism: Apium graveolens; assembly: GCF_009905375.1. Lineage (NCBI taxonomy): Eukaryota > Viridiplantae > Streptophyta > Magnoliopsida > Apiales > Apiaceae > Apium > Apium graveolens. The sequence continues at coordinate 49,956,769 of NC_133655.1, read as the reverse complement.
ATACTAGTATCATCATATAGATCATTAACAGATTCATCATATCATTCATATAACATAACTGTTATCATGGCAGACTCATATAACATAACTGTTATCATGGCAGACTCATCACACATGCATACTTGTAAAAATACAGTAAACACGTAACCAAATCAGCCCCTTATACACGTAGCTCTGATGCCATTGTTGGGTTCCGAAGGCATAAAATGCAGCGGATAAACGTAAATAAAACAAAAATTCGAAACCCAAAAACAGGATCCATGTATAATTATGGGCAGATTATGGAGATAACGAATCATACCTTTTAAGAGATTAACTTTTACGAACTCAACGGAGATCCTAGCTATCACGCTTTGTGTCTACCTCTCGGAGAAACACCTCTATGGTATCCACACGAGCACCTTCAAGAACGTCTCACGAACTTGACTACGGAATGGATGTACTAGCCTCCTTCTTGACGATCTGAATTGCCTCTGCCTCTCTTTGCTGCTAGGGTTTTCTTAAAAAACGTTCAAGCCTCTTTAACCTCTCATTATCTATTTATAATGACTGATTAAAAAGGCCCATAATAGCAAAGCCCAACCCTAGTAGGTATTGGATTAAATAATAAAAACGAATTTCTATTATTTAATTAATAACTAAGTCATACTTAATTATTATGGGCAAAAACATTCCTTTTAATTCGAATTTATATTATCTCAATTAAGTCTTACTTAATTATAATAAAATTCAAATAATCATCAATTAATTTAAATCCATAATTTAAATTAACTATTCCATTAAGTGCTCTATTTGTGCGACCCTATAGGCTATTATTTAATTGGAAATAATTTTATTCTCTAATAAAATTATAAACAATGAGCGGTATCTAGTAATACATCATTGTTACCCAATTAAACAATAATTAAATCGTGATTAGATAAAACCTTTCGTGATTAATGTTTTTCCGTGTAATATAATCCCTTTAACCATACATATTATAGATTAAACTCGAGGCATGTATTTAGTCATCCTCTTCAACATTTAATCTGGGTTTACTTGATGCATGAGTAGATTATTGAAACAAATCATTATTTGAGCATGGCCATGCTTTTATAATCTCACTCAATCAAGAGGCCAATAATATCTCTCCTAATTATAGGAGGGTTAAATCCTTTATCTATCATTCATATTTCTCATACGACTCATGATATACCCGATGTCCACTTTTATCATCACCCGATCAAAAGTAACTTTTAATGTAGTCAAAGTATATTAATCCTCGTATAGAAATATAATGATTTCAAGTCAAAGGATCATTACACCATTATCACTGTGAGTCTTTCTTATGACTTTATTAAACATGAAGAATCTCACTGTGGGTCTGTCCAGTACCATGTACTCTCACATGTACCTATGTATTGACTTCAGTATCCCCATACTTATAACCAATGAGATGTGGTTATCTTGTCAAACAACATACTAGTCTATCTATGTATTATTATTGTCCTATATAATAATACTCGACTAGGGACCTTTAAGAATATGATATATTATATAATCTCAAGTTCAAGTCATGTACTTAAACTATACAATTTGTATCATGATTCTAAGGACATTTATTATGCTAACAAAATATCGCAGTAATTAAGGTCATAATAAATACATTTATTGAATGATCAACTGACATAAAGATAAAAGAATAATGTATTGCCTCTAGGGCACCTACACTAACAGTCCAGCCACCACCCAAATTTCTTTACCATTCCAGAAAACTTTAGCAATTCTTCTTTTCAATGCTGAATCAACTGGATCCTTGTAGAATGCTATGTACCTAGCCAACAACTTCTTTTCATTAGGCTTTGGTGTCTCATACACTGTGTCCAAGGGGTTCTTTAATGAAGATTTTGGATAGTTCACCCTTGACTTCAAAATTAGCTTAGCCTTTGGAGATTTGATACATGATGGTTGTCCTCTTTCCAGATTCTTCATGCTCATTTTATTCACATATATTTGCCTGACTTGAGAGTGATGAATGGCTGATTTTGTTAGTGTATACTGAAAATATTTATTTGAAGTATATACATTTATTTCTGGCCAGTTTAATTGAGAATCATTTGAATGTTTATATGTTGTCTAATATTATATATTGTGAACAATCTAGTATCAAATGGGATACAGAATATTAGATTGTTAAATACGGTTATATAATATAATAAGGTTCACAGCACAGGTGGTGTTGGACAATCCACTGGTATGGCTGTAGTATTATTTAGATTAGTTTATATTGACTAATAAATAATGCTAGTATACTTTGTGTATATTGAACATGATCAAATTTAGAATTGTTCCCTTAATACTGATTAAGAAGGAGAACTAAGATTCTATGTTATTATTAATGCTTAGGTTCTTAATCCGGAAATAGTAATTGACACGTGTATATTATTTACATGCTTTGATTTATATATGAAATAATTCTTTTGAATTATATCATTATATTTTGGGTGATGGAATTATATACATGGTGGATATTATTTATTAAAGGAATCCATGTCCTGATAATATTCGGGGTAATGATGTCCCCTTGAAAGCTCAAAAAGATTTAATTATGTGAAACCCTGCAGGTGGAATTTATTATGGCATAATTAAATAAAGGTTGAGTGGATGATCAAGGATAAAAGATATTAATTAAATAAATTATCAATAATTTATTTAATTAATGGACATATGATATTTTAAACATGGGGAATTTAATAAGCAAATAATATTGGAACCGAATTAATTAAATTACGGTATTAGGAAAGGTAGTGCAAATATTAATTCTTTAGTGGATTGAATTAATATTTAATTACATTGGGCTAGTCTCAAGATGTAATTAGAAGGCCCAACCTAATTATCCATGGTCCCTATTGTAGCCTATATATATTCTTATTCTCTTCTTGCTTGGCAATTGTGTGAAAATATATTGTAGCCACCAAGGAGAAAGAAGAGAGGATAACTTGAGAAGACGGAGGCCACACTTCGCTCAAGGGAATTTGGGAATATAATAGAAGAGCGTGGAATCAACCATTAACAAGGTAATCCTCTTTTCGTAATCTTTATCGTAAAACTTAGTAACACCCTAAGTCCGTGGTTCCCAACAATTGGTATCAGAGCCTGGTAATGGGTTCTACGTTTTATGATATAATGTCCATGTCGTAATTATATATGCGTGTATATAGTATTTTGCTTGTATTGTTTTTGATGCAGGTTGTTAATCCACTATTATGGCCATGTATATTTTAATTATGTGTTTGGATCCCACGTGGTTTAATCGTGGTTAATTTTTGTTTTGGTTTCCACGTGGTTTAATCGTGGTTGTAATTTACACGAGGGTTGATCGTGTTAGAATAGATTTTACAAAATTAGTTTTGTATTAGATCTATTTTTTTGTAATTGTTCCGGGTATTTTGTAATAGTTATGTGCGATCGGAAATCAATTCCGGTAGTTTTTTTTGTTCCGCTGTGCGATTACATGGGGCTGCTGGGGCTGCCGGGGCTGCTGGGGCTGCTGGGCTTGCTGGGGCTGCCGGGGCTGCTGGGCTTGCTCGGGCTGCCGGGGCTGCTGGGCTTGCTGGGGCTGCCGGGGCTGCTGGTGCTGCCGGGGCTGCTGGGGCTGCTGGGGCTGCTAGGGCTGCTGGGGCTGCTGGGGCTGAGCAGCTGGGGCTGCTGGGGGCGTCGGGGCGCGCTTGAGGCAGATTTTTTTTGAGAGTTGGATTTTTTTTCAAGGGCCATAATAGTGGAAAATTTATTTTAATTTTTTCCATTAAATTTTAATTATTGCTTTAATTTATTGATTATATGTGTCGTTAATTATGTGTGTAATTCTTTTAAAATTGCATGTTTAACTTAATTAGGACGACATGGACATAAATTTTATTTATTGCTTTAATTAAATGTTATATGTTGCTAAAATTATGTGTGTATTTTGAATGCATGTTTAGACATAATTATAACAACATAGGGCCCGATTTAATTTTAAAATTCCTCAATTTTAATAAAAAAAATTCTAAGTGGGAGAGGGAATTAATATGAAATTAAATCCCATGGTCTCCATTATTGGTTGTAGGTAATTTAACATAAAGACGAATATAAATTATATATACGTCACCCATCGTGGCATGTAATTTATGGTGTCTAGAATGTTATAGAAATTACTAGAACAAACTTCTTAAATTAATAAATTTTAAAAGGAATAAATACTGATTTTCTTTATTTTTTGATTTGGGGCGATTTTATCAAAAACGGGTTCATCGAACTTTTAAGGCTGTGGGTTTTAAGCGAGACCGATGTGACTCCTCCACTACCTGGAAATCAAACCATTGATGAATATTGAATTAAAGTATTCTATTCAAGGCAAAATTACGAATATTGGAAGGTATACACGCCACCCATCGTGGCGTACCAAGTTCCATAGATTTCGAATAATTTAAGATTTGATGATGGTATACACTTAGCTATGAAAAATAATATAGTCCACCCCAACGTGGTATATTGTTTAGTAATAGGACCGAAGTAACATTTAAACAAAATTAGGTGGTATACATGTCACACATCGTGGCGTACCAGAAGCTTATGGTGTTTAGATGTTAGTGCATTAAATTTTAATAATTGTTAGAGGAATCAATAGATCTTAATAATTAATGCACCCTTATTTATGTGATGTTTTTATGCATGATTCTCAGGATAAAATGGGCTTTAATCCACTATTCACCATACTTAAGGATAACAAACTTACCGGACCTAACTATATTGAATGGAAACGAAATTTGGACATTGTGTTGACTGCTGAGGAGTACAAGTTTTGCACTTATGAACCCAAGCCTGAACAGCCTGCTGATGATGCTCTTGAAGATGAGAAAAAGTATTATAAACGGTGGATTAAGGCTGATGAGATGTCGCGATGTTACATTCTGGCAGCAATGTCGCGTGATTTGCAGCATCAGCATCAGTCTATGGCCACTGCTTCGGATATGCTCTTTAATCTCAAGGAACTTTTTGGAGATCAGAATAGGGATGCTAGGCAAGTATCCATGAAGGCTTTAATGAACACTCAGATGGCTGAAGGCACACCTGTAAGGGATCATGTTCTCAAGATAATGTCGCATCTGAATGAGATAGAGATCCTTGGTGCTGAACTTGACGGGGAAACCCAGATTGACATTATCCTTATGAGCTTGTCGAAGAGTTTTGAGCAGTTCCGCTTGAATTACAACATGAACAAGAGGCAGTATAGTCTCACGGAACTGCTGACAGAACTTCAGGCAGCTGAAGGATTATTTCGGCAGAGTGTTCAAGTGAATGTGGCTGAGAAAGGTTCTTCCTCTAAGCCAAAAGGTATTGAGAAGAAGAAAAAGGCTCAGACACAGAAAGCTGTGAAGGCAGTGGGAGTTCAGGGTGGTGTGAAAAAGCCTAAGGGAAAGTGCTTCAGATGCAAACAGTCAGGTCACTGGAAACAGGATTGTCCTCTTCCTAAGAAGACAAACAATACTGGTATGTCTCTTTCTCTAGTTACAGAAACATTTATAGCGGCTATATCTACGAGCACTTGGTGTGTAGATACGGGAGCCACTGATCATGTTTGTATTTCTATGCAGGGGTTCCAACTATCCAGAATGCTTAGAGATGGTGAGATATACGTGTTCATGGGAGATGCTACGAAAGTAGCAGTAGTTGCAGTAGGAGTTATTCATTTTTCTTTTAGTTCTGATAGGATTTTGGTTTTGAACAATTGTCTTTATGTACCTTCTTTTAGAAGGAATTTAATTTCGGTTTCTAAACTTGCTTTGGATGGTTATAATGTTTGTTTGGATCGTAATATTTCTATTATGATGAATAAACGAATTATATGTTCTGGTACATTGCAAGACAATTTGTATATAATTAATCCTAGTCAACCTGCACTGCAACTGCAATTTAGGGAATTGAACAACACATCTTCTAACTGTACTAAAAGAAAGGAACCTTCTAGTTTGAACCAAACATATCTTTGGCACTTGAGATTAGGTCATATTAACTTGAGGAAGATTCAAAGACTGGTAGTAGACGGGCCTTTAAGCTCATTGGCAGTGGAGCCATTTCCAGTTTGTGAATCCTGCTTGGAAGGTAAAATGACTAATAGGCCTTTCAAGGCAAAAGGGAATAGAGCCAAACAACTGTTAGAATTGGTTAACTCTGATTTGTGGACCCATGAATATCCAAGCAAGAGGTGGTTATGAATATTTCGTCACTTTCATTGATGATTATTCTAGATATGGGTACGTTTATTTGTTGCACCGTAAGTCTGAGTTCTTTGATAAGTTCAAAGAGTACAAAGCTAAAACGGAGAAGCGACTTAATAAAAGTATCAAGTCACTACGATCAGATCGTGGTGACGAATACTTGCTTGGAGAATTTAGGGAATATTTATCAGAAAATGGGATAGAATCCCAGTTAACTGCACCAGGCACACCCCAGCAGAACGGTGTAGCAGAGAGAAGGAACCAGACTCTTTTAGAGAGTGTTAGATCGATGATGAGTTATTCGGATTTACCCAAGTCATTTTGAGGACATGCCTTAGAGACAGCAGCTTATCTTCTGAACTTAGTACCTTCTAACTCGGTTCCTAAAACCCCCTTAGAATTGTGGACCGGGGATAAACCAAGTCTAAGACATATTCGAATATGGGGTTGTCCAGGACATGTGCTGAACAAGAACGCGACTAAGTTAGAATCTCGTACAGAAGTAAAGTTGTTTGTAGGCTACCCCATGGGAACGAAATGATATTTATTTTATAGTCCGAAGAATCGGGATGTCATTGTTAGAACCAATGCAAGATTCTTAGAGGAGGAATATATAATGAATCACAAACCCATGAGTAGTGTCGTTTTAGAGGAACTAGTGGGAGGGACAAATAATACCCATGAAGCTGTAGTACAAGTAGAACAACCACAACATAATGTACAACCTATCACTAATAACGCACCAGTGCCTCGTCGTAGTGGGAGGGTTGTTCAACAGCCTGATAGATTCATGTTTTTGGGTGAGTCTTCAAAATTGGTCTCTGGTGAACATGATGATGATCCCCGTACATACGAAGAGGCAGCACAAGACAAAGATGCAGATCTTTGGCAAAAGGCGATGGAATCTGAGATAGAATCAATGTATTCTAATCAGGTCTGGGAGCTCGTGGAACCACCTAAAGGTATAAAACCTATTGGACGTAAGTGGATCTACAAGAAAAAGAGGGGATTAGATAAAAAGGTGAAAGCCTGGAAAGCAAGACTTGTTGCGAAAGGGTATACTCAGAAAGAAGGTATCGATTATGAGGAAACCTTTTCACCGGTAGTCATGCTTAAGTCAATCCGTATTCTTTTATCTATAGCAGCTCATCTCGATTATGAGATTTGGCAAATGGATGTCAAGACAGCTTTTCTTAATGGAAGTCTTGAAGAAACCATCTATATGCAGCAACCAAAAGGATTCATTAAGGAAGGCCAAGAGCATCTGGTATGTAAGCTTAAGAGGTCTATTTATGGACTTAAACAAGCTTCTAGAGACTGGAATATTCGTTTTGATCAGGTAGTCCAGTCATATGGATTTGATCAAAGTCCAAGCGAATCGTGCGTGTATAAGAGAAGTGAAGGTAATGCAGTGGTTTTTCTAGTACTATATGTAGATGACATTTTACTCATTGGAAACAATGTTGAGATGTTGTCATCAGTAAAGGCATGGTTGTTCAAACAATTTGACATGATGGACTTAGGTGAAGCGGCATACATCCTTGGGATCAAAGTTATAAGGGATCGCAAGAAAAGGATGTTGGCTTTATCTCAAGAGCCCTACATTGATGAAGTATTAGCTCGTTTTAACATGCAGAACTCCAAGAAAGGTTTTCTACCTTTTAAGCATGGAGTTGCTCTATCTAAGAAGCAGTGTCCTTCGACACCTAAGGATATAGAGAGCATAAAAGCAGTTCCTTATGCTTCAGCATGTGGAAGCTTAATGTATGTTATGTTATGTAAGAGGCCTGACATCTGCTTTGCTGTAGGCATGGTTAGTAGATATCAGTCGAACCCTGGTCAGGAACATTGGAGTGCAGTAAACACTATACTCAAGTACCTGAGAAGGACTAAGGAGTATATGTTAATTTACAAGGCCTCAGATCTATATCCTTTGGGATATACTGATTCAGATTTCCAATCAGATAGGGATAAGAGGAAATCAACCTCGGGATATGTTTTTACTTTGGGAGGTGGAGCCGTTATATGGAAGAGTGTAAAGCAGAAATGCATTGCAGACTCCACCATGGAGGCCGAGTACGTGGCGGCCTCTTAGGCTGCCAAGGAGGCTGTATGGTTGGACACATAGATTTTTATGTAATAGTGGATTAAATAAACACTGATATACACATAGAATATTTTGAGTATAAGTGGGAGATTGTTAGTGTATACTGAAAATATTTATTTGAAGTATATACATTTATTTCTGGCCAGTTTAATTGAGAATCATTTGAATGTTTACATGTTGTCTAATATTATATACTGTGAACAATCTAGTATCAAATGGGATACAGAATATTAGATTGTTAAATACGGTTATATAATATAATAAGGTTCACAGCACAGGTGGTGTTGGATAATCCACTGGTATGGCTGTAGTATTATTTAGATTAGTTTATATTGACTAATAAATAATGCTAGTATACTTTGTGTATATTGAACATGATCAAATTTAGAATTGTTCCCTTAATACTGATTAAGAAGGAGAACTAAGATTCTATGTTATTATTAATGCTTAGGTTCTTAATCCGGAAATAGTAATTGACACGTGTATATTATTTACATGCTTTGATTTATATATGAAATAATTCTTTTGAATTATATCATTATATTTTGGGTGATGGAATTATATACATGGTGGATATTATTTATTGAAGGAATCCATGTCCTGATAATATTCGGGGTAATGATGTCCCCTTGAAAGCTCAAAAAGATTTAATTATGTGAAACCCTGCAGGTGGAATTTATTCTGGCATTATTAAATAAAGGTTGAGTGGATGATCAAGGATAAAAGATATTAATTAAATAAATTATCAATAATTTATTTAATTAATGGACATATGATATTTTAAACATGGGGAATTTAATAAGCAAATAATATTGGAACTGAATTAATTAAATTACAGTATTAGGAAAGGTAGTGCAAATATTAATTCTTTAGTGGATTGAATTAATATTTAATTACATTGGGCTAGGCTCAAGATGTAATTAGAAGGCCCAACCTAATTATCCATGGTCCTTATTGTAGCCTATATATATTCTTATTCTCTTCTTGCTTGGCAATTGTGTGAAAACATATTGTAGCCACCACGGAGCAAGAAGAGAGGATAACTTGAGAAGACGGAGGCCACACTTCGCTCAAGGGAATTTGGGAATACAATAGAAGAGCGTGGAATCAACCATTAACAAGGTAATCCTCTTTTCGTAATCTTTATCGTAAAACGTAGTAACACCCTAAGTCCGTGGTTCCCAACAGATTTCTCTGGCTTCTTTATTAACCCAAATTTCTTTTGTATATCCTCATCAATTTTCTCCCAGTTGATTGGACTCAACTGCTTCTTCTCAGCTGCTTTCAATGTGGCTGTTGCTTCATTTATTAGATCAATACTGTTTGTTATTGGTGGCTTGGTGAAAGTAATTGTAGGCACAATTACTTTACTGACTTGAATGTTAAGCTGTTTCTCCCCCTCACTTGATCCTTTCTCCCCTTTTTTTTGTCATCAAGTTGTGTGGGAGGGAGTTGAGCTGCAACCTATTTAGATCAGCCTTCTTCTTTAGTTTGTGAGCAATTTCAATCATGGTGATTGCAGGGAGTCTAGAATCCATCCTTTCTATAACATCTGGCTTGACTTCAGAAATTTCCTGCTTGATGGCATCCACACTCTGATTGTGTTGGAGGGCTTAAATCATATATAGCTGGAGTGCTTCAAGATGTACTTTGAGTAGTTGCTTTGTGCTAGTATTGGAAGATGCCTAAATGGCTGCTTGAGTGTCATGAATCAGCTTAAAAGTGTTGATTGGAGATGTGAGTAGGAGCATTCTTTTGTGAGCATCCAGGCAGAAGTATATGCATCTCCCCTTATGTCCATGCTACCTTCCTCATCATCACCACCATCATCCCCAAAAGAAGTCTCATCCAGTTCCAAATCAATACCAATGTTGGAAGGCATATCAGTGATTGCATCCTTTGCTCTTTGTAAAGATTGTGTTGTATGCACCAAATTCAGCAATCTTTCAGCCTCCTTATTTCCCTGTACAACTAGAGTTTGGTAAGCTGTCACAGGGTGAGTAAATGTCTCAGCATCTAGGGAAATGGAATCTATAACAACTTGATATTCCTGCTGAAATAGCCTTTTCCTTTCTGCATCATTGACACTCATTGACTCACTGGCAATGGTTTCCACCCTTATCACTCCTGTTCCTGCATTTCTCTCTTGATCTCTCTTTTGTTGCATCAAGGTCTCACCTTGGCTCCCCACCCTCACACCCTCACCTTCACCATCCAAGGTGGGACTCCTCACACTCACTTTTTCCAATCCTGAAGAACTGGATTGCATTTGGTCAATCTTTTCCTCTCCTTTTTCTTGGGAGCAACCCAGAATCTCACTCATTTCACTCCCTTCCCTCAATCCTAGGAGTGATTGTACTACCACTAAGTCTTCTACACTTGTGATAATTGATGAAATTTGAAGTTGTGCAGAGACACTCGACAGATAAGGGATATCCATCGGGTTAGTGGGTTGACTATCCGACGGATAACTGCTGTTAAGCTTATCCGTCGGGATACAATCACTACTCGACGGATGAACAATATCCATCGAGTGAGTAAAAGTGAATATGTTTGGAGTGGAAACTATTGTGGACTCTGTGCAGATTGATGAGAATTTTGGCACAGATGTCTCAACGGTTTCAGAAAGGAATGGCAAGTGAGCCAACAAATCATCTAAAAGATGATGCTCACTTGCTTGGATTTTTGGCTTCTCCAAGAGAGTTAAAGATGGAGAATATGGAAGTGATGTGTTTATCATGTCAACATCTAAGGAGTGTGTGGGAGAGTTTGGTGTTTCAGAGGCTTCAATTGTTAGAGATTTTGGCTGTGACTCCACATTGTTGGAGCCACATCAAACTGACTTTGAGAAGGTGCAGTGACTGTCTTTAGCACCAGTTTGCACATTGTGTGAACCCTATGTATCCCCAAAGGTCTTTGGTTACTTCTTTCTAGTATAGGTTTGGGGTGAGCTTGTGTCCCTTACCCTTTTGGCCCGTGCTCTTGGTTGAGAGCTTTGTTCAATAGTCACATCCTTTTGGGAGGATGCAACTAGTAATGAGTTGTTATATCCTTATTAAGCACTACAGTTTGTTGGGAAACTGCAGTGTGGCTAGGTTGGGAAACACTCACCTCTCCAACCTTATCCTTAGGGTTTCTTTGATGTTCACCATGTCCCTGACCTTTCTTAACCACCTTCACACTCCCCTATTTTGGTTTGGTGGTTTTTACAACCGGCATCTTTTGAGAGACACCAGAGGGGGTTTTCTTTGACTTGGTTTTTGAAATTTTGGATTTGGTAGCTTGGGTAGGCAACTGTTGGGTCAATGACACAGTTTCCATAGCTACACTAGAATATAAAGAAGTGTGTGAGACTGGAAGAGTAGAGACATATGAACTTACCTCACTTATCTGAGGTGCCTTCATAACAGGAAAATAAAAGAGTGGCACCTCTTTGTGATGGTTTTCCCTGTTCAAATCTGCAATGATTCTCCTTTCTTGAACCCAACAATCTAATTGTTGGTTGGTTCTTAAGCACAATATCCTCAGAGAGGTGGTTAGCAAGCATCATTAAAAATCTAGCATAGTAAACATTTTTACCCCTCTTATTTAACTTCCCTAACTTAAACCCCAACTCAAAATGACAAGATCACTAAAGTTGAAAAATATATCAGTAACTAGCATGTAAATCATGTTAAGCATAGAGATATTGACAGAATCAAAATTACTGATTTTACCAGAGAATACCTTAGTAACTATATCACATAAATAACTCCATTCCTTCCTAAGACCCAACCTCCTAATTTCACTTAACATAGAAGTAGAGAGTGCATAGCCCATGGAGTTAAGCATATTAACAATGTCGGTGTCTATATGTGGTGAAGTTACAGTATTATCAGGAATTTTGAAACATGCTTTAATAATGTCACTATTAACACAGAATTCCTTACCTTTAATAGTGAAAGTGATAGTCTTATCAGCTGAGTTGTATGTTGCAGTCGTCCACATCTCTTCAACAACTTCACAGTATATGGTGGGTGATTCCAGCATGGCATAGTTGAGTTTGCAGTTCTTCACAAAATCCATCATCTTGTGGTAGTCACCAGACTGTTGAATCCCCTTGTTCACAAGAGCAGTGAAGTTGTTCTTCTCATAGATAAATCCAGTTTGAGACATTATCTTGACGACTGGTGTCATCGCTAGAGAGTAAAAACTTGCGGAGAGGGAGTAAGTGCTTTTGAGAAAGAGAGAAGTTAGAGCAGATGATTTGAGATAGATAAAAGAAAAGCAGTGAAAATGAATTGTGCTTTTATACTCTCTCAAAAATAACTGTAAAAAATAATAAAGTAAAATAAAACAACCAATAAGAATGGCCCAAAATAGCCATTTTAAAATAAACTGTAAAAATTCTATCAATTATCCGTCGTGTTATACTTACTAACTATAAGTATACTCGATGGACAATGTTCAGGAAATTAATGGCTAGGATTTAGACAATTCGATGGATGAGAATAAATAGTTATCCGTCGAGTCATAAAATATTCCAGAAAAATAATTGATTTTATTAACAAAATGTATACCGACGGATGATCAAACTCGATGGATAATGATCATCCGTCGAGATGTAAATTTTGACTTAGCCGAAATTTCATCCAACACTGAAAAACCAATTAAATTTCTGGCTGCAATACAACTTGTAAATTATTAAAAAGAATTCAAGAGTAATTTAACATACCTAACTCACTTACCAACCTTGAAAAGGTGGATTCATCCAGTGGCTTGGTAAAAATATCTGCAATCTATTTTTCACTTGGAACAAAATGTAATTCCACAGTACCATTCATTACATGTTCCCTTATGAAGTGGTACTTGATGTCTATGTGCTTTGTTCTTGAATGCTGTACTGGATTTTCAGTGTTGGCAATAGCACTTGTGTTATCACAGAAAATGGGAATTCTTTTCACTTGCAGACCATAGTCTAGCAATTGGTTTCTCATCCACAAAATCTGTGCACAGAAACTGCCAACGGCAATATACTCAACTTCAGCTGTAGAAGTAGAAACTGAATTTTGCTTTTTACTGAACCAGGACACAAGCTTGTTTCCTAGAAATTGACAGGTTCCTGTTGTACTTTTTCTATCAATTCTACAACCTGCATAATCTGCATCTGAATAACCAGTTATATCAAAACCAGAATCTCTAGGGTACCAAATGCCAAGTTTTGGTGTTCTCTTGAGATATCTGAAAATTCTCTTAATAGCTACTAAGTGAGATTCTCTAGGATCAGCCTGAAATCTAGCACAAAGACATATAACAAACATTATATCTGGCCTACTTGCTGTTAAGTACAGAAGTGAGCCGACCATGCTTCCATAACTTGAAATATCCACTGATTTTTCAGTAGTGTTTAATTCGAGCTTAGTTGCAGTGGCCATGAGAGTTTTTGCAGATGTGCAATCCATTAGATCAAACTTCTTTAAAAGATCATAAATATATTTAGTTTGACTAATGAATATTCCATCACTAACTTGCTTAACTTGCAAACCATGAAAGTAAGTTAGTTTTCCCATCATGCTCATTTCATACTTACTTTGCATCAATTTGGAAAACTTTTTGCAAAGTTTTTCATCTGTAGAGCCAAAAATAATGTCATCTACATAAATTTGAACAAGTATACTAGAACCATTAACATTTCTAAAGAATAAAGTTTTGTCTCAATACCTCTAGTGAAGTGATTCTCTAAAAGAAACTTTGACAAAGTGTCATACCAGGCTCTAGGTGCTTGCTTCAGTCCATAAAGTGATTTTAATAGATAGTAAACATATTCTGCAAAATTTGGGTCTTCAAAACCAGGAGGCTGACTGACATAGACTTCCTCCTCCAAATATCCATTCAGAAAGGCACTTTTGACATCCATTTGATAGACCTTGAAATTGGCATGGGCTGCATAGGCTAAGAAGATTCTGATGGCTTCAAGTCTTACAACAGGAGCAAAAGTTTTATCAAAATCTATTCCATCTTATTGACAATAGCCCTTAGCAACCAGTCTAGCTTTATTCCTGACTACTATGCCATTTTCATCCATCTTGTTTCTGAATACCCATTTGGTGTCTATTGGATTCTTTCCTTTAGGCGTGGGTACAGGTTCCATACCTTATTCCTTTCAAATTGGTTTAGCTCCTCCTACATAGCTAAAATCCAATCAGGATCCAACAAAGATTCTTCTACCTTCTTTGGTTCTTCCTTAGAAAGGAAGCTGCTATATAGACATTCTTCCTGAGTTGCTCTCCTTGTTTGAACTCTAGAAGATACATCACCAATGATGAGCTCAAAGGGGTGATCCTTTGTCCATTTCCTTTGTTGAGGTAGATTAGCTCTAGATGAAGAGGCCTCATTGTTGTCTTGATGTGTGATTGAGTTTTGATTGTTAGAAACCCCCCTGAGTTTATGGATCTTTGATTTGAGAAAGGGGAACTTTCGGTAAATGATCTATTCTGACTTTCAGCTTCTTTTGATGACCCGACGGATGGTGAATTTTGAGTACCGACGGATGAAGTTGGTTGTCTCCCGACAGATAAAGCAGATTGTCTCCCGACGGATGAAGCATTTTGCAACTCGACAGAAGTTGAATTTTATGCTTCATTGGTGGTAGGCTTTTATACATTATCCTTTGATATTGTTTCTTGATCACTTTCATCATCACTGTCATCATTAACCATCTCCACATTGTCAAATTTGAGACTCTCATGGTAATCTCCATCTTGTAGACCTTCAATCTTTTTGTCATCAAACACAACATGTATTGATTCCACAACAATATTGGTTCTTAAATTGTAGACTCTATATGCTTTACCAATAGCATATTCAACAAAAATTCCTTCATCTGGTTTAGCATCAAACTTCCCATTCTGATCAATTTGATTTCTCAAGATATAATATTTACAGCCAAAGACATGAAGAAAATTTAGAGTTGGTTTCTTATTCTTGAACAATTGGTAGGGAGTCATGCATTTTGCTTGATTAACCAGAGAAATATTCTAAGTGTAGCATGCAGTATTCACAGATTCAGCCCAGAAATATGTTGGTAACTTAGATTCTTCAAGCATTGTCCTTGCAGCTTCAATTAGTGATCTGTTCTTTCTTTCTACTACTCCATTTTATTTTGGAGTTCTTGCTGCTAAAAACTCATGCAAAATCCCATTTTCTTCACAAAATGCTCTCATGACAGAATTCTTGAACTCAGTTCCATTGTCACCTTTAAATTCTTCTAACTTTGAAATCAGGATGATTGTTGACTTGCCTTATGTGATTGATGATGATTACACTAGCCTCATCTTTGGACTTAAGGAAATATGTCCAAGAGAACTTTGAGAAATCATCTACAATTACTAGGAAAAATCTTTTCCTTGAGATGGACAACACATTGACTGGTCCAAACAAATCCATGTGTAGCAGTTGCAAAGGTTCTTCAATTGTTGAATCAAGCTTCTTTCTGAATGATGCTTTAATTTGCATTCCCTTTTGGCAAGCATCACACAGTCCATCCTTAGAAAACTCCACTTGAGGAATGCCTCTAACCAGTTCTTTCTTTATAAGTTCATTCATGGTCTTGAAGTTTAGATATGATAGCTTCTTATGCCATAGCCACCTTTCATCTTGACTTGCTTTACTGAGAAGACAAGTAACATATTCTGCATTTGATGAGTTGAAGTCAGCTAATTACACATTTCCTTTTCTCTCTCCAGTGAGAACCACTTTGTTGCTCCTCTTGTTTGTCACAATACAGGCTTCTGAGGTGAAGATTACTGAATTGCCTTTATCACACAGCTGGCTGATACTCAACAAATTATGCTTGAGACCATCCACTAAGGCAACCTCCTCCATCATGACATTGTCTTTTGAAATCAAGCCATATCCCACAGTATAATCCTTGATGTCATCTCCAAAAGTAATACTTGGGCCAGCTCTCTCCTTGAACTCAGTGAGCAGGGTAGAATCACCAGTCATGTGTCTTTAACAACTACTATCCAAGTACCATAGATTCTTTCTGTTTCCCTGCACACATTAAAATCAAATCAAGTTGATTTTGGTACCCAAGTTTCCTTAGATCCTGCCTTGTTAGCTTTCTTTTTCTGTTTCTTAGGTTTGATCCCATTTGAGTTGGACCTTTGAAACCATTCATTACAACAGAATTATCATGCATATTTTGATTAACAGGAAATGACATGCTATTAGTAAACATGTTATTCCAGCATAATAAGGATTAGGTGCAAATGGCATATTAGCAAATTGTGCGTTCATATTCTGTGTAGACATAGCATTTATAGGCATAGAAGTCATGACATTCATGTTGGGAAAAGGAGGTGGCACAGATATGGAAGTAGGCATGGAAGTTTTGTAATAAACAGACAGATGATTTACACTACCACACTTAGCACAGATTTTTCTTGGAGCATACTTATCAGGTGTGTAGTTGTTATGCTTGTTAATCCCTACTTTACCATTTCTATTGTTTTTCTTTTTAGCCGCTGTTTTAACCTCAATCTTTTCTAGTCTGTCATTTAATTGCTTGATAGACAGATGACCAACATTCGCTTTCTTCTCCTTCTTCACTTGACTAGATTCTCCTGAAATGAAGTTTTTGGAAACTCATACATACTTTTCATTTAACTTGGCAAGTTTGGCTTTACTCACAGGTTTGCTCACAGCCGACGGATGAGGGTTTATGTCACTTGACGGATAATCATTTTGATTATCCAATGGATGTCTCTCATCATCCGTCCAGTCCACATCTGTTAGCAATCTTTCAACCAAACTGGATTCCATCTTCTCCTTATTCTTCTTCCAGGCTGCATCACAAAAGGACTCATTACCTTGAACTTTGGTGATTTAAGCATGAACATCTCTTGATGTTTTCCATGCCTTAATCACCTCCTGTTCTCGTTCAAGCTGCTTCTTCAAGATCTCTTATTTCTTCAAGGACTCAGTTAATTCATCCTTAGCAATTTTACACTCAATTCTCAATTTTTCAAATTCAATGAACTGAGATTCTAGCACATTATTCCTCTCACTTTAAAACAAATTGTTTTCTTTGATTTTAGCTTTTTCCTTAGTAAGAGACCTAAGTGTAACACACAAATGATATAATTCGGTAGACATGTCATTTATTGCATCATTACACTCAGCTTTAGATAAATGTGCTAGGTTAGTAGTGATTACCTGATTACTTGAAGAACTTGTCTCTGTTTCATCAGACTTGGCCATTAGGGCTAGATTGACATAGCTGACATCCTCATCCTCATCCAGACCATCTGCTGCCCAGCATTTTCTTGTGTAATGAAAGCCCTTTCCTTTTTCTTGAGCAACTCAAAATATTTCTGTTTATAATCCAGAGGCTCAAACTTCTTCTTGATGGAATCTGACTTTCTACACTCACTGGCAAAGTGCCCTACTAAGCCATATTTGGAACATTTGAATTTTGATTTATCCACCATGTTTCTATTTGGCTTAGCTGCTCCAAAGTTCTTCTTGAACTTGAGCTTGGAAAATCTTCTGGAAAGAAATGCTAGATGTTCATCAACGTCATCCATATCATCTTGGCTCAAAAAATCTTCATTATCTGCTACCAGCCCCTTGCCCTTGTTTTCACAGACCTTTGAAGTGGACTCAACAGCTTCTATCTTCATCTCCTTCTCTTTCTCTAACTCAGAAACTAGTGCAATGGACCCTCCTTTCTTCTTTCCTCTCTCCATCCTCTCATCTTGCTCTATTTCAAGCTCATAAGTTTTCAGGATGCCATACAGTCTCTCCAAAGTAAATTCCTTGTAATCTTGAGAGTTTCTCAATGAGACTGTTGGTTTCCATTCCTTTGGAAGAGATCTAAGGAACTTAAGATTGGAGTCTTTTGTCTGATAGACTCTTCCACCCAACTTCAGAGCATTTAGTAGTTTTTGAAATCTACTAAAAATGTCAGTGAGAGACTCACTATCTTTACTATGAAAGTGCTCATATTGCTGAATTAACAGCTCCATCTTATTTTCCCTAACTTGTTCAGTGCCATCACAGATAATCTGTATTATATCCCAAACTTCCTTGGTAGTTTTGCAATTGATGATGTTTTCAAACATGTCACCATAAACTCCATTGAACAGAATATTCATGGCCTTCTAGTCTTTCCTGACTTGTTCAATATCTGGATCTGACCATTCATGCTTTAGCTTAGGAACTGATGGCTAATTTCCAGTTGCAGCTCTCATTGGTACATGAGGGCCTCTCTTTATGCAATCTACATAGGCCTCATCTTGAGAAAGTAAATGAAGATGCATCTTTACCTTCCAGTGATGGTAATTATCTTTGTCCAGAAAAGGAATCTTGACTCCAACATCCTTCTTGTTCATCTTGCTGTAATTCTTGAACCTTTTTCAGAAATATAAAATGTTCTAACTTAAGATATATTGACAGTGTTTTGATTTGCAAACTGCGAAATAACAAGTTAAATATGAATCAAAACACAAAGTAATAAAAATACAAGTTTTTAAAACTTTCTGGTGGATTAGAAAGTATCCACCAGATATATATATATATATATATATTCGATATATATATATATCGAGAGAACTCTGTGAAGCTTGAATAGCTCACAGCTGCTTACACAATAAGAACAACTAAAGTTACAGAGAAATGCTAAGAATACAACTTATAAATGTTTCTATGAGAATTTACTTGCTTAGTCTTCTTGTTGTTCTAATTGCAACTCTTGGTTTATATATCACCAAGATTACACAGTAATAAGACAAGATAATAAAACAAAACCTATCAAGTCTAATACTATGCTACTTCATTACTCTATTCCAGCATCTTTGAATATCTTCATAATAACATGGAATTGGCAATGCTTCTTTGTTCTCAGAAACCCAGTTGAATAGGCTTCCATATTCCTTTTGCATACACTCGACACATGTGACTGTGTTGTCACTGTCAACAGATGTTTGAATTGATTATCCATCGGGTACATGATCATCCGTCGGGTTGCCTTGTTGATCATCTGTCGAGTAGCATTGTTGATTATCCGTCGGGTAGCTATTTGGCACTTGACTTCATTTCATTTATGCAGAATTACAAGACATCATCTATGTACAATTAATCAACCTATTCTGCATATCTAATTAAAGTCAACATGACTTATATGCTACTACAGAATCTAAACAAGGTGTATGCAGAAATGTGCTACATGACTTTTTGGTACATAAGCTACTCACTCGATGGATAATAAATCATCATCCGCCGGGACTATATTGAGTCATCCGTCGGGACTATATTCCTTATCCTGTCAGTGAATAGTTACCGTACAATAAACTCCTTCTACCCTACAATGTCCCGATTAAATACAAGGCATGGATCTCGTGTCAAGCCTATCTAATTAAATCACTTGCTTACCATTTACTATGCGTAGTTCTATGCAAATTAGAAACTCCTTTCTAATTTCATTTACTCTGGCCAGAGATTCCTGAACTAGCATAAGTGGATCAGCCTTGAACATTCGCTTCCTTCACTGGAAGGGCTAGATCCTTTATTGATCATACACTATCTTCGTGTACAAATTCCTGTACCCAGAAGAGCCCTAATAATTGTCCCTGGAGACTAAGAACTAAACCAAAGCATAGTTCAGTGTACACAAGATGACTATGATGACCTCAAGTCTAAGGATACTTGTACAACTATCACTAAGCGAACAACTGCTAACACGTGAGTGAACTCCATCAGTTGTTCAGCTAGGCGAGTCATATTCAGTGAACTTATTCTATAATAAGCACCTACATACTAGCTATAGTGTCACCACACAAATGTCTATGAGAACAGACATCCTTCATAATGAAACAAGTATAGTATGTACCGATCTTTGCGGATTATTAATTACCAGTTAGCAATCCTATGACCAGGAACTATTTAAGTTTAGAGTTATCATCTTTTTAGGTCTCACTATTATGATCTCATCATAATCCATAAAAACCTTTACTCTAAACTATGGTATATCTTATTTAAACAGTTAAATAGATAAAGCCCGTAATAAAAACAAAACAAGTCTTTATTAATTTCAATGAAATCAAAACAGATTACATAAAAGTTATTCCTAAATCCTTATACATGATTGGACTTAGGACATATTCCTTTCATATCACCGCTCAACTGAAGGAGTTGTCTATGAAGATCGATTCTCTGGCTAACTATGGTGTTAATCAGATAACCAGTGTTTGTGAGATGTGTGCAGGTCCACAATGCGATGGAGCAATGCGCTATATCTAGTGACTCAGCTCAATTTGTGAGCAACTTTCAGAGATCGCAGCAACCAATTCCAGACACTTATCATGACAACTGAAATCATCCTACCTTCAACTGGAGCAACAAATCAGAATGCGATGCAACATCCGTTCTAACAGTTTGGAAACAAGCAATTCAATCCTCCTGGTTTTCAGTAATAATTTGCACCAAGACAACAACT
This sequence comes from Apium graveolens, assembly GCF_009905375.1. Taxonomy (NCBI): domain Eukaryota; kingdom Viridiplantae; phylum Streptophyta; class Magnoliopsida; order Apiales; family Apiaceae; genus Apium; species Apium graveolens. The sequence goes on along the minus strand of NC_133655.1, from coordinate 49,935,945 downwards.
CCAACTTCAACAATAAACTCATGGAGGTGCAGGTCTATCTTCGAATGAAAAATCTGAATTGGAGGAGTTACGGCTTATGTGCAAAAACCAGGCTCTTATATGCCAAAGCCAGGCTGTTTCTATCAAGACTCGAGAGAACCAAATAAGGCAAATTGCTAATGCCTTATTGAATCAACCACCAGGAACGCTTTCTAGTGATACAGAAGCCAATCCAGACAAGAGGGAAGTTGAAGAATAGGTGAATGCCATCACCTTGAGGTCTGGAAAGGTCGCAAGCCCCCAAATTCAGCAAGATGAAGAGCCTGAAAAATCTCAAGTTTCATAAAATGCAGTTTTGACTGAAAAAGTGGTACAGAAGGATGTCGAGGTAGAATCAAGGAAGAAAACTGTGGAACACACTTCTCCAGAGGGTAATACAGGGGAGAAATAGGTGTATCCTCCACCTCCTTTTCCTAAGAGGCTGCAGAAGCAGAAGTTGGATAAGCAATTTGCTAAGTTTCTGGAGGTATTCAAGAAACTTCACATCAACATACCTTTCGCTGAAGCTCTTGAACAGATGCCAAGCTATGCAAGGTTTATAAAAGGTATTCTCTCACAGAAATTGAAGCTCGATGACTTAGAGACCGTTGCTCTAACGGAGGAATGCAGTGTTGTGCTGCAACATAAGTTGCCTCCGAAGCTTAAAGATCCTGGAAGCTTCACTATTCCTTGCACCATTGGAAACTTATCGTTTGATAAGTGTTTATGTGATTTGGGAGCTAGCATCAATCTAATGCCCTTGTCTATCTTCAAGAAGCTTGGGCCACCTGATTCGAAGCCGACATACATGTCATTACAAATAGCTGATCGTTCCATTGCTTATCCACAAGGTATAGTGGAGCATGTCTTGGTCAAGGTGGATAAACTCATCTTCCCTGCTGGCTTTAAAATTCTTAACTTTGAGGAAGATAAGAAGATTCCCATCATCTTGGGAAGACCATTCTTGGCTACATGCCAAACTATGATCGATGTGCAAAAAGGAGAGCTTACGATGAAGGTTCATAATCAGAAGGTAACTTTTAATGTCTTCAAGGCAATAAAGTTACCCACAGCTAAAGAGCAGTGCTTTAAAGTAGAGCGGGTCGACTCTTTCGTGAATTCGGAGCTTGAGCAATTGCCAAAGTCAGATACCTTAGAGAGATCCTTAATAGGGGAATTAGTTATTGAAGATGAAGAAGGAGAAGAGCAAATGCAGGTTTTGAATGCACCTCTGTGGAAGTGGAAGTTGGATATGCCATTCAATTCTCTTGGGTTAGCAGAGCTGAAAATTTCTCAGGAGCGTTTTGAACCATCTATTGAAGCTCCCACACTTGAGCTCAACCGACTGCCAAATCACTTGAGTTATTCATTCTTAGGTGAACCCCATAATAAAGGGTTGGGATATATTTTTGATGATGTAGAGAGTGGCTGGACGGATCTTCCCGTGCCTATAGAGGGTTCTTTTCATGTGCAGCAGGTAGTTGATAGGACTGGTATTGATGATAAGCAGTACAGGAGAGTGACTAGGCGTATGGAGGCCATGCATGACATTCACCGTCGTTTTGCTGCATATTTGACACAGGCTTTGGGCACTATTTTCTGAGCCATTAGTGTCGAGGTTGATTGGCCACCAGATCATCCACCCAAGGAGGGTGATATTTGACACAGGCTTTGGGCACTATTCAAGTTTTATTTACGTCTTAAATCATTATACCACCATCAACAACCATCAAATCATCATCTCAACACTAACTCCTCTCAATAACATCATTTTCTTGAGGCAATAATCATTAATGTTAAAACTAATTAACTAAACATCAAGATAATATCAAATCAACCACTAAAACTATGTTTATAACTAGGATTTCAAAGTTTCTTGAAACTTGAACCTTAAATAAAGATTGGTCAAAGATTTATACATTTTTTAAAAGCATGTGATGTGTTCTTTAGATAGTGGAGTCTTGGGGATGCTTGGTTGAGTTTAAGGAACCTAAATCAAGCCATAAAAATGAAGAAACCAAGAAAAGTTACTATTTATTACTATTCATTATCACTTTTCTTAAATTTATTTTACCCATCAAACCTTAATAGAATGAGCTCAAAAATTTATCTTACCTTAGTTTAGGAAGTATGAAGCTTGATTTATTTGTAGAATTTTTCCATGGCTAGAAGTGGGTGTTTGAGTTTTGATTTCCTTATTTTTCTTAATGAAGCCGAATGGAGTGAAGAAGGGAGAGAAGATAGAGTTTTTGTTGCTTCTTGGGATTCCTTCTCTTGAAAGATTTGTGAGATATGATTTTTATATCTCCTATTACTACTAAATCCATGAATATCTTGGCTAGCCATCCTAGGTTGCAAGCTATTCTACTTGGTTTAGAGTCTAGTTTACTATTACTAGCTTTCAGGTTATCATTCTATCTAGTCTAGGTTACTATTTGGTTACTTGACCATGGTTAGTTTCTTAATCTAGTTAGCTAGTATAGTTAGCTTGGTTTGATAGGTTTATTTATTCGTTTACGCGTTCGCTCGATCACTTATTCGTTTTTGTAATGAATTCTCGTAAACGGTTCGCGGTGTAAATCATTTCTTATACGTTCTTTATGTTTTGAAGTATCGTTCTTGGATTTGAATTTGTAGGATTTTAAATTTGTAATTATATTGCGATTCCCGTAATCCTTGATGGTTCATAAATATGATCATTTTTCAAAGTTCATTTTCTTCGAAAATTAATAGCGTTTACATACACTCATTTGGTACGTATAATCATGTTATTGACTCGCATAGGACTACTAAGGTGAAAAGACATGATGTATACTCATTTTCTCATGCACAACATAGTGTGGGATAAAAGTTTTCCCCGTTTGTCAGGGTTACTATTCATTAAGCGTTTTACAAAATCTCAAAAATTCGAGTTATTGCACCATATGGATCATTTTTTTACCGGGACTTTAGGGCTCTCCATGACCTGCATTTACAAAAAAATGATAAGCTACATTTCATATAATTATCGATCATATCATTTCCAAAATGCTAAAATTTCACTTACATGGGGTTTCATCAGTTTCCCTATAAACTTTGCTGAGATTTTCTTGTGATCCTGCAAGCCCACTTCGACCTCGCAATCATGCAGGGTATACCTGGATATTTCCCACCTTGAATGCTTCTTTCGATACCCAGCTCTGCAATGAAACGGATAATTTCGGTGGACGCATATAACAACCAGCTGGTCATTGCTTCTTTAAATATCGTATCTCCGATTGGAATTAATGTGAACAAGACAAACTCTATCAGCAAAGGCATCTTTGTCCACATACACTGTCCGACACCAAGGTCAACACTTTCGTAATTGAAAGCAAGATTATCGCCAAATTGGTTGTTCACTACAACCTCTGTATATTCCTCCTTTTGAAACCAAGGTGCCTTTGGAACATGTTGTTTCCCGTGGACCATAATAGAATCCGTGCCTTGTTCATCCTCTTCATCGAAAGTTTCATTTACATCATAACTTAAGTCTTCACTATCTTCACTGCTCGATCCGCCTCCAACCTCTTCATTATCTTGATGAATGAGATCCAAATCTCTCGCTGCCCTCGATGGGAGTCTTTAAGACGGTTCATCATAGAAATTACCACCTTCTTCAAAATGCACATGCATGTTACTTAAACCGCCACGGAAATCCTGGAAGCTCGATCCTCCTCCTTGTTAATAGTTTTCAAAACTTTTGTACTGACTGTTCTTCCCATTATCATCTGTAAAACTCATGTGTTTGTTGAAACTAAATATTAGACGCATACGAACATGATGCCTCCCCTGAATGTTTTTCATGATGATATACATGAAAACATCACCCATCTGACTGAGCATTATCTCAGGGACACCCAACATCCTATTCACGTCCGAATCACATGTAATGTGCCCCATATAGTATTTCGTCAAAACATTATTTATCCCAAGTTGTGGATACTTGAAGGCCAATTTTAATCTATACTCAAGAGAACTTATGTTTATCACTTTGTATACAATTCTGACTAGCTCTTCAAATGTTGTTCCCAAAGATATGTATCACATAACTTTGGGATCGGAAGAATATTAATATCATCATCTCTTGTCACACCCCCAACTTAACAATACATAATATAAAACTATTACAATAATTAAAAGAAAGTAAATACGATCGAATCCAAGATCTTATAGTTTAGGGTTTGGAACGGCCCAACACTATTAACTATTACAACTGGTTTTAATATCGAGTCCTCACACAAAACTCTCTCATTCTGCCTGAGCTCGAACATACGCATCGGTATCACAAGTCTTACGTGCTGTCTGCTTGAATCTAACCATAGCTGCTAGCTGTAATACCAGGGTGAAAGCAAGTAGTGAGCCAAATGCTCAGCAAGTGCTAAACAATACGATACAAAATATAAATCGAGATATATGAGAATGACAATGCGAAGATAGAGCTAATAGTAATAAGAGATGAACTTTTGGGTGATGGCATCATTTATTTATATCAAAACATTTCCAAAATCATTTCCTAATCAAAAACCATTTTATGACGCTACGGATTACAGCCGGTGATTAGGCGCGAAGTAATCCCGAACCTCGCTGGGTTCTAAAACATTAATTGGATCCCTAGGCAACTTTTAAGCCTACAATTTAAGTGTAGAAAGGACTTTAACAAGGAGATTTAGTAGGGATATTGGATAATATGGAAAAGTAATTCCAGACTAGGCTTAAAGCAATAGTTTCAGATAAGGTATAGGTATTAAAATATCAAGAAGATAAGCATTACCTGGTTCCATGTATGATATAGGTGTTAAAATACAAAGAAAGTGATCATCAGCTCAAGGTATATCAGGGTATCAAGCTTTAGGGTAAGGATAGGGTTATCAAACAATCATGAATGACTTTAAAGAATAACTGGCTTTTAGGTATCAAGATAAAGTTTCTATCGAGGTTCTTACAAGAGTTGAATCAAAGCATCAGGGTGCAATATCAAGATTTCTCAGGAATCAATAGCATGTTAATCAAAAGGATTAATAAAGTATTATAACAAATCTTTATTTTATCATGGCATCACAATTACTTTGGCATACTAGCATGGTATGACTTTCGATCTACTTGCAATAAATACTTGAGGGTTCATGGCATTTCTATATAATACGAAGATAGATTTGAGAATCACTTGGTTCAAGTATAACAAGATAAATCAGGATACTCGCATCATATATATAGGAACTAGTTATCACACATTCGCAGTGTAAACTAAGAAGCAGGTTGAATCACTTGCCTTGAGAAGGCTGGACTGGACTAGCCAATAGGAGCAACTGGAAGCTTTACTCGACCTTTATGGAAAGTTTACCCTCGTCTCGAGATCCTACACAAATAATAATAACCTCATTATAATATATCCTCACCAACTTAACCTATTTACAACCCGAAATTAAACACAAATGACACTTAGGCCTATATGCACGCAATTTATAATCACCTTATAAACATAATAATACACATAGCCACATATGCTCACATACCATGTAATAACCCCAATTTTTGGAAATTTTTGAAACCCTTATGAATAGTGATTTTGCAGATTATGCTGAATGAGAAAACTTTTCATGCCACACTATATAGGGGTTCTGTTATGGATATTCTGAGATTTTATTAGTACTCTATATGGTATATAAGTGTATGTAAAGATCGTCAGAATCCAATTCCAAACACTTTGATTTTTCCCGGAAATCCACTAGATACGGAAAGAATTGAGTATAAGGTAACAGGATAAAAAGCATTTAAATTAAAGGATTATAAGAGAGGATCATAAAAGGAATATAATGTATTGAGAAAGGTTAAGGGAACCCAAGTAATAAGATCCCGGATATGATCTCTCAAACGATAAATGAGAATGAAAGATAAGCGAACCGTAAAACAAATAAGTGATCAAGAGACAAGCTTGTACAAGAAGCCAAGGATTGTGACATCATTAAATCACTAGGTGTGGACAAGTGGAAGCATTATGACATGTGCAAGGTGACATAAGCATGACAAAAGGGAAGGAATTGTTGGATGATTGTAAACCATACAAAGTTCAAGGTTAGAAAGGTAATTAACCAAAAACAAAACCAAAACAACTTAGCTAGCCAAAACAAATCAAAGCAAACACAAATTTTTTCATTTCTTCAACATTGCTCTCGGCTTTTTCTTCTTTTCAAAGGAAGAAAAATCAAAATTCAAGTTCCAAGCATTGTTAAATCACAAGGTAATTATCTAAGGTTCCTTGTACATAGATATGGATGTCCTATAAGTTTAAGCTTCTAATTCCTTCACAATCTCTTCCATTAATTCAAGGAAGAAGATGGTGAATAGTAACTTTCAAAAAATAACTTTAGTTTTCTTGAATTTTTATGAAAGTTTAAGGTTATACAAGCAAGAATCAAGGTTCTTTAGGCATTCAAAGCTCTTGTGTTGTGTTAAGAAGCTTCAAGGAAGGTATAATCTCTTAACCAAGCTTTGTTATTGAATGTTAAGAGCATAATATGAGTGTTATAGTTCATGAGAGGCTTGATGGTTGTGTATGTAGAGATTAGTTGGTTTTGGGATGTTTTTGGAGTTGTAAATCTTGGTTGTTGATTAATGAACTTAAGTGTAGTTTAAATTCATGATAAAGAATAGTATAAATTGTTAATGTTGAGTTGTTGGGGCTGTTATGATAAAGTATGGATGGAGTTTTGATTGGGTTGTGATTGTGGGTTGATTGGTGATGGTTTGGTGTTGAATTGGAATGGTATAAAATTGGGAAATCGCGTAAACATAGCCGTCGTAATGTCCGATTTACTTTAGACTGCTTTTGTTCATAACATTATGACCCGAGAACTCCCTGATAGGTTTTGACCATTGCCATGTTTAGATATTTCATGTTACGAGCTTCGTTTTGATATGTGGTTCGTTTGATTCTGATGTACGGTTTAGGAGAAACGGCCGTTTTAAGTAACGACATTTCGCGAACGAATTATTACCCCTCGCCTTACTTCGAAACATAGGTTAGAGACCTTAAAGGACTAATTGAAGTATGAAACAATTATGTTAAGTGTGTTAGGAAGTTGGTAAGACACTTGCGAAAGAATCGCCTTAAAACCCTTAATGGTTAATTTATTAAAAATGGTGGAGCCGAGAGTACTCGAGCGACTTAAGTGAATCGTTAAGCGCGAAAGCGAACGTTAGGACTCTAAATGGTTAAAGTCTAGTTTCTTAAGAGACCGGGGTTTAATTCCGACTTATGTTGTTGTTCATAGGTTATCGGACCCACTCTAAGCTTAAGTCTATCCGAGAGCACTCAGACAAGTTTTCTACCCGTTATACTGTTGTTGTGATGTATATGTGTATATGCATGATCTTGCGATAAATGCATATTTGTTATTAGCAAATTTTTGCGATATATTGTAGCATGTGATATGGTATATATGCATGCCTGTTTCATATTCTTGAATTATATATTTGTTGGTTAAAATACTTACAGTTTCATAATACCTATGCTAGAGATAAGCGGTATTGAGTTTACCCTTAGTATAGGGGATCAAAAGGTGAACATATTTCTAAACCGGGAGTCGATGTTCCCGAGTATAATATATATATTTATATATATATATGGTTATAGTTTTCAAAACTATTAATCGAATAAGGTTTATTTGATAACTTTAACTTTATTTTATTATTGAATATTATTTCGAATATTCATCCGAGGACTTATGACTCCTTTATTTTATTATTGAATATTATTTCGAATATTCATTCGAGGGCTTATGACTCAGTTATATTATTAATGATTATTAATTGAATATTCATTTGAGGATGTATGACTCCTTTATTTATTTAATGAATATTATTTATAATATTCATTCGAGGTATTATGACTCCGCTTATTATTTAATAATATTCTTTATTTTATTAAAGAATAATGTTCGATAATCAAACTTACTTTTGATTATTCAAATAAAGATAGTACCTTCGTATAAGTATATCTTTGGTTATTTAATACTCATTTCAAGTATAAGTCTTACAACTTCTACTTCAATTATTTGTATAAAGATTATTCTTTATGGGAATATTATTTAAATAATAATATTCAGATATTTTCTAAATACATTGGGACTGATTTATCTTATTAAATCAGCATTACTCCAAACACTCTTTAAAGTATTTTCGAGTCTTCAAAATGATTTTAAAAAGTTAGAGCGGATCCCAAAACTCATTTTTATATTTATGATCTTCCTTTTAAAAAAGGGGATTTAAATATTCGCTCAAAACCGGAGGGATCCGGCTCTATGGTGTATTTTATATTCGTAACAAGGTTGCAGTTTTGGTAAATGAATTGATTACTTACCCAACGTTCGGGAAGTAAGTCCATCTATCGAGTCGGCATAAGCAACATGAGCTCAGTGGGCGTCCATGATAGTGTAAGCGGCTCAGTGGGAGTCCATCAAATGCATAAGTGGCTGATTGGCAGTCCAGCATAAGGTCCTATTGCGACCAGGGTGATGACCAGTGGGGAATTCGTCCATCTACTAGTAGAAAAGGTTACTTATTGGTATCTTTGCCTGATCAGCAAGATATCAGGTTTATGCCAAAAAAATTTCCTTTCCAAATTTATTAGATATTGCAATTTTGTTCATACTTTACATGACAGAGGTTTTCAAGAAACGTATGTATATATATAGGTGTATATATATATCGGGACTTAATGAAGTATATCATAACTTCATTTCCTTCAAAATATTTCAAAGATTGAATCTATTCAAGTCTTATCTTGTAGTCTCATCAGTGTGATGAACTTTTGAAACTAATTATAACTTGAATGGTGGTAGTTCAAGTAGTATTCGGAAAAGATATAAGTATATTGGAGTATCTTGTAACTTCATCTTTTAAACTTATATCTAGTAAATGATTATCTTATGCATATCAAAGACTTTCAGAAAAACGTTGAGACAAGGTTAGATATATGAGATCACCTTGCAACGATATTTTTTATACAGTTATAAACTGGAACTTTGTGTATATTATGCATGGAAGAGGACTTCCAAGATTTTGAAAAGTATATATGTATATACTGAATATTTTGCGACTTCATCGCATTAAGATATCAAACTTGGTTCATTTCTTTTGACCAAGACTTTCATGAGTACTATGAGAAGGCTCATATATTGTTAATCATTATACATATTATTTTGGTGGGCTTGCTGTTCACCCTTGCTTTCTTCTTTCATCACACAACAACAGATAGAAAAGATGAACAGGACCAAGCTCCCGATTCGCGAGCGGATAGGAAACGTTTCGTAGTTTCCTATAGGCTTTGATGCCACCGTAGCTGAGGTAGGAGCTACCAATAGGCTAGGCTTTCAACTTTTAATGTACCAGATTATGTATATTTATGAATTGTAATAATGGCAAAGAAATGTAAATCTATTCAGAAACCCTTTTAAGGTGTAATGGCATATAATTTTGGAATAAAATGATTCGTGTTACTTTTGGATATTCATCTCTGAGACTATAACTTGTGGTGTGTGTGTTTATTGTGGGGTCACAGTACAGAGTAGTTGATTGTTTATTAAGACTGGGTTTTATTAAGGGAAATGGAACTCGTGACAACCCGGATTCCCGACCCCGGATTTGGGGTTGTTACAGAAATGGTATCAGAGCCAAGCGTTATAAACCTCAGAGATGATGTGACGTTAAAATAATAAGTTCACTAAGATAATAAGAACTCTTGCCAAGTTCATAGTCGGACTACCTAACGTAGTACTGACAGTTAAAACCCTTATGGGAATCCTTATAAATATCGTGATAGAAGCTTAGTTCGTTATCGTATATGGTAGCGGGACTCCGAACCCTGAGGTTGAGGAGCAACAGCGCGATGATGTTTTATTACTGATTGGGGATCGGATTGTGGATCCAATGGAACACCCTAATGAGGGACCGGATGATATTAATATTGAGGATGTAGCGGTTGAGGATGTGGTCCTAGAAGGGATAGTTGCTGATGAGGATCCCATGGAGGATCCTGACAAGAATGAATAAAGGACCACTAATGAATTAATGACCATGGTTAGGTCGACTACCAGAGGTAGGATTGGTCGGTCACTACCAGAGGTTCGTTCAAGTTCCTAAGGATAGTAGCCCCTTTAACGCGGCTTACTCGTAAGACTGAGAAGTTCGAATGGACAGAAAATACGAGAACAACTTAAGAACTGAAGAAAAGGTTGGTGACGTCCCCTATGTTGGCTTTGCCGGATGGAAAACGAGATTTTGTGAAGTGTAGTGACGCTTCGTATGAGGAATTAGGGTGCTTCTTATACAGCACAACAAGGTAATCGCGTACGCGTCAAGAAAATTAAGGGAATATAAAATTCGATATCCCCACCTATGAGCTTGGGCTCATGGCAATAGTTTTGCCCTAAAGATTGGAGGCACTACTTGTATGGAGAGAAGTGCGAGAATTACCTAAGCCATAAGTGCTCTAGTACATTTTCACGCAGAAAAGAGCTCAACATGCGCCAAATGAGGTGGTTAGAGCTAATCAAGGATTACGATTATGAGATTCTTTATCATTCGGGGAAAGCCAATGTGGTGGCTGATGCCCTTAGTGTAAAGGAGAAACTCAAGATGATAATGTCTTTGAGAGAGTTGATAAGAGATTTTGAGAAAATGGAAATAGAAGTGAAGGGAACCAGAGCCGGTACCGAAAAGCTGTTTGAGATTGCAATACAGTTCAAATTATTGGAAAAGAACATATTGTGCCAGAAAAAGTGATGAATGAAGGCAGAGAGCCAACAATTAGATAAAAGATTAATACCGAGAAAAATGATAAGGGAATAATGAGGTATTCCTACAGAATTTGAGTTCCAAACGTTCAAGAGCTTGAAGATGAAATCTTAGATGAAAGCTAGTTTGAGGAATAAGATTTAGAGCAAACCCTGAACGTGATAGTCAGGGAGGTCGCCATCAAGATAGAAGGAACCCATAATATAATGAAGTGGAAAATGAGGATTTAAAATATGTAGGATGACCCCGATTATGGGGAGGATGAGAAAACATTTCATACTGAGAAAAAAGAAGTCGAGCAAGATAGGGAGAACCAGGACGGTACTCCTATGGGGAAATTCATGTACCTGTCTAAAAAGAACTTAGACTATTATCCCCAACCACCACCTTGAGGAGACAGTGCGGTGAGAAATTCTTTCAGGACCTTTAAGTCGCTAAGCTCTCAGAGTTCCAAGGAACAAGCTGGCCCAGCCGAGGCAAGGGTCTGGCTAAAGGAAATAGAGGAATCAATTGAGATTCTAAATGATTGACGAACCACAAAAGACTATTTTTTTTCACTTACCCTCCTAAGAGAGAGACCACCCGCTGGTGAAAGGCCAAGGAAGGCACGAAGCAAGAGATTATAATAAACTGATTTAAGTTCAGTCAATTGTTTTCAGGAAAGTACTTCCCAAGGTTATGGAGATAGTGTAAAAGCTTTAGAGCCAGAACAAAGGCAGACGAGTATGATGAATTATGAATCTAAGTTGTAAAAGTTGTCAAGATTCGTTCTGAGGACACGAATCCAGAATGACGGGATGTTTGAAATCAATGTTTATGTGGTGTTGGTTCGTGAAATAATGATAAAAGAAAGGAAAATAAAAAAAAATTGAAGTGGAAATTAATATAAAGGCAATAGAGTTTGAGGTATGATAAGGGAGTTGGGTATGAGGAAACCCTAAAGACTCGTAGCAATAGAAATAGAAAAGTATGTAATCGTCAGGATGAGGGTGATTCACCATGAGTTAAAGTTGATGATCGAAGGAATAAGAGATACATATATTTTATCCCCTATAAGTTGGGAGGATTCGAGGAAACCTTGAAATAGTTCGAAGGATAAATAAAGAGACGCGGATAGACTGAGGAGACAAGGAAGTAAGAAATTAGGAAAATTGGATGAAGGAAGTGACCTTCAAGAATGTGAAGTGTAAGACCGGTGGCTTGATACCCAGAAACGGAGACGCCAGGTATGAAAGATATCCCAACATTGAGGTGACTATTGAGGTAAACAACAAAAGTAAATAAGGAATTATTAAGAAGAGGTTCACGTTGAACACGACCAATATCTTCCAGAACATCCTTGTTATCGTTATCAAATTAGGAAAGACAAGCGGATAACCGTTGTTATCTTTTGGAGGCCATATTGATTGACCTTATTTGGAATACAGATGTTATTGTAAAACTAGGCATATACTATCAAGGTAGGAATGATCGAATAAGACACCCTCATCAGGGATATATGACTTGATTTATCCATGGAAGGATGCATGTACTTTTTCTAAAGGTGGAATTAAGGATAGAACATCGGTAACTTAAAATGAATCCCAGGGGAATGCATAAAGGTTGGCATTTCACCCTTAATAGGGATAGTATGAGTTTGACAGTATGAATTGGAAAGGATTAAGGTAATAACAACCTTTAAGAATCAGTGGAGAAATTTTTCAGAAGTATATAGACAACGATTCTGATATTAATAAATGGTATCTTGATATGCCCTGTATTTATGGAATACAGGAGGGACGATTCAAGGATAACCTAAGAGGTTTTACAAGAAAGAAAGGTAATATTCAAAATTCTCAAGAATAGAAATGTTGATAAAGGAAATATGACGTAATTACAATGATGCCAAGTGGGGCACGTGTTAAACCACGAGAAATTATGGATCGAACCAGTAAAGGTCGAAATTGTTCAGGGAAATTAGGACCTAAGATTAAAGATGTTCTAAGTATGATTGGGAGTCAGTCGTGACAGTGATTAACCTCTAAAGACTAAGGTAATAACTTATGGAAAAATGGTGATTTTTTTTTACTCATCAGATTTTAAGGAAGACATCTTCACATAAACAGTGATTGAAATGAGGTAGAAAATTTATTTGGAGGTGGTTAAAATGACATTGACTGTAAGGAAATTTTACTATCAGGAAAGGCCAAAGAGGTGGCCGACACTTTAAAGGTAAGAGGATAATTATAGGAGCTTGTGCCAAAGGAATACAGTAATAAGGATTAAAGCCGTGAAGGTTGTATTATGGTTTGGAAGATTGACATTCCTTCTGATGACTGTGTAATACCCAATCGTATTAGTAGTTGGTAGAGGTTTAATTCGTGTAATCGCCATGAGCGGGCTATCTATCTCAGAAGATACTATCTTGAGATAAGCCAGGACCATATTTCAAAAAGGACTAGACAAAACCTTGAGTTAAGTCTTCTATTTAAGGCATACGATTAAGAATGGTATTAACCTGCTATCGTTGCTTTGATTGAAACTCTTCTACAATTTTATCTGCTTCATGTCATGTATGTATGTCAGGATCAGGAGTGTTCTTCATGAATCATGATTGGTGATTATGTTAACTCCTTAGAAGTATTCTATACGACATGTATGGACTCCATATGGTTAGATATTAAGATTTCATGGAAAGTGAATTACGACAGTAGGTCAGTGGTGGACCATAGTAATGCAGCAATGATTCCGCGAGTAATGAGTTGATTACAACCGTGAGACTTGTATTGGAATGGATGTTGAGATTGAGTACCACTAATCTGGTCGTGGTAGTGTATAAGTTATCATTGATAGACTAATTAAGTAGAGTATCTACCTATTGAATATTTATTCCCTCTTATGAAAAGAGAGTCGTATTACTATATGAGGAAGGTTGCGGTGCAAGCATAGAATTCTAGTAACAATGATGTCTAGAATGAGATCCCAGATTCGATTTTCGATATCGAGGGAGTTTCAAAGGTGATTGTGTATAAGCTCGAGGAAGAGCATGGGTCCATAGAACGATGGACGGAATGGCAAAAATATTTAGGCATGTGAAATGCGATGCGATAATACTTGATATATATACACATATATTTTATTCTCCTATGACAAACCTCTATAGTTCAGAGGTAGGTTCCAAGCCAGATATTTTGTGGCAATATATTTTTTTTCATATATACAATTCTCTTCAATTCGTTCTTTTCTCTTCTTTTCATTTCATATAAACTGAGAAGAACAACCCTTCCAGAAGGGGAGGTATTACCGAATGACTATCTATCTGTGTGATAGAAGCCGAGTAGGATACCAGCTATTGTTTAATTGCTTGTCAAGTACTAAAGGCTGGCCACCTTCTGTACTAACTATGCAATGTAACAAGTGTTCATGATCATAGTGATCTCTCAATGAATTCTTTTACTTTTATATGATGGATCAAGCTTTCGAAGATGGAGGCAGCTAGAAAGGAAGTGGTACCAAGTATGGTGGTATTCCGATTCTAACGCTTTAGTGATACTAAGGTTGACGTGGTTATTAAAAGGTTATAGAATGCTAACGAGCAAAAGTATAACCAGTATAATATTAGGAACGGAAGGTAGTAGCGATTACGAACTGGAAAAGAATGGGTATTAAGAAGCAAAAGCTCTAATGTTAAAAGCTATAATAAGAGTCTGTGCAATAGACTTGAAAGAATTTGGAATGATCACTTAACACGGATTGAGTTTTCTTACGATAATAGATCATATGTCAGTATTGAGATATCGCCTTATGAGATCCTTGAGGGAAGACAATGTCGATCTCCCTTATGTTAGGATGAAGTTGTAGAGCGTAAGATGCTCAGACCCGCAGTAGTCCAAAGGATCAAGGATATAATAGATTTTAATTAGATGACGGCTGGTAGTAGCCCAAGATGGGAACACGAAGTATGTTGATTTGACACGAAAGGACAAGGAATAGGAAGTAGGGGACCTAGTGTTGTTATAGGTATTCCCTTGGAAAGGAAGGATGAGGTTCGGAAAGAAAGGGAAGCTAAGTCCACGAATTGTTGGACCCTTGAATATATTAAGACGTATTGGGAAGATAGCATATGAGCTAGCCCTACCCCCGAATATGTAGCAAGTTCATAACGTGTTCCACGTATCAATGTTAAGAAAGTGTAATTCGGATGCCAGATAAATAGGGGCATATGAGCGCATAGACATGCAACCCGACGTAACCTATATGGAGCAACCAGGAAGGGTTATAGAGTAAAAAGGAACAAGTGCTTAGGAGAAGGGTTATCAAACTAGGTAGAGTTTGGTGATAGGACCACAATGTGGGAAAATTTACTCAAGAATTAGAAAGTGCAATGCTAAGAGAGTATCCCTATTCATTTTATATCTGATTCCAGGACGGAATCCTTTTAAGGAGGGGAGACTGTAATAACCCCAATTTTTGGAAATTTTTGAAACCCTTATGAATAGTGATTTTGCAGATTATGCTGAATGAGAAAACTTTTCATGCCACACTATATAGGGGTTCTGTTATGGATATTCTGAGATTTTATTAGTACTCTATATGGTATATAAGTGTATGTAAAGATCGTCAGAATCCAATTCCAAACACTTTGATTTTTCCCGGAAATCCACTAGATACGGAAAGAATTGAGTATAAGGTAACAGGATAAAAAGCATTTAAATTAAAGGATTATAAGAGAGGATCATAAAAGGAATATAATGTATTGAGAAAGGTTAAGGGAACCCAAGTAATAAGATCCCGGATATGATCTCTCAAACGATAAACGAGAACGAAAGATAAGCGAATCGTAAAATAAATAAGTGACCAAGAGACAAGCTTGTACAAGAAGCCAAGGATTGTGACATCATCAAATTGCAAGGTGTGGACAAGTGGAAGCATTATGACATGTGTAAGGTGACATAAGCATGACAAAAGGGATGGAATTGTTGGATGATTGTAAACCATACAAAGTTCAAGGTTAGAAAGGTAATTAACCAAAAACAAAACCAAAACAACCTAGCTAGCCAAAACAAATCAAAGCAAACACAAAATTTTTCATTTCTTCAACATTGCTCTCGGCTTTTTCTTCTTTTCAAAGGAAGAAAAATCAAAAATCAAGTTCCAAGCATTGTTAAATCACAAGGTAATTATCTAAGGTTCCTTGTACATAGATATGGATGTCCTATAAGTTTAAGCTTCTAATTCCTTCACAATCTCTTCCATTAATTCAAGGAAGAAGATGGTGAATAGTAACTTTCAAAAAATAACTTTAGTTTTCTTGAATTTTTATGAAAGTTTAAGGTTATACAAGCAAGGATCAAGGTTCTTTAGGCATTCAAAGCTCTTGTGTTGGGGTAAGAAGCTTCAAGGAAGGTATAATCTCTTAACCAAGCTTTGTTATTGAATGTTAAGACCATAATATGAGTGTTATAGTTCATGAGAGGCTTGATGGTTGTGTATGTAGAGATTAGTTGGTTTTGGGATGTTTTTGGAGTTGTAAATCTTGGTTGTTGATTAATGAACTTAAGTGTAGTTTAAATTCATGATAAAGAATAGTATAAATTGTTAATGTTGAGTTGTTGGGGCTGTTATGATAAAGTATGGATGGAGTTTTGATTGGGTTGTGATTATGGGTTGATTGGTGATGGTTTGGTGTTGAAATGGAATGGTATAAAATTGCGAAATCGCGTAAACATAGCCGTCGTAATGTCCGATTTACTTTAGACTGCTTTTATTCATAACATTAGGACCCGAGAACTCCCTGATAGGTTTTTACCATTGCCATGTTTAGATAGTTCATGTTACGAGCTTCGTTTTGATATGTGGTTCGTTTGATTCCGATGTACGGTTTAGGAGAAACGGCCGTTTTAAGTAACGACGTTTCGCGAACGAATCATTACCCCTCGCCTTACTTCGAAACATAGGTTAGAGACCTTAAAGGACTAATTGAAGTATGAAACAATTATGTTAAGTGTGTTAGGCAGTTGGTAAGATACTCGCGAAAGAATCGCCTTAAAACCCTTAATGGTTAATTTATTAAAAATGGTGGAGCCGAGAGTACTCGAGCGACTTAAGTGAATCGTTAAGCGCGAAAGCGAATGTTAGGACTCTAAATGGTTAAAGTCTAGTTTCTTAAGCGACCGGGGTTTAATTCTGAATTATGTTGCAGTTCATAGGTTATCGAACCCACTCTAAGCTTAAGTCTATCCGGGAGCACTCAGGCAAGTTTTCTACCCGTTATACTATTGTTGTGATGTATATGTGTATATGCATGATCTTGCGATAAATGCATATTTGTTATTAGCAAATTCTTGTGATATATTGTAGCATGTGATATGGTATATACGCATGCCTGTTTCATATTCTTGGATTATATATCTGTTGGTTAAAATGCTTACAGTTGCATAATACCTATGCTAGAGATAAGCGGTATTGAGTTTACCCTTAGTATAGGGGATCAAAAGGTGAACATATTTCTAAACCGGGAGTCGATGTTCCCGAGTATAATATATATATTTTTATATATATAAGGTTATAGTTTTCAAAACTATTAGTCGAATAAGGTTTATTCGATAACTTTAACTTTATTTTATTATTGAATATTATTTCGAATATTCATCCGAGGACTTATGACTCCTTTATTTTATTATTGAATATTATTTCGAATATTCATTCGAGGGCATATGACTCAGTTATATTATTAATGATTATTAATTGAATATTCATTTGAGGATGTATGACTCTTTTATTTATTTAATGAATATTATTTATAATATTCATTCGAGGTATTATGACTCCGCTTATTATTTAATAATATTCTTTATTTTATTAAAGAATAATGTTCGATAATCAAACTTACTTTTGATTATTCAAATAAAGATAGTACCTTCGTATAAGTATATCTTTGGTTATTTAATACTCATTTCAAGTATAAGTCTTACAACTTCTACTTCAATTATTTGTATAAAGATTATTCTTTATGGGAATATTATTTAAATAATAATATTCAGATATTTTCTAAATACATTGGGACTGATTTATCTTATTAAATCAGCATTACTCCAAACACTCTTTAAAGTGTTTTCGAGTCTTCAAAATGATTTTTAAAAGTTAGAGCGGATCCCAAAACTCATTTTTATATTTAAGATCTTCCTTTTAAAAAAGGGGATTTAAATACTCGCTCAAAACCGGAGGGATCCGGCTCTATGGTGTATTTTATATTCGCAACAAGGTTGCAGTTTTGGTAAATGAATTGATTACTTACCCAACGTTCGGGAAGTAAGTCCATCTATCGAGTCGGCATAAGCAATATGGGCTCAGTGGGCGTCCATGATAGTGTAAGTGGCTCAGTGGGAGTCCATCAGATGCATAAGTGGCTGAGTGGCAGTCCAGCATAAGGTCCTATTGCGACCAGGGTGATGACCAGTGGGGAATTCGTCCATCTACTAGTAGAAAAGGTTACTTATTGGTATCTTTGCCTGATCAACAAGATATCAGGTTTATGCCAAAAAAATTTCCTTTCCAAATTTATTGGATATTGCAATTTTGTTCATACTTTACATGACAGAGGTTTTCAGGAAACGTATGTATATATATAGGTGTATATATATATCGAGACTTAATGAAGTATATCATAACTTCATTTCCTTCAAAATATTTCAAAGATTGAATCTATTCAAGTCTTATCTTGTAGTCTCATCAGTGTGATGAACTTTTGAAACTAATTATAACTTGAACGGTGGTAGTTCAAGTAGTATTCGGAAAAGATATAAGTATATTGGAGTATCTTGTAACTTCATCTTTTAAACTTATATCTAGTAAATGATTATCTTATGCATATCAAAGACTTTCAGAAAAACGTTGAGACAAGGTTAGATATATGAGATCACCTTGCAACGATATTTTTTATACAGTTATAAACTGGAACTTTGTGTATATTATGCATGGAAGAGGACTTCCAAGATTTTGAAAAGTATATATGTATATATACTGAATATTTTGCGACTTCATCGCATTAAGATATCAAACTTGGTTCATTTCTTTTCACCAAGACTTTCATGAGTACTATGAGAAGGCTCATATATTCTTAATCATTATACATATTATTTTGGTGGGCTTGCTGCTCACCCTTGCTTTCTTCTTTCATCACACAACAACAGATAGAAAAGATGAACAGGACCAAGCTCCCGATTCGCGAGCGGATAGGAAACGTTCGCAGTTTCTATAGGCGTGATGCCGCCGTAGCTGAGGTAGGAGTACCAATAGGCTAGGCTTTCAACTTTTGATGTACCAGATTATGTATATTTATGAATTGTAATAATGGCAAAGAAATGTAAATCTATTCAGAAACCCTTTTAAGGTGTAATGGCATATAATTTTGGGAATAAATGATTCGTGTACTTTTGGATATTCATCTCTGAGACTATAACTTGTGGTGTGTGTGTTATTGTGGGGTCACAGTACAGAGTAGTGATGTTTATTAAGATTGGGTGGTTATTAGGGAAATGGAACTCGTGACAACCGGATTCCCGACCCCGGATTTGGGGGTGTTACATATTATGTGGCAGTGGCCTATTACGATTTTGAGTTCTCCATCTCGGGAGAATCGCTCTGATTCGGATGGCTCAGATTCTGAGAGACCCCTGATGCTGTTACTGAGGAGACCCCTATGCCTCCTACGGTCCCTTCCTTTGTGCCTCGAGACATCCCTGGATCTGGTCCTCGTCCCCGTTGGGTACGTAGGTCTGTGTCTGCTATCAGGGATTTCCCTCCCAGCTGCGGTCCCATTTCTTCCATGATGAGACCTCCAGTACCTCTGTGGCCCCTAGTGGTACTTCTTCACCGATCCCTTACCATGTCCATAGGGCGGTGAATACTTCCTTTATTAGAGATCAGAGTCGGGAGTTTGCTGCTCAGTTGGACCAGGTACCTATTGCACCATTTTAGGGTATTTCTGCCCCTTCCCCTGAGGTGCGAGCCCCTGTGCGAGCATTGACCCATATGGTTGTAGAGAGGGCTAGATCTGTTGACCGTTTTATTAGTTCAGAGTTCAGAGCTGTGCAGTACCAGGACCTAGTAAACTGGCTAGTGTTTGAGCTAGGTTCCATTGGTGGCAGTGGTAGTGGCTAGACAGAGTTGCAGAGCTCAGAGTTGACCTCTAGGAGTTCTGTAGTTGTTTACTTTGTATATGTACATTATGTTCTGATAGTTTGTAGTAGGCGAGGCTGCTATGATAGCCAATTTTGGTGTGTATTCGGATAATTCTTTTCAGTTATACTAGTTGGATTCTGTTGGTTACTGTATTTCAGCTGCTTTATCTTATTGTTCTGTTTTTATATATTGTGCGTTGCTATTATTGTTGTTATTATTAGTTGTTTCTGTTGCTGGCATTTTTAGACTATAATCATTCACTTAGGATGGATCCAATTAAACTAGGGATGAGAATATTATCTTTGTGGCAACGCTCTCCTGATGCATATATATAAACTGCTGGAGCAATTCATTTTTTTTATATATGACTGTTAGTTTCAGGAGATGCCACCAAAGAGAAATTCTCAGCCCAATAATGGATCTGCTGGGGATCCTTCCATGAGTGACTTGATTAACTTGTTGCGTCTGCAGACTGTGCAGCTGGCCCAACAGCAACAACAATTTCAGCAGCAGCAGCAACAATTGCAACAACAACAACAACAACAACAGCAACAGCAGCTCATACAGCAACAACAACAGCAAATCGAACAGTAGCAACTACAAATCCAACAACAGCATGAGATGAGAGGGGCAAATCAGGGTGTTAGTTATAAGTCTTTTCAAGCAGTGAAGCCCCCAGAGTTTAAAGGAGAAGTAGATCCTGCTGCTGCCAGGATATGGTTAAAGGAAATGGAAATGGCGTTTGCGCTCACCAAGGTGAGTGAGGATTTAAAAACTGATTATGCTGGTTATTTTCTGAGGAATGATTCGAATTATTGGTGAGAATCTACGTGAGCCCTAAAAGGTGAAGGTCCAGTTCCCTGGGCCAGATTTACAGAATTGTTTTTGGAAAAATACTTTCCGGACTGTCTCCATCAAATGGAGATGGAATTTTTGGAACTGAAACAAGGAGATAGGAGTGTCACGGAATATGAAGCAAAGTTTACGGAGTTGGCCCGTATAGCACCGGAATATGTGAGTTCAGAAGCTCAAAGAGCGAAGCGGTTTCAGTAAGGGTGATCAGAAGTTAGCTGCAAAGGAGCAGGGTGAGAAGAAAAGGAAATTTGAAAATGGACCCGCTAAGTCAGAATCAGGAATGACAAGTCGGAAGTTCCAGCGTTGGTTTGGCAAAAATAAGAATAAGAAGTTTAAAAGGCAGAACTTTTCCCAAGCTAAACCCGGTACTACTTCAGTTAACTCTGCCCCGACGAGGATGAGCAAGCCAGTGGTTGAGTGTAAGACATGTGGGAAGAGGCACAGTGGACAGTGCCAAGAGAACATTAATTGTTTTAAGTGTGGACAGAAAGGTCACTATTCCACAGAGTGTAAGTCTGAAATTCAAGGAGTTACTTGTTTTAATTGCGGCAAAGTGGGGGACATAGCTAGGAATTGCAAGTCAGTGACTCAAGGTAATGTCAGAAGGAGTGTGTCCCAAGGACCAGAAACCAGTACTGCTAGAGCTAGGACTTTTAAGATGACCCAGAAGTCTCCAGTTAATAATTTCGATGTGGTTACAGGTACGCTTACTCTTAATTCCGTACCTGTTAACGTTTTGTTTGATTCAGGAGCGTCCAAATCTTTTATATCTGTGAATTATGTGAATAAAATGCAATTGATGTTAGAAGACCTAGACGAACCCCTAACCATAGAAGTGGCTAATAAAGTAACTGTAAAACAATTTTGTCCTAGTTGTTCCCTAGAGATTTCAGGGTGTATGTTCCCTGTTGACTTAATACCCTTCGAGTTGGGAGACTTTGATGTTATTTTAGGCATGGATTGGTTATCTTTACATAAGGCGAATATAGATTGTAAGAAAAAGAGAGTTGTTATGTACACCCCAGATAATAAAAGGATCAGCTACCAAGAACAGAGACAAGATAGGAAGTTCCTTTTAGTGATGCAAGCAAAAAGATTGATGCGACAAGGATGTGAGGTGTACTTGGCTCATGTGGTGGATACAAAGAAAGAGACCCCTATCTTGGATGAGATCCCTATAGTAAGAGAATTCCCTGACATTTTCCTAGAAGAGTTACCAGGATTGCCACCTGATCGAGAGATAGAGTTTTCCATTGATTTGATACCTGGAGCTGAACCAGTTTCTAAGGCTCCATACAGGATGGCCCCGATGGAAATGAAAGAATTAGCTAAGCAACTTCAGGAATTATTGGACAAGGGAGTTATTCGACCTAATGTTTCCCCATGGGGTGCTCCAGTGATATTGTGAAGAAAAAGGATGGAAGCATGAGATTGTGCATTGATTATAGAGAGTTGAACAAGTTGACAATAAAGAATAAGTATCCTTTGCCACGAATCGATGATTTGTTTGATCAGCTTAAGGGAGCGTGTTACTTCTCAAAGATTGACTTAAGATCTGGCTACCACCAACTGAAAATAAAGCCTAAAGATATCCCCAAGACTGCATTCAGAACAAGGTATGACCATTACGAGTTTTTAGTGATGTCGTTTGGATTGACGAATGCGCCAACGACTTTTATGGATTTGATGAATAGGGTATACAAGGAGTATTTGGATAAGTTTGTTATTGTATTTATTGATGACATCCTTATATATTCGAAGAATCCAGAAGATCACGCAGTGCATCTGCAGATTGCCCTTCAGAAATTAAGAGAAAAGCAATTGTATGCGAAGTTTTCTAAGTGTGAGTTTTGGCTTACGAAAGTACAGTTTCTTGGACATGTAGTGAGTAAGGAAGGTATCAAAGTAGACAAGGAGTATTTGGATATGTTTGGCTTATGTGAGTTGACGTCACTAAAAACAATACTAATAAACAATATAACCCAAATTATTACTTATACATAATTTCGACCCCTTTACCAAGACCTTTTCCAGGTTTAAGTATGACTTAGGTTACAACCATCACAAAACCAATTTAGTAAGGACAATTCAAACAATACTATCTTTATTCAGCAACTCAACAGACCCGCTTGGGTCCAACACAACTACCTCAGAGGAGCCTGACACGGAAGGAACTGGAACTCTGCCCCGACTACCACTGGAGAATCTCCTAGGTATCTGCAATACATATATAAAATATTTTGCAAGGGTGAGCAATCAATTGCTCAGCAGTACCACTATATGAATAATAATCAAAAATAGTTTATGATAAACAATTATAGGAATAGAAATCATAACTTGCTAGAAAACAAGTAAAACATGTCTGAACTGGATATCAAAACTAGTATGCTCTATAAACCAAATCATTAGTTGTGTGTTGTGCATAAATATCAATTTCAATTTTAGCATGCTTTTTTCATTTTCAAATCTTCCGTCCCATCGCAGGACCCATAAAATGATTTTTCCCGTTACGGGGACCCAAAATCATTAGTTCCGTTACGGGAACCATAAAACTTGTCCCATCACAGGACCTATAAAACTTACTCAGATATAAAAGTATTGGATGATCCCTGGTGAGACAGCTGATCAGGCTATCCTATGAAACTTGTTCAGGAACTCAGAGACTAGCTAGGTCTCTGTCACGCTGGGCTGGTGGTTATAATAGGGTGCGCAACCACTTCGCCTCTTACGCTAACTTCAAGGCCGTTACGGGCCTTCTGCGTACACTCATCCAATTATCTGATCATTTTTATCCAGTTTTCCAGATCACTTACCTATCTCTTATCAAAACAATTATAACACAGCACATTTTCCAAAACATTTTCATTTTATTCAGAACTTAGAGATATGTATTTCAGAAGTTGCTTTTCCCCCAAAACACAAGTTAGCAAAACCATTTAAAACCCAGGGAATACGTAACTTAAATCATTATGTTCCACTATGAGAATAAAACAACATTATATTCATATATGTTGAACCATAAAGATATGGTCAGGGGTACTTGCCTTGCAGAGCTTTACAAATAATACTGATTGACCTTGAGCCGACACGAACGCTCAGGCTTTATCGCCTAAGCACTAGATTACCCTGACTTTGACTTCAACACTCAGATCCTTCGATTGGAACCTTACTGAGTTCGTCGACTGTCCACTAGGCTATCCAACGCCAACTCTTGGGCTTTCCGACTAGCACTGGAGTAACCGTGAAATCAGAGGGGACGAGAAAATAGAAGGAGAGATTCACGAGAGAGAGAGAATCAAAAGAGAGATTGGAGAGGAAAGAGTCGGGTTATACCCGATTAACAACAACAGCCCCCCCCTTTCTTTTATTATCATTTATCATATAAACCTCGCAACAGGAACTTTATCTGACCCGAAATTTAGTCTAAACGAACAATTCACCGGAACTTAAAATCCGAACATCGACAAAATATTTTATAAAATATTACAAATAAAAAGTTATTTAAAATAATTTTCCATAATTTGAAATTATTTTTAAAAATGCAACTCATATCAGAATTTATTGATCAAATTAAACAACACGCGGGTCGAACTAATCCCTAAAAATTTCAGAATAAATTTTAAAATTCTTGAAATATTCTAAACCAAAAAAATATGAATTTCATAATTTTTGAAGAATTTTGGATTTAAATACGGATTTAAAAATAATTGCAATCAGAAAATCATATATGGCTAAATAATTGATGAAATATTGATTTCTCAATTTTGAAAACTCCTAAAATAATTAATAAAATTATAAAGCCATAAAAATAATTTTAGAGATAACTCAAGTATTTATGAAAATAAATCCTGAAAAATCACCTTTAAATACAAAAGTGACACAACACAACTTCACAACGAATTACACAATTAATACACGAACACCACAATCACACATAATTACTTAAAATATTAACAAAATAATATCAGCTGACAGAACCCACAAACCTATTTTATTTATGCAATTATTTAATAATTACACATTTAATATTACAGAAATGTACGAGTCGTTATACTTTCCTTTCCCTTATCAATATTACTCTTCTTGTGGGATGCAAAAGTCTCATAGTCCAAGCCAATATCTATGTTAGCACATGGTTTATTCTCATGATATTGACCAACCAATTGAGATGTATTTTTTAATGATTTGAGCTTCAGATTTTTCTTAACTTTATTTCTTAACACAGCTTCTACTTCCTCTGCACTCTTCAGCTTATTCTTGAGGTATTAATTTTCTTATCTAACTACTTCTAGATTAACAAGTCGCAGTTCTATTTCTTGTTTTTCAATCTCAAGTTTTTCATTTAATTTTAACAGTCTACTTACTTCCTCAGTAGATGCCACCATACTTGTATGAATGTGAAACATTTCTACAATCATCTTTTCAACAGTTTCCTTATATTCGGTAGCATTTAAATCAAGGGTGGTTAGGATAGATACCTCAGACTTAGATGCAGATGATTCTCATTGATCCAATTCCATGAGAGCATAGTTTCCATATTCTTCACAATCATCTTCAACATATGCGTCATCCCAACTTTTCCCTTCAACAATTTAAGCTTTCTCTGTTGTTTTCTCAGAAGTGCTTTATAATTAGCTTCAAGCTCCAAATAAGCCTTATCCTTCTTCACCGTCTTTTATTTCCTGCATTATGTGACAAAGTAACCAAGTTCATCACGTTATAGCATCAAATCTTTGATTTGTCAACAAATCCTGACTTGTACCCACCTTTTCCAGTTGCATTTATTTGAGTCTTTCCTTTCCAGTTGTTGTTGTAGTATGATTGGCCTTTACCCTTGAAATACTTAAGCTTTTTGACTATGACGTTTCAAAATTTTCTTGCTAGATAAGCCATAGAATTATCCATTCATCCAACTCATCAATATCTTCTTCCAACTCCAAAGTAACTTGCTTTTGAGGTTCCTTGTTTTTCTGCTCAATAACTTGAATAACTTGAGTCTGGGGTTCAATTTCATCTTCAGTCATTTTCTTGTCATTTTCTATCAAAGCACTTATTACATCCACAACATGCCCTTGACTTACTTTTAATGACTTTCTTTGCATCATTTCCAGCTCATAGGTTCTGAGAATACCATACAAAACCTTCAAAGTTTTTCCCTAGATCTTCCTTCTCTTATTATAGAGATCTTTTGTTTCAAATGGTCAAAAAGAGTGAGCAAGAATTTAAGATTAACTTCTTCACTTTCATAACACTTGTCATGAAGCTGCAAGTCATTTATCAGCTTGTTAAATCATTCAAAGACCTCAGTAATGCCTTCCTTTGGTTTAGCCATGAAACCCTCATATTGTGAGATTAGAATCCTTCTCTAGTTTGATCTCACCTCTTCAGTACCTTCACACAAGATCTCATATTTTCCCAGATTTGCTTATTTGTCTCAAAGTTGATAATATTATCGTACATCACATTATCAAGAGATTCATTAAGAATAAGTTGCAAGCTATTATCGAGTGGGACTTTCTCTTTCTCTGGTTCAGTGTATGTAGATGGATATTTAGGAGCAAAAAGTTCAGGAATAACCATATCACCCTCTATAGCTTCAGGCACCTTTATCATAGGAATGAAAGGTCCATGCTTAAGAATTTGAATATACAGGGGATTTGGCATCTTGATGAACATCATCATCTTCTTTTTCCATAAGGTGTGTTCTTTACATGAGGAATTGCATTGTCGTCTTTAGTTCTCTACATGGACTTTTTGACTTGTCGATATCTTCAGTTCTCTACATGCATATTTACTTGTCGATATCTCTAGAAACTTCTCTACAAGTCATTTTAGACTTCTCGACATACTTCTCTATATTCCTTGATCTGTGACTTGTCGATATTTGACTTAAAACATTTTTCCTAAAAAACATTATTTAACTCCAAGCTTCTATACTTCTCTCTGAGGCATGATCATGATTGATCTTCTTCCAGAGTTTATTCCTTAGCTTGATTGTTGTTCATAGAAAAATCCTCCACTATAACTTACTTAGCATTTTTACCGACTCAAGAAATACAATTTCAGAATACAATTAGATTATCATACAACTTATCATTAGGGTTGTCAAGATGACTTAGTCTTATTATGTATAGGCATGTATTGCACAATATAATTGATGACTTGTATAATTATGTTGGTGATGGTGGACAACTTATTATGGCACATAGACTTCATCTCAGGATTTTCGATTATCAGTGTTGGAAAACGGGAATCTAACAATAGTCAACTCAATAACAGCATCAAATCTTGTATGTTTATTAGCTAGAACTTGGATGGAGGAATTCAAAATAATTGGTTTAATGTTTTCAAATTTTTTCTTGTGAGGGATGAAATGTGAGGTTATTTTTGAAAGGCAAATAGTATATGATTGTTTCTCTATTATTGCCGATTTTAGAATTTTGTAATTGAAATACTATATTCACTAAAATATAGCTATATCTAATTTTGACATCTATTTTCATTACATGTACTGCTAGAATAATCAGCATAATTATTAATTTATGATCAATGACATTGCTTGGAAATATAGAAAGATCACTTTTTTGTAACGGGCTATATAATTTATTATAAATTGTTTTTTGTTTCTTTTTTTAAACACAGAAAAGCTTAGCATTTGGTCGGTTCGGTTCAAAATTGATCCGAAATAACTGAAAACCAATTTAGTGTTTTTTCTAAAAATTGTACCGAATCGAAATTACTTATGAATCGACCAAAAATCTGAACTGGATAATTTCGGTTTATTCGATTTAGTTCTCAAACTGAATTTTTAAATTCTTGTATTATGATATTTAATTTATAATCACTATTACAGAAAATATATATTTGAAAGTTATAAAAATAAGCTGCAAATAGATAAATAGTAGTTCATGTGCAATGTGTCGAGGCCATTAAGTTTTCATTTTTTTAAACAACAATTTTTTTAAGTCAGGTCTTAATATTTCAAAAGTGCAATATATGTGATATTAATTACAATGAAATTAGCCATTAGGTATTCGATTTGAAGCATCAGCAAACAAGAGTGCAACGCTAATAATATTAATTAAACTGGCCAACTGAAATCTAATTCTTCGTTGGTAATGGAAGTGTCCTCATTAACAGTTAATATAATATATGTATATATATATATATATGTAAATGGTTAAATAGAAATAACGGTTGAAATAGAAACCACAAACAGACTAGAAATCACAAATTTAACTACAAGATTACCCATTTATGCACAATTAATCTTTGAAAAATTATCAATATTTATTTTCCGTAATTGAGAGAATCTACTTATGTTAGTTATTGATGCTTGATTGGTGATGGTAAATTGTAGTTATAGGAGGCTTTCATGGAAGTATATGATGAAAGAGGATATGTGATGGTGACAAGTAGTCACTAGTTGTGATAAGTTATGGTGGTAAGCGGCGGTGGCTAGTTGGGGTGATAAGTGGCAATGATTTCATGGAAGGTGTTTATCATGATGACTAGAGGTTCCTTATGGCAGTACGATTGAAGATGATATATTATTACTTATCACCTCAAAATATCCAAATGAAGATCTCTACAATTGGATTATAATACAGTTTATATCAATTCAATATGAATATGAAACAATATTATACGTAAATAATGGAAACTCTCAAAGAGCAGAGGTTTAGTTTGTAAAGGTGAAAGAGTATTAATAAAACAAATAAGAAAATGTGAAAAGCTTTGCATTATATTACATAATTTTAACAATTATGAAACAAAAGAAAAAAATAAGGGTGGAAAAAATAGTCTCTCTAGTTGATTTGGAGCAGCGAACAGGACATCTACCATATTATTAAGAATGCAATAATGTCATGGAGTATTAACATAATAATAGGTACAATATTGAAGTATTATCAGCCATATATGCAAGCATATTCCAATTGTAGTGGCCTACTAGATAACCATACCTCCCTGCAACATATCCAAAAATGGAAAAAAAATGTAATGAGAATGATACATAAAAAATGAAAATGCAATATAGAAGAGGAATGGAAGGAGGGGAGAAACTGACAGGTCGAACAATATCAGAGATATGTGAAATAGTGATTCCAAACTAGTTTACTGAGCCACAAGTCGCAACGGCATTTTAAATTAATGTTTTATTTTTATTCTTTTATTTATTATCTAATCTTGGGCAATCTGAAATTATAAATAATAAATAAATATAATAAATCAAGAAGTTTAAAAAATATTCTCTCATTAAATATTTACTACAATGAACTGCTCTCATTATTCACAAATCTAATATCATAAAATTATTTATTTATAATAAATAATCGATGTATTATTTTTTTCTATTTAACAATATAAAAATTTGAGATAATTACAAAAATAGATTTAAACTATATGAGATGCGCCACCTCACCACACTCATCTTCTCCTTTACATAAGTAAGTGATTTTAGGATAAATAGAGAGAAATGATATTAAAAAAGAAATTTGGAGAATATCAAGATGGTAAGTTGATTTAAAAAAAAGTAAAAATTTAAAAAAATATTATGATGGTAAGTTGATTTCCAAAATTTTAATGGAAGATCTTGTAGAAACTTTAGGAGAATATTACGAATGATGATAAGTTTTAGGAGATTATGATAAGTTGATTTCAAAAATTTTAATGAAAAATGTTATAAAAATTTACAAGAATATTACGAATAATGATAATATATTTAGAAGAACATAAGTTAATTGTAGTTTTTTATTTATTAACTCAAAAAATTGAGAAAAATCGAAAAATAGAATAAGACGATTTGAGAGGTGCCACCTAACCTAAACGCATATGTCTTCTCCTTTATATAAGTATATTGATTGTTCATCATTTCGCGAATAAATTACGAGTACACGCTAAAAATTATGAGTACACGCGAAGCAGGTTCCCAAAATTCACAAACATGGATGAGAGATTGATACTATTAAGAATTAATTATAGCTTAATTGAGGAGATTGCGACTTTGCAATCTATATATGTTGAGCATCATAAAGAGTAGCAGCAGTAAACTTTAATCTATAAAGATTTCATTTTCTATACTCAACTACACTCCCATCATCATCCTGAAATTGAATTAAAAATCAAAATTAATTAATCGAGGATGTTAGAAATTCATATTAGTGACAAAGTTTACGAACCTGACCTTAATAGAAACCATAAGGTCATCGTCATTACAGAGATTTGGTAACATTTTTTTGGTAAACAAGGCCATACCATCGTTTCTAACATAAACACTTGGGAATCTATCATGAGGCACTATGATTATAGCCTCTTCCGATTGAGTTTGATGAAGAGAGGGTCTACGTGGTACTATAATTGAAGAAGCAGACGATGGTGAAGGTGGATTATGAGTGTATCCGGGGGAAGATAATAAATTGAAGTTTAGGGGGGACGAACTTTGAGTAATTAGAAGACAGGGGACAATTATCTTAGAGAATTTTTTTGTACAAGACATGCATGTACCTTAACAAGACTAAGTCAAATTGACAACCCTAAGTAAGTTGTATTGTAATCTTAGTTTGCAGTTTGTATTGTAATATTTAAAGTCTGAAAAAATGTCAAAGAGCATACTGGAGTCTTTTTTTAAACAGTATCAATCCTAAGAATTTATCTGGAAGAAGATCTAGAAGATCATGCCTCAGAAGAATTATGTAGAAGCTTGGAGTTGAATAAATTTGTTTTGAGAAAAATGTTCTAAGTCAAGATCTCTACAAGTCACAGATTTAGTGTTATAGAGAAGTCATTCGAGAACTCCAGAATGACTTATAAAGATGTCAGTAAAGCTACTAGAGAACTCAGAGATATCAACAAGCCAAATAAAGACATGAAGATTAAATATATCGACAAGTCATTTCTTCACTAGAGAACTTAGAGTTATTGACAAGTCAAATATCCCTAGAGAACTCTGAGTTATCGACAAGTCAAATATCATAGAGAACTCTGAGATATCGATAACTCAATTATCACTAGAGAACTCTGAGATATCGACAAGCCAAATATCACTAGAAAACTATGAGTTATCGACAAGTCAATTAGTCACTAGAGAACTCAAAGATGTCTATAAGCCAAAGTGAAGACATGAAGTGGAGAGATCTCGATAAGCTAAATTCTCTTATAGAGAACTCAGGACCTCTACAATTCAAATCAACTATAGAGTAATGAGAGATCTCGATAATCCAATATACTTATCGAGATGTCAAGTTCTCTATATACCAAATTGGAGGTCTCGAGGTAAAATCTCAAAGTACAAATTGCAGACCAGTTCAATATTCAAGATTAACAACCAAGAAACAATCCAACCAGTTGGATTGACAAGTTTACAAAAAGCAGCTTGAAGAGTATGCAAGATCAAGGGTGAAGATTAACTGACAAATGAAGATCAAAGTTAACACAATATGCAAAGATATGCTAAGCCAGAAATGGAAATTATACTTTTTCTAAAATGGAATGATAAGTGACAGTTTACTAAAGTGAATATCATCTCTTATTATACACTGTGTAAACCAATAGTTAACTATCATATAAAGGTAACACTGGTCCTTTGTTAGATGTAACAACTTAAATCAGGAAATTCTTGTATTCTCTCAAGATAGAAAATAAGCTTTTTATTTTGCTAAATGAGGATAAGCTCTTTATCAAAAAAAAGCCTAGAAATTTTGTAGCAAAAATTCTTAATTTTAATATAAAATTAAGTGAGTTTTGAAAGTATGTGTTATTCATTGGTTGCATATTTAATTTCAGTTTTAATACATTTCACTACAAGATTTGATTACTTTGTTCACAACCATAAATATTTCAAGAAAAGCAGAAAAACATAAAACACATTCACCCCCTATGTGTAGTTCATTACCTAACAAGTGGTATCAGAGCAAAATCCAAAAGTAAATAGATTCAATATCTTGGAAGAATGAATACACAGAAAATCAGTAGCATCAAAATCCCTACTTTTTATAAAACTAACTACATTCTATGGAAGAGAAGAAAATATTGTTGTTTATCAGGATGGCCAATCCACTCTACATTCAGATTCTCAAAATGGGCCCCTCACTCCTATAATTAGAGTTGAGGAATCTACAGATGGAGACATGGTCATCCCAGCTCATTATGCTCCTAAAGACCCTTCTGAGTACACTGAGCCTGAGAAAGAGAAAGTTTCCCGGGATAGTGGCTTATAGATATTGATAGAGTCACTTGACAATGTAATGTACAATAACATTGTCAACTGTGACATTGCTAAGCAGATCTGGGAAAATATTGAAATACTTTATGAAGGAACTGAGGAAGTTAGATCTAATCAAAGAAGGATACTGATTTCACAGTATGAGGATTTCATGGCTATGCCAAAAGAAAGTATCACTGATGTGTTTGAAAGGTTTAACAAGCTGAAATGACTTGTAGCTGCATGACAAATACTATGAAGCTGAATAAGTGAACTTGAAATTTTTTCTTACACCCTGATCATTTGGAACAGAAAATTTCAGCAATCAGAGAAGGGAGAGACTTGAGCAGAATAACTCTGGAAGTTCTGTATGGAAACTTAAAAACATATGAATTAGAGATGATTCAAAGGAAATCATTAAGAGCTGGTCAAGGGCATGTTGTAGATGGTTCAAGTGCTCTAATTATCAATGAAAGCTAGACCTCTAATGATGAGTCAGATCCCATATCAGTTACCTCAGCAAGGAGAAGTGAGCAAAGAAACAATTATTCACAGGAACAAGTCATACTAGAATTGGAAGAAGATGAGTTCTACACCTGGATGAACTTGATGAGCTTGATCAGTCAATGTCCTATCTGGCAAGAAACTTCTCTAATATTAGAGTAAAGAAGCCAAGATTCTTCAAGGGTTAAAGGACAATCATTCAACAAAGACAACACCTAGAAAGGAAAAGGGAAGTACACATCTGATAGCAAAAATGGTTACAAAACTTGGTCTGTTGACAAATCAAAGATAAGTGCTACAACTGTGATGAACTAGGCCATTTAGCTATAGAATGCAGGAAACCCAAGAAAGCAAAGAAAGACAAAACTTATCTTGAACTAGAAGCAAAGTATGAAGCTCTTTTGAAGAAACAGCAAAGCAAAGCTTATATTACAGTGGGAAAGAGTTGGGATGACTCTGATAATGATGAAGATGAGGAAGTTTGAAATTATGCACTAATGGACTTGGAGCAAGGAGAGTCATCTCTTAAAATCACAGGTACCAACTCTTACTACCATTGATTCAAATGTGAGTCAATATAAGGAAACTGTAGAGAAGATGAGCACAGAAATGTTTCACATTCATACAAGTATGGTTGCTGCTAATGAAGAAGTTAGAAGACTGATAAAGATAAATGAGAAGCTTGAAAATGAGAAATAGAAGCTGAATTATTTTTGGTAGAGCTTGAAGCTGTGAGACAAGAGAATGCATATCTGAAGAATAAGCTCAAGTGTGCAGTGAGATTGAAGCGTGTTAAGGGAGAAGTTGGAAAAAAATGAAGTGAAGTTGAAGTCCTTCAAGAAGCATCTGAGGGGGACAATACCATGAGGAAAAACAAGCCCTGTGCAAATATTCTATTGGTCTTGATGTGATGCTTGAATAGCAAGAAGAAAAATATAGGTGACAAAGGAAAGTAACAAAAAATGAAAAATGTTCCAGCAATGCTGAAAAAGGTTGTTCACGTATGTTCAAGGCATGTGAAGTTAAATTCCGTGAAGAAGAGTTGATTATCAAGCAAGAAATTGTTGATGAAGACAATGAGAAGAAAAATACAGAAGCAACTCAATCTTCCAAAGATGAAGAGAGAATCTCATGAACAACCAAGGTTCCAAGACACCTGTCAAAGAAACCAAAACCGAAGATGCAAGAAGAAGAAGAAAAATAGAAATAAGAAAATTGGGATAACAAAAGCAACAACTTTTCTTATGTGCAGATGCTCCAAGAAAGAAATATGAGAAATAGGGCTCTGTAAATCACCTAACTCACCTTTGTAAAAAGGTTGTTAGCAAGCTGTGAAGGAGCTACAAATACAATGAAGCAGATGCAAATGATCCTACTTATTTGTGACAAGTTTGACTGCATCCCTTACAACTTAAAAGTGATGAAAAGCTGCCACAAGCTGAGAGTAGACCTCAAAGAAACAAAAAATGGGTCTACAACAGACAGGGAAATGCACAACAGTCAATGAATTCCATTTTATCTGAAACAACTCATTCTACTTCTGCTAAATCAGTTAACAAGAGAAGAAAGTGCCCAATCCCTGCTTGGGTTGCTAAACACACTTAAAATCATTATGTGCAGGGCAAAATGAAGAAGGTCATATGGATCATAGATAGTGGATGTTCCAGATATATGACAGGTGATAAGGCCCTGCTATCACAGTTGAGGAGAAGTCTGGCTCTTTGTGACTTTTGGAGACAATAACAAAGGATTCCAATGGGATATGCAAGATTGTTTCTGAAAATGTTGTCATTGATGATGCAGCATGGTAACTGGTCTTGAAGTGAATTCTCAGTGTTAGCCAATTCAACAAAGAAGAATGCACTTTTATCAGCAAGGCAAAACAGGTGAAGTTGCTCTGAAAGGAGCAAGAAAAGGAAAGCTTATTTATTGCATACTTGGATTCAGCAAATAAGGATGGAATTTGTTGTTTCTACACCAAGGCATCAGAAGAACAAAGCAAGCTATGGAATAAAAAGTTGTCTCACTTAAATTTCAAGGCAATTAACACGTTGGTCAAAAAGGAATAGTAAGAGGACATGCCTAATCTGGAGTTTGCTCAAGTTGAAGTTTGTGAAGCCTGTCAGAAAGGAAAAATGAAAAGATCAAGTCACACGTCAAAACTATGAATTTATAAGTGTACCTTTGCAACTTATTCACATGGACTTGTTTGGGCCAATAAATGTCTTATCAATTTCAAGGAACAAATATGCACTGTAATGGTGGATGATTTCTCAAGGTACACTTGGGTAAAGTTCATGCACTCTAAAGATGAGAATCCTCACATCATAATTGAGCACATAAAGAAGATAGAGAAACAGGTGAAGATCAAAACTGTGTAAAGAGATTGAGAAGTGATCATGGAACAGAATTCAGAAATGTAACATTGAGTGAATTTGCAAAAGCAAAGGCATTATTCAACAATTCTCAGCTGCTAGAATTCCTCAATAAAATGGGGTAGTTGAAAGAAGAATAGAACATTGGTAGAAGTGCTAGGACAATGTTGCAAGATGCCAAGTTGCCAACAAGTTTTTGGGAAGAAGCTGTTAACACTACATGCTATACTCAAAACAGATATATTAACAAGGCCCATGGCATATCACCTTACTCAGTGTCTAAAAGAAAGCCTACTGTTAAAGCTCATGTGTTTGGAAGCAAGTGTGTTACCTGTTGTAGATGACAAATTGGTAATTCCTCAAAGGTTTTGTTTGAGCAATTTTTCTGGGATATTCATTGGAGAGAACTGCCTACAAGATCTATATGATGATCAAAAGAAGATTATGGAAAAGAACATATGTGACTTTGATGATGAAATTGTTCAGGCTTGGAAGGCCTTGAGAATGAAGCTGAGCCCTTGCATTTGAAAACCTCAACATTAATAGGATTTTGATGAAAAAGATGAAGTATTGCATAACAGATGATGAATCAAGAGAATACTGAACAGGAAATCATAAGAATGGAAGTCATCTCAAACACCTGAATTTGATAGCACAAAACTCAGGGGGAGAGGGAAGAGAAAGAAAGATCTACAAGTCATACCAATGATGAAGAAAATGATGAAGGCACAAGTCAACAAACTCACACAAGGAAGTGGGATAGAAGTCACACTAGAGAAGCAATTATTGGTGATCCTACTATGGTGTGAGAACTAGAAGTGCAAACTAATAATGAGTGCTACATGCATGCTTCCTGTCTCAAGTAGAACCTAAGGAAAACTGAAGAAGCTCTAAGGATCTTGATGGATATCTGCCATGCAGGAAGAGCTGAATCAGTTTGAAAGGAATAAAGTTTGGAGTTAGTTCCTGCACCAAAGAAACAGAAGTATAATGACAACAAAATGGGTATTCAGGAATAAGATAGATGAAAATGGTATAGTTACCAGAAATAAGGCAAGGTTAGTTGCTAAAGACTACTCACAGGAAGAAGGAATTGATTATGATAAAACTTTTGCTCCAGTTGCAAGATTGAAATAATATGATTTTCTAGCATTTGTTTCACATCAAATTTTTAAAGTGTATTAAATGGATGTCACGAGTGCCTTCCTAAATGGTGAGCTGAAAAGAAGGGTTTATGTGCAACAGTCACCTGGCTTGAAGATCCTGAATTCCAATTTTGTGTACAAGTTAATCAAGGCTCTATGGGACTAAAGAGGCACCTAGAGCTTGTTATGATATATGTAGAATTTCTACTAAACATGGTTTACTAGAGGACTATAGACAAACTCTTCTACAAGAAACATGGTGATGAAAGATCTAGTTCAAATTTATGGGATGATATCATCTTTGGTTCTAGAAATGAAAAGTTTGCAAAGATTTCCAGGCTTATGCAGAGTGAATATGAAATGAGTATGATAGGGGAATTAAGTTACTTTCTTGGACTACAAGTCAGCAAGAAGTGATGGAATCTTCATCAGCCAAATTAAGTATGTCAAAGATTATTGAAGAAGTTTGATATGGTTGATTGTTCACTGCATCTATACCTTGTCTACAGTAACAAAGTTGGATGAAGATAAAAAGGGCAAAGTGTAGATATTTCAAGTATAGAGGGATGATTGGATCTTTCTTACGTAACTGCAAGTAGACTAGACATCATGTTGCTACATGTCTGTGTGCAAGATTTCAAGCCAATCCAAGAGAATCACATTTGAGGCTGCTGTAAAGAGGATTTTAGTACTGAAGGGGACTCTAAACTTGGGATTATGGTATATCCTAAGGAACTGGTTTTGAAGTGTGGCTACAATATGCAGATTTTGCTGGATGCAGGGTGTGATAGAAAGAGAACTAGTGGAAGTTGTCAGTTTCTTGGACAAAGACTTGTATCCTAGTATAGCAAGAAATAACAATATGTGTCAACTTCTATAACAGAGGCTGAATTACATAGTTGCAGGAAGTTGTTGTGCTCAAGTGCTTTGGATTAAAAATAAGCTAATGGACTTGGCCTAGTGTTACACAAAATTCCATTATGTGTGACAATACTAGTGCTAGATCTATAGTGGTTAATCCAGTTAATCATTCTTGAACAAACAACATTGAGTAAGGTACCATTTATTAGAGAATATGCTAAAATGGTACCTTTGAGCTCAATTTTGTTCCAACAGGAAATTAATTAGTGACATTTTTACTAAAACTTTGGATGAAGCAAACTTTCACTAGAATTGTAGGAGAAATGGAATGCTTAATTCTTCATCCTAAGGCAAGACTCAGCTAATGTTTTGCAGCTGATTAATTTCAAGTAAATCAAAATTAATTTGATTAATTGGAAGTTAACTAAAATATGAATTATAAATATTTCATAAATCTCTGCATATTTATTTTCAAAAAACAAATTCAGCTTGGAATTTTTCAAATTCTAAGAAAACTACCTAAATGTAATTTACATCTTCAATATGTAAAATTAACACAAGGCAGAATTGTTAGCTCACACAACTGTAGAAGGGGGTGAATCAGTGTTAATACAATCAAACGATTTGAACACAAGTAAACAGTAAACATATATTTAATATGATAAACTCTGTTATAATGGAACTGTTCTCTCTCAGTGATGAACAAATTCACTAAGAGGCTGCTAGGTTACAAGTATAATCTTCTCGATAATGTAACACATATAGTGTAAACCCAAATCTGTGTTTATATAGTACACAGTTACAAGATAACTTCTAATTGATATGAAATACATTATATCTCCTAAAACTATATCATTCAGATATCTTCTACAAGTCTTACAGTCTTCTAACTCTTTCCATGCATATCTTTTATTGTAGTCTCGATATTCTACCGTAAACAGCTTCCTTCCTTATATGAAAGTCTTCCCGCATTAAGTTGATATGACCTTAAGTTTGATATTAAGTTCTGGCTTCTAGTAAGTCTTGATTCAGTAAATCCTGATATGTCCTGTTATTAAGATCTGAAAACTAAACATGAAACATATTAGACATGACATCTCAAATATATCTAACAATCTCCCCCAACTTGTAAATTATGCAAATTACAAGTTAATGATTGATGATATCAAAAAACATTTAAGTACAAATGCAATTAAGAGTTAACTAGATAAATAACTACAACTTTAGTCCTTGTAGCTTTACAATCTCATGAGTCATATGAATCCATAATGATTCTGACAAAGCTTGATATCAGCTTTTCTTCTTATCCTAGAGAGGACTTGAGAGAGTGTAGACTTGACTTGCATATCTCTTCATTCTGACTTCCAATCTGATAGACTGCAGTCCTTAAGCAGAGATATGGTTTCTTTCTAAACCACCATTCAGTCTTATTACCTAGGATGAGAGAGAATTCATTGTAGCACAGACATTTCTGTTTAGTATCACTCAAGCGTAGCAGAATTCTTCTTCATTGGAATTTCACTTCCATCATTTTCAATAATAGGAATGAATTCTGTAACTCTTGAACCAGAAATTCTTGCTTTATCTGATGGTCTTCAAAATGAAGTTTGGACCATCTCCTGGTAATATCAGACTTTACCTCTAAAAGGTAATGAAAGAATTGAAGTTCTTTCAAGATTTGTTTAGCAAATCTGATTTTGACATCTGTATGTCCTTTCATCTTCAGAAATAGAATCAGATTTCTTAACATTGTGCTTGTCATGAGCATCCAGTACCACTTGAACAGAGAAACTTATCAAGGTGTTTTTGTGTAACATCTTCAAGCGGTCTGTCAGTCAATGATATGGATCTCTAGTAGCAACTTCAACTCCTGTTTTGATCTTAGCTTCATCAGAACCTAGCCAACCCCGTCTGCTTGGTTCTCTAGCATTTAGCCCAATA